>NW_028146755.1:600000-1120338 GCF_055883805.1 Amblyomma maculatum | reverse complement strand
AGCTCTTTTCCAATATCTTACGCCGCTTAGCAGCGGCCTGACTCAACATCGCTTTCAATGGAGAACTCATGACTATGCTGCGCTCACCTCCCCCCATTTACACGCGTGACGCATTCTCCTCGCACATGTGGAGTAGCGCGCGCCGCTTCTGCTCCAGAAGTGACATCGCCTATGGAGCCAACATCATCTACATGATTATATCCACTGTGGGACGAAGGCTTCTCCCATATTTTTCCAATAGTTCCGGTTCTGTGCTAGCTGCATCCACTTAATCCCTGAGAAACATCTTAACCTCATTCGTCCACCTAACTTTCTGCCGCACCCTTCTACGCTTTCCTTCCCTTGGAATCTAGTTTGTTACCCTAAGCGGCCATCGGTTATCCTCTCTTCGCACTACATGTCCTGCCCATGCCCATTTCTTCATGATTTCCACTAGAATTTCAGTAACTTCAGTTATTTCTCTGACCCACTCAGCAGGATTCTTATCTCTTAATATTACCCTATACCCTTTTTCGTTCCATAGCCCTCTCTGTTGCCCTCAACTTAAGTAGAACCCTCTTGGGTAGCCTCCACGTTTCAGCCCTATAGGTGAGTACAGGTAAGATGCAATTGTTGTATACTTTCCTCTTGAGCGATACCGGTAAGCTGCTAGTCATAATCTGAGAGTGCTTGCCAAATGCGCTCCATCCAATCTTATTCTTTTGTTATTTCCTTTTCATGGTCCGGATCTGCGTTTACTACCTGTCCTAAGTAGACATATTCGCCTACTACTTACAGTACTTCGCTAGCTAATGTAAACTGCTGTTCCTTCCCGAGGCTGTTGAACATTACCTTAGTCTTCTGCATATTGATTTTTAAACCTACCTTTGTACTTTTCGTATCTAGGTCATCGATCATATTTTGCAGGCCATCCCTAGAGTTACTTAGCAAGGCAATGTCATCATCAAATCGCATTTGCTGAGGTTTTCTCCATCTACCATTATCCTCAGTTGCTCCCATTCCAAGCCTCTGAATACTTTCTCTAAGCAAGCTGTGAATAGTACTGGGGACATCGTGTTATCGGGAATTTTGTTACTTTGTTTATGCATAACTACGGTTACCGTGCAGCCACTATATATATCTTCCACCACTTTCACCTATGGCTCATCTACACTCTCATTTCGCAATGGCTGCATCACCGCCGAGGTTTCTATTGAGTGAAATGCTTTTTCCTAATCAATGATTGCTATGTTTAAGGGCTGGTTATATTTCGAACATTTATCACCTAGTTGATGGTATGCCTGTGATCGAGAGTAAAGTACCATTTCCGAATCCCTGCTTGATCCTTTGCTTCATTGCACCCTAAGGTTGTCCTGATTCTATTAGCGATTACCTTAGTAAATACCTCATACGTAACAGACAGTAAGCTTATTGGTCTGTAATTTTTGAGGTCCTTAGCGCCCACTTCCTTATGAATGAGGATAATGTTTGCGTCTATTCATGGTTCCGGTACCACCGATGACAGCGGGCACTGCGTATACACAGTAGCCAGTTTTTGTTGACGATATTTCCCCCCCCCCCCTTCTTCATCAAATCTATTGTTATTTGATCCTCTCCAGCTGCCTTTATCCTTTTGATAGTTTCTATTGCTTCCTTAGCCTATTCCTTAGTCACTGGTGGAACGTCTGACTGTTTTTCCCTACCGCGAATCTGATTTTGGTCCTGACCA
Organism: Amblyomma maculatum; assembly: GCF_055883805.1. Taxonomy (NCBI): domain Eukaryota; kingdom Metazoa; phylum Arthropoda; class Arachnida; order Ixodida; family Ixodidae; genus Amblyomma; species Amblyomma maculatum. The sequence goes on along the minus strand of NW_028146755.1, from coordinate 1,118,630 downwards.
CTTTGGCTACTGTAGAGATCAGTACAGAACTCCTCGACTACTTTGACTATCTTCTCCATATTAGTAATGACGTTACCCGTCTTGTCCTTTAGCGCATACATCTGATATCTGCCTATGCCTAATTTCTTCTTCACTGCTTTAAGGCTTCCCCCATTCCTTACAGCATGCTGAATTTTCTCCCTATTATACTTCCTTCGGCCACTTTGCGCTTATTGATTAGCTTTGATATCTTTGCCGATTCTATCTGGTCTGTTGCATTGGAAGCTGTCATACTGTGGCGTTTCTTAATCAAATCTTTAGTCTCCTTAGACAGCTTACCGGTATCCTCTCTAACTATAATACCGCCTACTTCTACAGCGCACTAAGTAATGGTGTCTCTAAAATTACTGGCTATTGCTTCTACGGTTATGGCAGTATCCTCGGTTATAGCTGAATATCTATTCTGTAGCGAATCCCGAACTCTTCTGACCTCTCCCTCACCGCTAGTTCGTTGATGGACTTCTTTGTTGCTAACATGTTGCGTTCCTTTTTCAGATTTACTCATTCGGGACCTCACCATCCTGTGATCACTGCATCACACTTTCCCGACTACCTCTACATCTTGCATAATAGCGGGGGTTGAACATATAATGAAGTCAATTTCATTTTTAGAGTCCCCGTTAGGACATTTCCATGTCCATTTCTAGTTATTCCGTTTGCTGAAGAAGGTATTCATGATCGTTAAGTTATTGCGCTCTGCCAACTCAACCAGTAACTTCCCCCTGCTATTCCTAGAACCAATGCCCTAGTCACCTACTGCATGGTCTCCTGCCTACTTTTTCCCTACCTTGGTATTGGTCACCCATTAGTAAGGTATAGTGCGTTTTTACTTTCCGCGTTGCCGATTTCACATCTTCGTAGAAGCTTTCAAGTGCCTGATCATCATAACTACCTGTAGGTGCATAGGCCTGTGCAACCTTCAGTTTTTACCGCCTATTAAGCTTAATTACGATGCCTGCCACCCTATCATTAATACTATAGAATTTATATATATTACCCACCATATACTTATTGACAAGAAATCCTACTCCTAGTTCTCGTCTCTCCGCTAAACCTCGATACCACAGTACATGCGATAACACAGTACACAGTTACCATGTGCAGAGTATATGCACGGCCGCTCGATGGAAGCGCACTGGGTGCGGCCTGCTGCGTCGCGCCGCCGTCAATGGGCAAGCGCGTCCTTGGAGAGTTTACAGTTGCGCCCGCTATTTCTGCTGAGGGCGCCACTGTTCGGGGACACGTCGCCGGCTCTGAGCGCGCGGTATGCTTACTTTCTGGGCGCGTTCGCCTCGCGTCTGCGTGGTAAACCCAAACTTTTTTGTGTGCGCTATTGCAAGCACGTTAATGTTGAGACTGGATGCGTTTGTTTTTTAAGGCGAAAGCCGTTCTAGCTCATGGAGGTAAAATCTATGCACAGAAGCTGTGCCTGTTATCTGTGCGTCGCACCTGTGCACAGGTGTGCCAGTCGCAAAAGCGGACGTGCAAGGAGGGAGATTAAGAATGAATAGATTGATGGTGATAGGTAATCAATAAAAGTTATAGGTAGACATTGATCGAGGTAATGACTAATGCTAATCACTAATAATGGTTAATAATAACTAAACTGTTTTGTAATGACCAGTATATCAAACTACGACATGTAATGACCGCAATTAATTAGATATGAGTAAAAGTGCTTAGCGATGTGCGGTAATGACTATAAGAGCTAGGCATGACTCATCATTACTGTTAATGACTACGAAATGACCAATATGTGAAGCGACGACATGTAATGACCACTGCTGATTCTAAATAAGTAACCTGCTTAGTTATGAGTGATAAGGGCTACAATGACTACGCAGGCACTCATCATGACTGAGAAACGACCAATATATCAAACGACGACTTGAAATGACGAACTGTGGCAAACGATGAGAGGCAAATGATAGGAGAAGGGTAGGCTTTCGCCGTCCTCCGCTTAATAGACATCTAAGAGACCTTCTAATTTTATCTGCTGAGCTCGCTTCAGGCAAAGACAGCAGCGAGGAGTGGAAATGCACTCGCTTCCTCTGAAAAGAAAGCGGCGCTGAGGTTAAAAAGTCCAGATGCTGAAGCATAGTGCCCTACCAGCTGCCATTGAATTTGCTACAAAGGACAGCAGATTGGACTTGTTGGTGAATAATTATAGGTTAACCGTGCAAACAACGTGACGGGAACACAGGAGAAGAAGACGGCACAACCGCGCTAGTTGTGTCGTCCTATTTTCCTGTGTTCCCGTCAAGTTGTTTAACCTATTTAGTTACAAGGGAGCTGGCCAGTGAACTAGATTTTTAACGATGTGTTGTGAAGCAGATGAACACGATGAGGTGGCACCAGAAGCTTTTCTCGTAGTTTATGTTGCGAGCAGATATCAGAAAAAGCTACGAAGGTTTTTTTTATATATAAGCATGCGATTTGTTCTCAATTTCGCCGCGCTAGTCTGAGTGGCCTTGCAAGTAAAGGAGCCTGTGCATACAACATTTATTTGCACTGTTGACACTGTTTAAGGCGATGCGATAAAATGAAAAGCCACGTTCCACAGAAAATCCGGTGCCCGCTCTGTCGGCGGAAAGCCGAAAAAAAAAATATTTTCTGGTAAGAGGCACTTTAGTTTGTGATATGGCCAGACACCGTTGGCGCAATGAGAACACATGACATGTTCAATGTGGCAGGAGCTGCCAAACCAGAGAGAGTCAATAAGATGGAAGGGTGAAATGGGAATTATTAGATCCCAAGTTAGGCACACTATAATCCTATAGGGCATGTTCGTATGGTTTTGGTAAAGAGGGGCTTTATATAGCTATGTGTAGGGTGCTATTTCATATAATGCAGTGGCTTAAGGCTGCATTCTAATGATATGCGACAGAGGCAGCAATTACGGGATACGGTGAATAAGCAGGTAGCAAAGTGAGGGCACTCTAACGAGGCTCCTCAAGGAGACCTAAGAACCCCAAGTTTTGTTATCACAGCCAGGTTGTTGCTTAATTTATGCGATATTTGGTAATGGCTTTGAGGCGACATGTCAGTCGAGCAAGAGCCTGTCGCAGGAAGTATGAGTCAACTGGGCCAGTTACAGGTTAATGAAAACCAAGGACAATGGAGGCTTGATGTACCCCTCAAAGGAAGTAATCAAGCTGTGTCAGCTTACGAGCACCTTCATTAACAGGATGATGAAGTCTGAAGAGGTCCGGCGAAGTAGCAAGCTGTGTAAAGTTTTGGTTTCATCATTGTTTTCTCACTGTACACAGTACCTGCAGCTAATCTATAAAAACAATGATCGTGCCCATGCTAAGGCGCTATGAAAGCTATCGTTAAGTTGCTGCCCCCAGTGATAGCAAGCAGGGCTGGAAATGTCAACTGAACAGTGGAGCGATGTTTATGGCTATGGCATAAACCTCTCTCAAGAAAGGCTTTCCGTCTGCGATTGGTAATTTTCTTCCTTTTTTGTGTGGCCAATAAATAAGCGTACTCGGCTGCTCGCTGAATCTCGGCTGCAGTTGCGCTCTGACGCGTGAACATTATTTTGCGATCACAGCTAAGAGTTTCACAACAGCAACACTCGATGCGCGTTCTTCCACTGAAAATTACGAACCAGCAAAATTGTATGGGTTTGAAAGCAGCCAATAAAAATAGTAATGAAAAATTTCGACGCATATACGTAGCACCTTGAGGCAGACTGGCTCTATCAAGCGCGCTTACTTTGTCCGGTCATGCAAAATGCGGGAAGCCATGACGGATAGCGTTCTAGCGTACAAAGTTTAAGGTCTCCAACCTAGTCGAAGGTCCCAGGTTATCATCTAGATTTAACCTAATAAACATCTTCATATATCCACCGTAAAATGTCTCACGATGAGATAGAAAGTTTGGTTACATGTCGCATTTTCACAGAGGTTGCTCATAGTAGGACATTTTTAATTGGATAGCACTGGCAGCTTAGAACAGGTTGACATCAATTTATGTATAAAAGCTGTATGCACGAATGAGTAAATGGTATGAAAATGGCACACGGAATTTGCGACATAGTTGAGTGGTTATGTGGTTATGCATTACGCTACCATGACAGCTGCACAGCTTCGAATTGTTCACAGCCGGGTCACATTTTATTGTGACGAACAACTGGATCCGAATGCAACATCACGGTAATGCGAGCTCTCCAATCGAGTGGCGTTATTGAACCGCCGTCACTATTACTTTTTCGGGGTAGACTTCAGTATACATCCTTGCCGAGCAAGCGCTAAGTGCTGACATAGTCACACTAGACATGACAGTATATACTAAATCTTGTTGCCAAATTGTGTGAAGCGGAGCTCTTATATCCTTAAAATAAAAGGCTTCTACCTCGCCGACGCCTCCCTAAAAGCGCAGCCAGGCGCAGCTCTCCGCGCGCGGCTGTCCCCGAACGGTGGCGCCGCTGTGGTGGCGACTGGAAGTAGGCGCCTCCCGCCGGTTTCGGGCGACGTAGCAGGCCGCACCTAGCGCGCTTCCATCGAGCGGCCGTGGTATATGATAACAGCGTATGAAGCGACATACATAACCCTACTCCTGACATCACCCGTCTCCTCGCAGCTGCGGCGAGCGGCCGCAGCAGCAGCGAGGCTCTTCAGCTGCGTGCACTGACATCAATCGCTACGCGAGCATGCGCTGTAAGTCACCGGAGAGCCTCGCGTAGTCGGCGAGTGTGCGGCCAGTGTGACTCATGCTACAAAACCTTGAAGGTCACTCACCGAGAGTTCGCCTTTCTTTTCTTAAAAACCAATGTACAATATACAAAAAAAAATCATGAATGCATGGCATTGACCTTGTTAGATGTAGGTGTCCCCAATTCCTTGGCGTCCCCTCAAAAGTATAGGGCTTCTTCCTTTCGCCAAAAAATAATTTAAATAAAAAACCGGGGATTGAAAACCGGCCGCTCAACAGGCTATCGCTGCATTATTCACAGCTTTCTCTCTACCACTAGCTTCATGTCATGCTTAAACCCCCCCAAGGAGGCAGATGGGTGGGTGATTCTGCCCTACAGTGCTGGGAATTGTATGCCCTCGCCGTTTGCGGCAGGGGTTAGTCTGGCACATTTTGTAGGCCGTCATTTCCACCGCTCCAATGGTAGACAACGGATGTTGCGACGCGCGTCTTCCTTTCTTCTTCCTTTTTTTTCTTTTGTTGTCTCATCTCTGGTTAAGCTAGACCCAGTAGCAAGCCCGTGCATTTTCTTCCTACAGTCGCAACAACATAAACCTCCCCAATTTTGTTTATGATGCAGCACATAGACTATGCTGCAAGCGTCACTGAACTTAACTTTCCCTCTTCCTTTATAGCTACCCTGTTATTTTGTGCACCAACTTTGTCCTGTCGACATTGTCCGGCTGCCACCTCACACTATATTTACACCAACCCTTCATGCACCCCTCGCATGCAGTGTTCCCCTTGCTCATACAGTCGTCACTATGTCCACGAGCCGAACATGACTCCCTGTTCTGAACATTGCCTCGCAAGTCCAGCCTATCCCTCAAGGCACTTCGCTCGCCACTCTGTGTCCTATAAATTAATGCGATATCTTTGTTGTGGTCACCATTTTTCATCTTCTTCTGCTCACTCTCTCTCTCTCCCTGAAGTTTCAAGTCTTTAAGGCTATGCCAGATCGCTGCAGATCTTTCTCTTCTGCAAGCTCACGAACTTTGTCATCTGCTGGATTCTTTCAGAGACGTGTTTGATTTTGATCAGTTCTCCTTGAAAGGAACCGCTCTTGTCCAAGATGGCATACATACCGGCGCCGTCGCTCCTATTCATCGTCGTCGCTATCGCGAATCTGGCGCAGAACGTATGTAACCAAACATCTGCACAAAACAAATGCTCGCTTACAATATCATTGAACCCTCGACGAGCACATTGGCATTCCCAGTCATTCTGGTTAAAACGAAAGACGGCAGGTGGCGCTTCTGCCTTGATTACCAAGAAAAGCTAAGGTTAAAGTGTGTAAACCCCTAGCTGAACTTTCTTGTTATGATGATTTCTTATACGGAACCAAAATTATGAAATTCCTTGTTGGAGCAAGCTGTCTTTGCTTGTGGCTCACATATCATCATCATCATCATCATCATCAGCCTGATTATACCCACTGCAGGGCGAAGGCCTCTCCCATATCTCTCCACTTAACCCGGTTCTGTGCTAGCTGCATCCACTTGACCCCTGCGAACTTCTTAATCTCATCCGCCCACCTAACTTTCTGCCGCCCCCTGCTACGCTTTCCTTCCCTTGGAATCCAGTTTGTTACCCTCAGCGACCATCGGTTATCCTCTCTTCGCACTACATGTCCTGCCCATGTCCATTTCTTCTTCTTAATTTCCACTAGAATGTCGTTAACTTGAGTTATTTCTCTGACCCACTCTGCACGCTTTCTATCTCTTAATGTTACCCCTACCATTTTTCGTTCCATAGCCCTCTGGGTTGTCCTAAACTTAAGTAGAACTCTCTTGGTTAGCCTCCACGTTTCAGCCCCATAGGTGAGTACAGGCAAGATGCAACTTTTGTATACTTTCCTCTTGAGCGATACCGGTAAGCTGCTAGTCATAATCTGCGAGTGATTGCCAAATGCGCTCCATCCCAATCCTATTCTTCTTGTTATTTCCTTTTCATGGTCCGGATCTGCGGTTACTACCTGTCCTAAGTAGATATATTCGCCTACTACTTCCAGTATTTCGCTACCTAATGTAAACTCCTGTTCCTTCCCGAGGCTGTTGAACATTACCTTAGTCTTCTGCATATTGATTTTCAAGCCTACCTTTCTACTTTTCCTGTCTAGGTCATCAATCATTATTTGCAGTTCATCTCCCGAGTTGCTTAGCAAGGCAATGTCATCAGCAAATCGCAGATTACTGAGGTATTCTCCATCTAGCCTTATCCCTAACTTCTCCCATTCCAAGTCTCTGAATACTTCCTCTAAACAAGCTGTGAATAGTACTGGGGAGATTGTGTCTCCTTGCCTAACACCTTTCTTTATGGGAATTTTGTTACTTTCTTTATGCAGAACTATGGTTGCTGTGCAGCCACTATATATATCTTCCAGCACTTTCACGTACGGCTCGTCTACCCCCTGATTTCGCAATGCCTGCATCACCGCCGAGGTTTCAACTGAGTCAAATGCTTTTTCGTAATCAATGAATGCTATGTATAAGCTCACATATGTTTGCCCTCATTCGAAAATATGCAGTGTCCCCTGGACAAACTTTTACAACTTCAATCAATGTATAGTAACACTCACAGTTGTACTGTCGAGCTCACTGAACCTTCAAAATATTTGTTTCGTCATTTATATATATATATATATTGTAGGGGGAGTGTTTATTAAGTCCAAGCAGATTCCACCGCTCAGGATGAATTCGCAGCGGAGCGTCAGGCGTACCGAATCACGAAGACAACAACTTCTTCGTCCTCGAGAGCGCCAGCACGCGATGCATATCAGTGGCAATAACGATGAAGATTACCACACTACATTTTCCCCCCGGGCAGAAAAGGAGCCATCGTGGCGACTCATGGAGCCGAAAGGACAGACGGATCGTAGTATGGCTTGATTCGGTCCACATGAACTATTTCGCGTCCTCGACGACGCAAGTCCGCAGAGGTCATAACGGGCTCAACTACGTAGTTGACAGATGTTTTTTGATTGACTCGGTATGGACCGTGATACCGAGCAAGAAACTTCTTTGAAATGCCGGCGGTTGTGGCAGGAACGCAGAGCCACACCAAGGAGTGGGGTGCATAAGAAGGAGCCTCGCCAGTGTCACGATGGTGTTTTTGTTGCCACTGGCTTTCCTTTGTAATCGAGCGAGCTAGCTGGCGGCATACTTCTGCGTACTAGGCGGCGTCCGAGAGTAGCGTTGATTCAGAAACATCAGGGCGGTAGGGCAAAAGCGCGTCCATTGTACAGGTTGGCTCGCGCCCGTAAAGAAGAAAGAAGGGAGAGAATCCAGTGGTGGTCTGTATCTCAGTATTATACGCGTAGATTACGAAGGGAAGAACCTTGTCCCAGTTGGAATGAGCGTCGTTAACGTACATGGCCAGCATGTCACTCAGAGTACGGTTGAAACGTTCTGTCAGGCCATTCGTCTGAGGGTGGTAAGAAGTAGCGGTGTGCTGAATGATGCGGCATTCTTTCAGTAGGGCCTCAAGAGCGTCGGACAAGAAAACGCGTCCGCGGTCACTGAGCAGCTCCTTCGGAGTCCCGTGGCGAAGAATCAAGTTGTGGAGAAGGTACAAAGCAACGTCTCTTGCTGAGGCAGAGGGTAACGGTGATGGTTCAGTGTAGCGAGTAAGATGGTCTACTGCCACGATAATTCACCGGATTCCAGCGACAGTAGTAGGAAGAGGGCCATAGAGATCTATGCCAACGCGGTCAAACGGACGAGCAGGACAGGGTAACGGCTGCAACGAAACAGGGGACTTCTGAGGAGTTTTTCGGCGCTTGCAAGATTCGCAAGCGCGCACGAAATGTCGTACAAAGCGGTACATTCCACGCCAATAAAATCGCAGACGTAGGCGCGTGTAGGTTTTCAATACGCCACCGTGAGCACACTGTGGGTCTTCATGGTACGCAGCACAAATTTCGGCGCGGAGATGCCGCGGGATGACTAGAAGCCACTTCCGTCCATCAAGCAAATAACTGCGGTGATAGAGAAGACCGTCACGAATTGAGAAGTGGTGGGCTTGCCGGACGAGCGCTTTGGCTGAATGACCGGGAGTAGGACCTGAGAGAAAATCCAAAAGTGCCCTGATCCAGGGGTCATTCCGCTGTTCGGTAGCCATGTCGATAGTCGCAAGAGTAGACAAATCGTAAGCACAGACGTGGTCAGGCGAGGTATCACTTGGCAATGGCGAGCGGGAAAGAGTATCCGCGTCCGTATGCTTCGGACCTGACCGATAAATGACGTGAATGTCCTACTCCTGGAGACGGAGAGCCCAGCGAGCAAGGCGACCACATGGGTCTTTCAGGGAGGCGAGCCAGCACAAAGCGTGATGATCGGTCACAACATAAAACGGTCGGCCATACACATAGGGACGAAATTTCCCAATGGCCCAAATAATGGCCAAACATTCCCTCTCTGTGACTCAATAATTAGACTCTGCTTTCGTCAATGTTCGGCTGGCGTATGCCACAACATACTCCATGAAACCAGGCTTACGTTGGGTAAGGACGGCACCAAGCCCAATACCGCTGGTGTCAGTGTGGATCTCCGAAGGCCCAGTCGGATCAAAGTGGAGTAGAATGGGAGGCGAAACCAAAAGGCGGCGTAAAGTTTCAAATGCTTCATCGCAGGCTGGAGTCCAGGAGGAAAGGTCGGAGCTGCCGGCAAGGAGCTGGGTCAGAGGAGCAATGATAGATGCGAAGTTCAAGATGAAGCGTCAAAAGTAGGAGCAGAGGCCGATAAAGCTCCGGAGCTGCTTCAGGGAGGTTGGCTTCGGAAACTCTGCAACTGCGCGAAGTTTGGTTGGATCAGGAAGAATGCCGTCCTTAGAGACTACGTGTCCTAGAATTGTGAGTTTTCGAGCGGCAAAGTGGCCCTTCTTCAAATTCAACTGAAGCCCAGCGTCGGCGAGACACGCGAGGACATGCTTTAGGCGGAGAAGGTGAGAAGAAAAGTCGGTAGAAAAAACTACGATGTCATCCAGATAGCAAAGACAGGTCTGCCACTTGAGTCCACGAAAAACAGTGTCCATCAGGCGCTCGAAAGTAGCTCGCGCATTGCAAATGCCAAAGGGCATAACGTTGAACTCGTATAAGCCGCCCGGTGTTATAAAGGCAGTTTTCGAGCGGTCATCATCAGCCATCGGTACCTGCCAGTAGCCAGAGCGCAAATCCAATCAGGAGAAATACTCGGCTCCCTGTAAACTGTCCAAGGAGTCGTCGATTGGCGGCAGAGTATAGATATCTTTGCGCGTGATCTTGTTTAGTCTACGGTAATCGACGCAAAACAGGATGGAACCATCTTTCTTGGTGACCAAAACAACCGGAGAAGCCCATGGACTTTTAGAAGGCTGTAGGACGCCCCGGCGAAGCATGTCGTCCGCGTTATCAGCAATGACTTCGCGCTCAGAGGCTGACACGCGATAAGGACGCTGTCGTAAAGGTGCGTTTGTACCAGTGTCGAGTGTGTGCGTAACGACAGACGTTCGACCCAGAGCAATGTGAGGAAGGTCGAAGGTAGAAGTGAAGTTCTGTAGAGGAGCAGCGAGCTGATCGCGTTGTGCGGGTGGAAGATCTGCGTCAATAGCTTGTTGAAGAACATTGGGTGGTGTCGAAGCGGTCGCTATATCGCAAGAACTGAGAACATTAACGTCTAGTGAAGTAGGCGTAGAAGGAAGAGTATTTACATGCGCAGGGTCAAGTTCTTCAATACGACTGAGACACTCGCCGCGTAGCAGGACGGACGGGCACGAAAATGAATTTGAGACGTACATTGGACTAAGGCCATCTTCGAACTTGAGGACAGCAAATGGAAGCAGGAGGCAGGGATGGCGTGAAGCGGCGTCGGAAAGTGTGAAGAAGACAGTCGAACTAATAACGCTTTCACAGCAGAGTGGAACGAGGGCAGCAGAAAACGGAGGAATGTATGTGTCATTAGCGACGAGGAGTTTTGCAGGGTGGGTAGGGATGTCACACAAGACGGTATCACAAAGAGGTAAAAAGGAAACTTCCGCGTGGGCGCAATCAATAACGCATGATGAGTGGAAAGGAAATCGTAGCCCAGGATGATATCGTGTGAGCAGCGAGACAGTACAATAAACTCGATTGTGTATACTACGTCTTCGATGAGAACACGGGCCGTGCACGCCGCTGAGGGATGAATGTGCTGTGATGAGGGGGTGCGAAGCGAAAAGTCGGAAAGCGTGGTGGTCACCTTACGAAGACGACGGCAAAGAGCTTCACTGATGACGGATACGGCAGCGCCCGTGTCGACAAGAGCGAGTATTGCGACGCCGTTGACAAACACTTGTATTACGTCAGTAGAACATCGAGGACTTGGAGAGTTAGAACCAAGCGCAGTTCTTGCCCCGGGAACTGCGACTGTTAGTTTCCCTCAACAGTTCTGGTAGAACTTCGAAGTGGGGACGGGGAACGGCGACGAGGCGAAGGTGATCGGCGAGTGGTATACGTTTGATTGCCGCGAGATACAAAGTCGGAACCGGGCGGTGTTCTCGGCGAGGGCTGGTCCGTATCGTAGGATTAGTTCCAGAGGTCAGCTCGGGAAAGGTGGAAGGCGTTGGCGGCAAAGGCGTGCGACATGGCCCGGCAGCCCGCAAGAGTAGCAGATTGGCCGGTTGTCCGCGGTTCGCCAAGGGTTCGTAGGGCGTTGGCGTACCCTTGGAATAGGGACATGGAATGCAGACCCAGGCAAAAGCGAAGGAAGGTTGGAAGGTGTGGCCTGGTAGGAAAGAGATGCTGATGGTATTAGCGGCCTGGTCGCAACTTGGGCGTAAGTCAGGGTTGCCGTTACTTGCGCCAGCACGGGGCTGGGCGGGAGCACAGGGCTGGTCGGGAGCATGGAGCTGGGCGGAAGAACATCAGCTATGTGATCTTGCACGGTACGCCATATGGTAGGGGCCAAAGACAGAGCCATGTCAGGAACAAGACGGCCAGTATCCTGTAACTGAGGGATCAGTGATAGCTGGCGGGCGACTTCTTCTCGAACGAACGCGTTGATTTGTTGAAGCAAAGGGCTGTCCTCTGATGGAGTAGAACCACCCAGCGCTAATGCAGAGATGTCGTCGTCTCTACCACTGGACCGCCGGGTAGAAGCGCGCTTTTTACGAAGCTCGTCATAGCTTTGGCAAAGTTTGATCACGTCACTGACTGTGGCAGGACTTTTCACCCACAGCATCTGGCACGCGTCCTGAGAGATGCCCTTTAGGATGTTTTCGATCTTATCCGCTTTGAACATTAAGGGGTCGACACGCTTGCAGAGGTCAACGATGTCCTCTATATAACTTGTGAATGACTCTTCTGCATGCTGAGTGCGCTCGATCAGGCGTTGTTCTGCTCGGAGCTTGCGAACTGCAGGGCGGCCGAACACTTCCGAAAAATTCTTCTTGAATGCAGACCAAGATGGCATGTCTGCCGCATGGTTGCGAAAGCAGAGGTTCGCCACGTCAGTCAGATAAAGGATTAAGTTACTTAGTTTGGTAGTGTCGTCCCATCTGTTGTAACCACTGACACGCTCGTACGTCGACAACCAATCGTCGACGTCTTGATCGGCCGTGCCACTGAAGAGGCATGGGTCACGCTGCAGTAGAGCTCCAGAGCAGAGGACCGTGGTTGGGAGGGGTGGCGATGTCGAGGCGGCATCATCCGGCATGGACACAGATAGCAATGTGCGGCTTCTTAGTTCCAGGGTGGACGGGAACGTACCCAGGAGCACCTGCACCAATTGTAGGGGGTGTGTTTATCCAGTCCAAGCAGAGGGATTTAGCTGCTCAGGATGAATTCGCAGCGGAGCGTCGGGCGTACCGAATCACGAAGACAACAACCAACGTTTTCGTCCTCGAGAGCGCCAGCACGCAATGCATGTCAGTGGCAATAACGATGAAGATTACCACACTACAATATATATATATATATATATATATATATATATATATATATATATATATATATATATATATATATATATATATATATGAGGGAAAGAAACCAACAGTGGGCAAGGCCAAGGAAAGCATTGGGGATTGTACTTTATGTCCTTCTTTAATTATTTACTTCGATAATTGCATGCATTAGTAATCTAATATGTATAGATATATTTTTATATGTTTAGTAGTTGGTATTTAGCAAGAAGTAGTCTTATGGTTATTATCGGGATAAAGAATATTAAATGAAAAGCGGAAGGAGAAACACCGCGGCGAATGCGCGATATAATATATATATATATATATATATATATATATTTATATATGAGTATCGAATTGATGGTATTATAAAAAATGCACAATTTTGTTCAATTTGGCAGCGATTTCCCGGTTGCACATACATAAAACAAGAAAAATGGTAGGTTGCATTTATCATATGTGCTCATTAATTCGTTTTAGTGCTCAGCTCAACGTTTATTTCGACCTAATATTTCGCAAATCAGCACATGCATGCTCCCGTCTAAATTAATGCTTATCAGACATTTACGTCAATGAACAGGACTGCGGGCTGTACGCCTCTGCAGAAATATGCTGAAATCTGAAGCCCTGTATCATAGGCTACTGAGTATTTTATATCATTTATGTGTAGCCTCCAATTGATTGGAATATCGCATGCATCACATTTATGAGTGCGCCTGTTTAAATGGCCGTAGTGCATTTAGCTGGAAGTAATTTAGATATTGACAAGGTTTTTAACTTTATGCCGACGAAAAAGAAGCTTTTACAGAAGTTGTTATAGTTAAGCAGAGTAGATACCCATGGTACGCATATCTAGGGAGCCTGGGCGGCACTGTGTGTAGTAATCAGGACGCCATCGATGTGATCTTCGAATATGGATCAGCACGAAAGCAGAGCACAACATAGTAGGGCCGGACCTCCTGGCGGTGTTTGTTGAGCAGGGTGGCGATAATGTTTGCAGGAATGAAGCCCACGCGCCCAGTTTATATAGCGGTGAGCCAAAGAAAACTAGTTTTGATTGAACTTGGTTAAATCAGAGATCTAGCGAGACCTCTCCGTCTTTATCCATATATTTTTCATTCGTTAGCGATAGTAGATGTTTGTGCGTTCATAGCTGCCATTAGACATAAATATAAAGATTCCATTTAACAATTCCGTAAGGGCATGCCTGCTGCCCTAAGACTAGGGCGCATGCATCGTTATCTAAGAAACCTGGAAGCTTGATTGCAACTGCTTCCTTTTTTTGAAGTGGAAACGCAAAATTTGAGCTCGTGCCAACTTTGTGATGGCTTGTAGTATACCTACGTCACACAATCCGTATACAAGTGGGGGCTCAAACATATCACGTATCAGCTACGTGACCTAGTACGTCCCGGCCTCGGCGGCAGCTTTTCGGTGGAGGCGAAAAGCAAGGCGTCCGTATGCTGTGCGATGTCAGCGCACGTTAAAGAACACCAAGTGGTCGAAATTTCCGGAGTCCTCCACTACGGCGTCTCTCATAGCCTGAGTTGCTTCGGGACGTTAAACCCCACAAACCAAACTAAACCAAACTTCTCTAGATTACGTATATTAAGATGAAATGCCGCAGATCATCGGCAATTTTTTTAGGTAATTTGATATTGAAGCTGGTACCTTGGAAAGCATATGCATTATTGCCAAACCATGTTCCTTTGACCTTAAGGTCAGGTAATGATAACCCTCCCGGTACGGCATGTATCAACTCTGATATTACTGTTTTTGAAATTTATTGGTTTCATTTTGAAAAGAATAAGACTGATCATGAAATCTAAAATTGGTGTTGCTTTGCTCTTGAGGTTGGCCGAAGGTACAATGCATCAAACAGGAGTCAACTTTAATGGCATTTTGATTAAACTTGAAGTTTGGACCTTCAGAACACGATAATGTGCTCCAATCTCATATTGGTAAGGGCTCAAGGTTGACTACGGTGAAATGCTGTGTAGAACAGTGGTAAATTCTGGCGGTACTGTAGTTTGACTTTGAAGATACGACTTTCAGAAACTTGTGCATGAGAACCCAACTCCTATTTCTTTGACCTTGAGTTTGGCTGATGATGAGATGCTTGACCTGGCATGGGTACTCTCGTGGTGTTCTACCTGGAACCTAAAGTTTTAACCTTGAGAAATAGGCATGTCTTACAAACCTATGTTTTTGTCAACCTGAGGTTGGCAAAGGGCGATTTTCCGGCATGCAAACGTGACGAAATGTTTGAGTTTCCTGTTGCTGTAAAAAGATGTGGTTAGATGTACTACAGTTAGATATCATGAAGCACTCCTATTCACTGCAAAGAACAGCGCTGAAATGCATTCAAGGAGAGTTTCTCAAAACGTTGAGCAAACAAACTGACGTAGCGAGCTTGAGGGTCACCCATTCAACAAGGCTTTGTCAGTAAGACTGATGTCTGCATACGCTCTACCTATTTAGTGCTACCTGTAGGTCTCAAACTCCGATAAATTGAATATCCAGGACGTCTGATGAGAAACCTCCACCTACGTCATGTATGGTTCTACTGTATTTCATCGTGGGCTTTTATTACAAGAACTGCAGCTAAATTCGCCCTACGATTATATTTATGATAGTGAATTTAATTACAACGCTGCTGCTAGATCTTCTCATGCCGTTCGGATAGTAGCTGAGATACTACTGATGAATATATTAATGACCAACTTATATTGCGATTTGCGCCTATTAGCTGCAGACTTTGACACACTCGGTCTTCGAATGCGAAGACAAAATTTGAATTGCAGCATCCTCAGTTGACATGTCAATGTATTTCTCAGATAAGCGATAATTTATAATCTGTCTAAAAAAGAAGTCATTTATTACCGAAAGAGTCTTTAATCAAAAATATTTTTGTATATTCTGGTAATAAATAGTGGACGTGAACATAGCAGCTGTAGGAAAATGGAAGTTACATCTAAGAAATTTGGACCCTTGTTTCAGCTAGCGGTACTATGTTTTTTATGTTTGAATAAATATTTCATTATCGCCTGTTAGACGTTACACACTTTATCTAGAGGTTACAGTGAACGCAGAAAATATATTTGTTTTCTAATCACTCCTCAAAATGTTATGATCATTATTTGAATCCGCATATGAGTTCTGGAATGTTATTCGAAATCTCGAATATGTTAATCGCGTCCCTCAGGTATGCTGTCAATAAATATGGCACTGAGTTCTTATAGACTGTGGCGGATGATAACAGAATAATTAAAACGTGCTCACATATCTTGAAAATAGTTTTGGCAAAGATAAGGTAATAATTGATCATTTAAAAGAATGAACCACATTTAGCAGAGTGCTAGAGTTTGCTATGTGAGAGAGGCTAGACCTGGCTAGAAAAATCTCGTGCCGCTAATTTAGATATTTACGCGTAAAAACATAAGAAAAAACAAACATTTAATGTAGGTGTTATTCAGATTTCTGGTTTTTTTTTGCAAGCACGCACACAGAGCATATGAAGATCAAGGGTGATTTTGACACCAGTTAAAACGTCGGATATTTTACATCAGCCGTAATTAACTTCCCCTTTGGCTGAAAATAATTCATTTGGCTTAAAATAAGGCCTTGTGCTAGCTGCGTCCACTTGACCCCTGCAACTATTATAATCTCATATGCCCACCAACGTTTTGCGCCCCAGCACGATAGATTACGATTTTCAATCGTTTCTTCAGCGAACTTAAGAGTTTAGGATGTCGATTTCCTATTCGATTAGTTGAAACACTTTCCTCAGTATATATCACTAAGTGAGCACTTACCTGTCGGAACTCTTCTATAGTTCCGCCATGAATTCCAAGAGAAAATGTTAACACAAATTTGAAAGCACGGCGCCATCATTCTGTATTGGAAGCTTAAACTCAGCAGCAGTAAATCTGAATCGAGCACAACCTTTCGAGAGATATGACCTTTCTGACGTGCAGAATTTTAAGCCACGAGGCCCGCAGCCATAATTGCAGCTCGAATAAGTCATATGAAGCAACATACGAGGAAATGATAAATTGTGTATAGCAGCACGAGGATGCTTGTCACTTCGAAGGCGTGCTAATAAGCACTCACATTGGGACCGTCTAGAAAGCTGCTTCCACCTTCGACCAAAGTTCAGCAATTGCTATGAAGCTTCCATGAAACTGGCTGCACCTGGCCTGTTTTCAACAATTCAAACAAAGTTTTTATGTCCCTGCTTTCACGCCCTTCTACCTCCCACATTTTACACCGACTACGTGCATTTCTCTAAATAGATAAAATAAGATGTGATTTCGACAATCTCGCTCTGCGATTGTAATACTCTCAACCGTGGTCGGAGGACGAATCAGAAAACGTCAGAGGTGGTTAAGAAAAGGAAACGTATTTGATGTTTGGGCCGCGGGATCGGCCTTCGTCGGAGGAAAATATCTCAACGTTTATTTTTGCAGCGAAGGCCTATCCCGCGGACGACACATCAAATAAATTCTCTTTTTCTTCAGCACGTCTGACTTTTTTGGACAATTCTCAACCAATCCCATAGAATACCCTGTCTCTCTCTCTCTCTCTCTCTCTCTCTCTATATATATATATATATATATAATTCAAAAATATTTTTATTGTTTCAGTATAATTTAGCATTTTTTCTTGTCTTGTTTCTTTTTCTTCATTTTCTGATTTATTTTTATGTTTTTCTACTGTCACTCAGTGCGCTCGCCATCTAAAAACGGACTCGCTCTTTCACTCAAATACATGCTTGATGATATCTTGTAACATTCTGATGAGGACTGGTTCCTGTCGTAACGTTGATGAAATCAAAAACATAGTCATGTTTTAAAACAAGCGTAAACCTATTTTATCTGTTCTAATTCACACTGCGCTCAGTTCCTCAACAACCTCTCCCGCTCTCTCTCTCTCTCTCTCTCTCTCTCTCTATATATATATATATATATATATATATATATATATATATGAAGGAAAGAAGCCAACAGTCGGCGAGGACAAGGAAAGCGTTGGGGATGGTACTTTATGTCTTTTTTTTAATGTTTACTTGGATAATCACAGAAATTAGTAATGTAGTCTGTTTAGGGGAAAGATAATTAGACACAAAGTAGAAGAAAAAACAACGTGCCGATGGTGGGATCCGAACCCACGACCTCCGAATAACGCGTCCGGTGCTTTTCCAACTGAGCTACATCGGCCGCTGTCCCCCCTGCTACTTTCTTGGGTGTTTATGTTATCTGTATACGAACCTTGAGAGTGTTCACCAGCGCCACCTTCAGCCAAGGCGGCGGACGTGGGACGTCCTTTGTTACCGCCAGCGTCACGTAGAACGTGATCAAGAGCGAGGGCAAAAGCTGTGCTAGAACCCTCTTACGCTACCTATGGCTTCAAGACTGCCAGAACCGAGACCCCTGTAAGCTACAAGCAGATCAATCAAGGGGAAACGAGGGTGGTGAACACTCTCAAGGTTCGTATACACACAACATAAACACCCAAGAAAGTAGCAGGGGGGACAGCGGCCGATGTAGCTCAGTTGGAAGAGCACCGGACGCGTTATTCGGAGGTCGAGGGTTTGGATCCCACCATCGGCACGTTGTTTTTTTTCTACTTTGTGTCTAATTATCTTTCCCCTAAACAGACTACATTACTAATTTCTGTGATTATCCAAGTAAACATTAAAAAAAAGACATAAAGTACCATCCCCAACGCTTTCCTTGGCCTCGCCGGCTGTTGGCTTCTTTCCTTCATGTATTATAACGAGCACCCTCGTTTCCCCTTGATATATATATATATATATATATATATATATATATATATATATATACATGTGTGTGTGTGTGTGTGTGTGTGTGTGTGTGTGTGTGTGTGTGTGTGTGTGTGTGTGTGTGTGTGTGTGTGTGTGTGTGTGTGTGTGTGTGTGTGTGTGTGTGTGTGTGTGTGTGTGTGTGTGTGTGTGTGTGTGTGTGTGTGTGCGTGCATCTGCTCGGTTTTCCGTGACATGTAGTTACAATAAGCTTTGGTGAGCGCCCAGTTGTGGCAGGCAACTACATATCCGGAAATCCAGGTTTGCATTCAGCGAGGGCAGCAACGAGGACGATGCCGCTGCCGCCAGTGTGCACCTCAGTACAGTGGGACGTTTCCTAATGCTGGAGAATTGGCGCTGAAGTGTGTAGACGTTAGAGCGTAGAGAGAGCATCGTCGCATGTTGGGGCCCAGTAAGAGAAGTCGGCGCGATCAATCAGGAATGTCGTAAGCGCTGCAATTATGGCTACGAAATCGCACAGAACAGGGCGAATCAATAAGCACCGGCCTACAACACTACGCTGTTCTTTCACAGAATTCGGTTAGGGAAAGTCAGTTACCGCACAGTGGCTCGTCCGCATCGGGCAGGACGCCGCACTTCTCTAGCGCCAATCTTCTTATCCCCGCTGACATCGAGATCCCTAACTGTGTCCTGATTGTTCCCGTATGGGCGACAGCGTATTGTGACGCGACTCTTGACATTGGTTCTTCTCCCGTTTCCGCTTTATGTCGCAACCTTCTTCGTTTTGCTATTATGAGCAGTAACCGCGGTGAAGCCGGCGTTGTTTCGAATGCCTGTTTATCTGCAGTGTCTCTACTGCGTGGCGAGTGCCTTAGCCATATTTAAGCTGTGGACCACGCTTCGCCATTTATCGTTGAGGCGCATTCGTCACAACGTGTCAACGTAGCCTCCCTCACGACGATTCTGTGTTCTCCTTTTTCTTGTCCTTCGTCGCCCTTCAGCGCAGTTGTGTGTCTTCCTTTTTTGTCCTTCGTTTGCTAGCGCTGTTTTTCGTTATGCTCCACCAACTCGGCCAGAACATAGGTCGCCGACTATCACTCCTTGAGACCTCACGTAATCGGACGTTTTTCTACTCTCTGTGGCCAGTGACCTCGACCTGACTCAACATGTTCAACTACCTGCTTTCCTAAGCCAGTTGCGTCATTATTATTACACTCAGATGACATCTTTTGACCGTGAGAGCGCTCTAGTACATCACACCAACACCGGCATTCATGCGCCTAGTCGCCAGCAACATTGCTGAGGAGGCCAATGACACTGCTACGCGGTGTAATTCAGCCTTCTAGTCTATGGTCATCTTTCGCGGTGCTCACAGAAAGGGTGGCTCCGCATGATCTTGTGTTAACTACGCTCGTACTAAAAAATTACCCATGTGACAATTACTGACTACCCACCACCTAGCGCCCTTTGTAGATAAAGGCACAATTGGGTCGTCCGGAGCACTGGAGAACGCAACCGGTGGCGCATGCTTCAGTGTTCGTACGCTAGCAGATCGGCTAAGCACCCAGAAGCCTTCATCATTGCTTGTGCCACAGCAGTGTCGTGTTTAGATTATGTAAGCAGCATGAGGTGGCGCCACCAGTACCATCGCTGGGGCAGCGGCTTGTCTGGCGTCGTCGCCGCCGCATAAGATGAGAACATCTGACTTCTTTTGATCTAATCAGGCAAGTACCCCAAACAAATTTGGTATTGTAAAATACTAGCAACAAAATATCATTTCTGAGCAAAATTTCTAACTGCGAGGGTTCCGCGGTCTAGCTGGGAGAAGCATTCTACATCGCACCTCTAATTGTGCAACACGCTATATGCAGTTATGGCCCCATATGTAGTAGTACGTGGCCGCGATACCGCAATTCGTGTGCGTTGTCCTATGTAGTAAGTTTTATTATCGTGTTGTGTGGCACTGGTCTTGACCTAAGAAGACGGATAGCTATGAACAGAAATCAGTTGCGATCGATCGAGTTTCTGTCGTGCCAAGTGAGTGTGATAACCCCGATCTACACGATAGAGTGCGGAGCGACTTTGCGACATCAAACTTATCGCTCACGGTGTACATAGACGTCTGGGAGTCAATGTGTACACCGCACAATGAGGTATCTGCGTCTTTTCAGCAGCGGCGCTTTTGGAGAGAAGAGCGGAATTCCTTGAATATATACCGCTGAACCATCAAGTGTCTCGATAGGCAGTCTTATTTAACACAATACTCGTTGCAACTGCTTGCAACGTTAATTCTCTCGTACCCAGTCGCATGAATGGCATCTTCGCTGAACGGTGGATATAACGATTGTGCAGTCACAAGAACGTGTGACACTTGGTCGCAGTCAACGTCACTGTCATTTTCCGATCGATTACAGTAGGCCTGCGGCAGCTGGCTTCAAAGTTGGACGTGATCATGTTATAGCACACGATACATGAAATGTATACTGAGCGCATGCGTCTTCTAGGTTGCAGAGTCCTACACTTGCGTACTCGTTATGACAGCTGCCGTCGCAATCCAGTGTCAGAACTGGCTCTGCGCGCTCACGTGACTGCCTGTAACTCTGCAGCACTATTCAGAACTAGTGCAGCCATTGAAAGCCAAATTGAAGAGACCTATAGTGAGCAGTCGAGTTTAATGCTATATCCTTGGACAAAAGGCAGGTAAGACTGATAGGCGATGTCAGCGAATGTGGAGATAAAACGGCAAAATTAAAAGCATAGTACAACACGCTCCGACGTTCCTTAACTAATTGCGGTGCTGTGAAACTGGATACAGCATTAATCCTCTGGGGATTCGGCCGAACAACATCCGTATCAACCAAGTGGCCAAGGACAAGTTGCTGGCATTCGACGAAATGCAATTTCTTCGAGCTGAGTACGAGGCCGGCTCTTTCAATGCAGTCATGAACGATAGCGAGGTGGCTGTTATGCTCGTGTAATGGCTTGCCAAATATTATATCATCCGAACAGCATAAACAAGTTTACAAATCTTAAGTCTGCGAAGAATAGTATTCATGAAATTTTTAAATGTGGCAGGAGCATTGCTACTCCAAATGACAATAAGTTAAACTCATGAACACTGTCTGGTGTCACAAACGCTGTTTTCTTTTTCAGTCGGGTGAATTCGTATCTGGCAGTAGCCTGACCGCAAATCATCCGATTAGAAGTATGAAGTGAAGGCAGTCGACGGCATTGAGTACGTAGAAGGGGATACACGTATTTTTTGTCACAGCGTTAAGTCGACCATAATGAACACTCTATCGCCATGTATTATCTTTCTTTTAAACCAGGATAAAAGGAGGCGCCCAAGGACTTGAATATTCCTTAATGACGCCGCGTTGATGAATGTCATGAACTTATTGTTTATTGTTTATTTGATACCTGGATCGCCCATGAAGCAGTAAATTAGGGTGATATAAACGTTAACTGTGATTTACACATATTTCAATGCCAGGTTAAAAGCATCGTTCATCAAAATACACACAGTGCTTGATGGCAAACTGTTCCACTTAGCACAGTTCTAACAAAAAAAGAGTAAGCCAGTCGTCACCCCTTCAAGAAACTTTCCTGACCGCGTGGTCCACTCGCATTGATATATCGTCTCGGGTCAGGATATACCTTCCTCGGCTGATGCCTGTTTTAGAGAAATACATTTTATAAAAATGTTGAATTTAGCATTGGTTCTACGGACCTTTAGCTCTTGTCATTCAAGTTCGTGTTTGCTTTCTGTACGCTAACGTTCCGGCTGTAATTTTTAAGAGCAAATCTGACTGCCCTTTTCTGGATTTTTTTCTAATTTGCTTATAAGCTGAGCTATGTGAGGGTTCCATCAAACATACACATACTCAAGTATAGGTAGAACACGAGTAAAGTAGAGCTGGGATTTTAAGTTACTTCCAAAATGACTGAAGTTACTCTTCTTGAAACCTAAATCTGATGCTGCCCTATTTCCAATACAGTTGACGTGCCGGTTCCACCGTAAACAGATGTAATAAAGACTCCCCGACTGTTTAAATATTTTACTTGTGCCTGAGATAATTTCACCAATTATATACCTATATGGACCGCAAGCTGTTTTTTTTTTTTTGCAAAGATGAGAACAGTTTTATATATATTTAATGGCATGTCCCAAGACGCAATCCAACCTTCTGTGATATCTAAATCATCTTGCAAGAATTGTGAAATAGAAATTATACTAATTACCCTATAAACGACACAATCATCAGTGAACATTCTAAATGAAGACTGTATACCAATTGAAATATCATTAATATATAACAAAAACAACAGTGGAACCAACACAGAGCCTGTGGGACACCCGAGGTCGCTGGTGTGTATTTAAAAAAAAAAACACCGTTCAGAACAACAGCCTTTTTCCGTAACACAAATATTCGGCATTCCACTCAATAATATAATAGTCAAGCTTATAAGCTTCTAATTCTAATTTGGTAAAGTAGAGGCTGTGCGCAACGACATCGAATACTTTGCGGAAATCTAGGAAAACACTCTCAACAACCTGTTGGTTATCAGTTGCCAAGACCAAATCGTGGGTAAACTCCACCAACTCTGCATCGTGCGATGGACCTTTGCTGAATCTATGTTCACTGGAATTTAGGAAATTATGTTTGGTTAACAGTTCGTGTAGCGCATATGCTAGCGTCTTTCATTCTGGAACGTGTTGCGACGTAACTGACAGAATGCTACTATTCTAAAACTGAGTCTGTTCGAAAAACCTGGAAGTGCGCATCATGCCGGAAAAAAGCAGCGGCCAGCAATAAGGCTGAAAAACCGAAGCAAACTTTTCGCCAGGCAATGTAGCACTCCAGCTTGCCTTGATAAATGAAAAACTAGAACAACTTCTGCCGTTGAAAGATACGGTTCTTGATATAGAAACATCTGTGGAACACATGTCGCAAAAGTTCGATGATATCATCACTCGTCTGGACCAACAGGACAGGGAAATACATTCACTCAAAAAAAGACTAGATAAGCTTGATAACGGGCGGGTTTTGGAAACCCAGAGACAGCTCCTGGAAGATGTAAATGATCTAGATTGGCGCAGTAGGCGTCATAATCTAGAATTCCATGCTCTTCCTGTAACACCAGGTGAAGATCTGCTCCAAAAAGTTAACGACCTTGCAATGTACTTGAGTTGCCTCCATTGCAACTTGATGACGTCACTGCCATCCACCGTCTACCTGGTAAAAGAGGGAAAATCACTGGAATCATTGTGAGATATGCCCATCAGATGCAACGGGATATATGGCTTGAGAAACGAAAAAAACTGGCGGAAGCGAAAAAGGATGCATTTGTTATAGAAAATCTGACAAAACACAACGAGAGCTACTGCGGAAAGCCAAAGATTGGGCCACACTGAACAAGTTTCGCTTTGCGTGGCATGCAAATGGCAAAGTTCTCTTGAGGAAAGACGTTGGAGATGCAGCGGTCGTCGTAAGGTCAGAAATGGCTCTTCAGGAACTCAAGGTGTAGACTAGATAATGCAATTTAATCCAACATGGTTGTTGAACCCTCGCTTTTTTCCCAGAGAAATAGAAAACATACACAGCACCTTTCCTTTCTGAATCTTAACTGTCGCTCAGGGAAAAACAAAACTGAGAGTTTAGAAATATTTTTTGACATCCTCAATTCACTTTTTCAGTTATCATATTAACTGAAATCTGGTACAATGATGGTTCAGAAATGTATAGACCACAAGGCTACTCCCATTTTTTTGTGACTCGAAACAGGAAGCGAGGGGGTGGTGTGTCTGTACTCGTCAAAAAATCTTTTCAGTGTTATCTTGAAAAGAACTTCACCACTGTAATCGATGACTACGAAACAGTAGCAGTTTACTGCAAGGATCAATTATATTGTGGGCCTTCTGTGGACCTTCTTTCATTTGTACATGCCATGATCTCCTTCATTCATTTGTACATACCATCATCATCGTCCCGCGGCGCCGGCTCCGGCGCGCGCCTGGGTTCGTGATCGGATTAAAACGCTAGACAAGGCTTCGCTGTCCTTGCCGTCACAACCTCGCCGTCTCAACCTAGCCTTCTTTTACAAGTGGTGGAGGTGAAATTTGATCCCCTTGCTGCCTTGGGCCCTGCCTCTCGCTGGAGCTACGTTCCGGTCGCCGTTTGGCAACTGTCACCATCGCTATGTCTACCGACAGCACCCACGAACAAGCCGGACCCTCTACCTCGGCTGCACCACCCCCTCCGACTGTGCTCACACGACAGCGCGACCCGCCGCTGTTCGGTGGTCGTCGCGATGAAGACGTCGATGACTGGCTTGACACCTATGAACGCTGCAGTGCCTACAACCGGTGGGACGATGCTCTGAAATTTCTAAACATCTCTTTCTACCTCATTGAGGTCGCCAGCACTTGGTTCATCAACCGCGAGCCGCACACAACTAACTGAACCACGTTCAAGCAGCAGTTCCGACAGTACTTCGCCGACCCGGCAGTTCGGACTGAGATCGCGAAGACCATGCTCGCTTCACGCCTTCAAGGTACTGATGAGTCATATGCGTCTTAAATAGAGGCCATACTTACACTCTGCAGGCGTATTAGTCCCACCATGGCGGAACATGAACGAGTACACCACGTCTTGAAAGGAATCAATTCTACGGCATATAACATCCTAGTTGCTCAGAATCCTTCAACTATTGATTCCATTATTACGACCTGCCAACGCATCGACCAGCTGCAGTCCTCCCGATTGCAGCCCGCCAACGCTACTGGCCCGACCTATGCTGATCTCGATCTGCCGGCACTTATTCGATCCATTATCAGCGAGGAGCCCCAGGCCCTCAAGCCTGTCTGTCGACACGGGTGCGATCATTCTTCCGTAACGTCTAATAACGCCGGTCTCAGCAGCATCATCAAAGAAGAGATGGCAACAATCACCCAACCTATGGCATCTGACCCTCCGGCACCCCGCCCAGTACCGACTTACGCGCACGTCGCAGCATCCCCCCCTCCTTTGGTTCCACCGCACCGACCGGCAATCACGTCAAGGCAATAGCGCTGACTCAACCTGCACCACCCTATTACGCGCCTTGGCGCCCTTCCCGACCAATTTGCTATTACTGTGGCATTAGAGGACATATATCCCGCGTCTGTCGCCGCCGCCTCCAGGACGAGCGCCGTGGTTACGATACCTTTGAAAGTGACATCCCTCCAACGTCATATTATCAACGCCGGTTTATTCCAAGCCCACCTCGAAGATCATCCCCACCTCCAGAATCCTCGTCTGAGCCTCGTGGAACCCACGCATCCCGACGTCGGTCCCTATCCCCATACCGCCGCTCAGTTTCCCCTCTCCGACCCGCAACAACTATCCCTGTCTGCCATCCGGAAAACTAAGCGTTGCAGTTTCCGGAGGTCAAACTGCACTCTGCGAACTAACCAAAAGTCCTCCAGATAGCCCGTATAATGTGATTTCTGTTTTCGCTGAAGGATTACCGGTCGAAGCATTGATTCATACAGGAGCTGCAATTTCTGTCATTCACACTGATTTGTCCTACCGTTTGCGAAAAGTGACGACACCATATGATGGGACTGAACTCCGTGGAGCCAATAACGTCCCTTTGCGCCCTTTAGCAAAGCGCACCGTACAAATTGTTATTGACGGCGTCCGCCATCATGTGCAGTTTGCTGTGCTCTCACCATGTGCGCATCTGATGATTTTAAGGTGGGATTTTTTGTCAACCGCTTCGGCGTTAATTTCTTGTGTCGACCGTGTTATCCATATGACAGACAGCGATTTTTCATCTGAAGTTTCTGAACGACATCATCCCCTCGTTGCCGCCGCTGATACTGTTTTGCCTCCTCAGTGCGAAAAACTGCTTACCGTTGTTTCTGACCACATCACTGACGGGGACGTACTCATCGCACCATCTTATCGTCATCTTGCACGCGGTATCGCCTTCCCGTCTAGTCTTGTGAGGTTCTGCAACGGCTAAGCGACAGTAGCGGCCACTAACACTTCACGTGAATCCCTCGTGCTCCCAAAAGGAGCTTCTCTCCCCTGCATGGTGGGTGTTCAACCTTTGTCCTTGATGCTGCTCACTGCCCCTCTGCCTCAGCGCCGTGTTTCGCCAGACGTCTCTCTTTTTGTTCTCACAAAGACTATTAATCCTAACCTCACGCCGAACCAACGCCAAGAACTGCTGACATTGCTTCGACACCACCAAGCCATTTTTGATGCCACTTCCCCACCACTGGGACGGACTAGTGTTGCGCACCATCGCATCATTACTGAAGGTAACTCTATCGTTCGCCGACGGCCTTATCGGGATTCCCTCTCTGAACGAATATAATTGAAGAAAATATAAATGACATGCTCCATCGCAATATTATTCGTCCCTCGACAAGCCCATGGTCCTCCCCAGTAGTGTTAGTTAAAAAAAAAGGACGGCTCGGTACGCTTTTGTGTTGATTACCGGGCACTCAACAAAATTCCCCGCAAAGATGTATACCCAATGCCAAAAATTGATGACGCCCTTGACCCTCTCCAAGGCGCCGAATATTTCTCGACTTTGGACCTCCGCTCAGGTTATTGGCAAATACCTATGCACGAGGATGATAAAGAAAAAACCGCTTTCTCAACTCCCGATAGCCTTTACGAATTTAATGTTATGCCTTTCGGACTTTGCAACGCACCAGCGACATTTGAAAGAATGATCGATACTGTGCTATGTGGCCTAAAATGGAGAACCTGTTTATGTTACCTGGATGACATTGTCATCTTTTCGTCAACTTTTGACGACCATCTCACGCGCCTGAATGAGGTCCTCACGTGTCTCGCTTCAGCGGGCCTTCAGCTCAACACCAAGAAGTGCCACTTTGCACAGAAGGAAATTAAAATATTGGGACATCTAGTCAGCCATGACGGCATTCGTCCAGACCCTGAAAAAAATAATCGCGGTCTTGAACTTTGCTCGCCCACAACGGATTACAGAATTGCGCAGTTTTCTCGGTCTGGCGTCTTATTTCCTGCGTTTTATAAGGCATTTTGCAAGTATTGCTGCTCCACTTCATGAACTACTTAAAATACGCAGCCCTTTCGTGTGGACTGAACAGTGCGAAGCCGCTTTTAATAATCTGAAGCATGCCCTCACATAAGACCCTGTTCTTGGCCACTTCAGTGATAGCGCTCCAACCATCCTGCACACTGATGCCAGTGGTCTCGGTGTTGGAGCTGTACTCCTGCAACGCGATGCAACTTCGCGTGAGAAAGTGATTGCCTTCGCCAGTCGGACTATGACTCCAGCTGAGAAAAACTACACCATTACCGAGCAGGAGTGCCTTGCCGTCGTCTGGGCTGTCCAAAAATTTCGCCCTTACCTATATGGTCGGCATTTCACAGTTGTGACCGATCACCATGCTCTTTGCTGGTTGTCCTCGCTCAAAAATTTGACAGGCCGACTAGGCCGCTGGATTCTACGCCTGCAAGAATACAATTTCGACGTCACTTATAAATCGGGTCGCCAACACCAAGACGCCGACGCTCTTTCTCGCTGTCCACTTTCGGAATCGGCTTGCTGTTTTTCTTCCCAATGCATTTCCACCTATGACCACAGCCGACCATCTCTTTCCCCGACGTATATCACTGTAGTTTCATTTGGCGACTCTGAGAACAAACACGCTCTCCGCTCACAGCAATTAGCCGATGCCTACTGCCGACCCATCATCGACCGCCTTATTGGCGCTTCGGACCCACCCAATGCTCGGCTTCGCCGACAACTTCGCAATTTTAAGCTCAAAGATGGCATCCTACTCCGCTTCGTATATTGCCCTGATGGAACTCGCTGGATCCCAGTCGTACCGCGTGTGCTTCGCCCACGTATACTGGCGGCTCTCCACGATGACGCTACTGCAGGTCACCTTGGTGTTGACAAAACCTGCGACCGCGTGAAAAAACGATTCTTTTGGCCTGGCCTATCTTCCTGCGTTGCCAAATACGTCGCATCCTGCCCTCTGTGCCAACGTCGCAAACGGCCGACGTCCGCCCGCTGGCCTTCTACAACTTGTTCCCTGTCCCGCCACGCCATTCGACGTAGTCGGCATCGACTTATATGGTCCCCTACCTCTCTCCGATGAGGGTAACCATTGTGTTATAACACTTGTCGACCACCTTACACGCTACGCTGAGACAGCACCTGTACCGACCGGTTCCGCTCAAGAAGTAGCAAACTTCTTTTTGCGATCAATTGTATTGCGTCATGGCGCTCCTCGGGTGCTCCTAAGTGACCGCGGGACAGCCTTCTTATCGGCAGTCGTTGCCGAAGTTCTTCACGCGTCATCCACCCTTCATAAGACAACATCAAGCAACAATCCCCAGACTAGCGGGCTGACTGAGCGATTTCACCGCACCTTATCGGATATGATCTCCATGCACATCACACCGGGTCATCGAAATTGGGACACTGTTCTACCATTCGTCACTTTCGCCTATAACGCAGCAGTACAGCGGACTACCGGTTATTCTCCATTTTTCCTCGTTTATGTCCGTCCACCCACTACAATTCTCGACGCTTCCTTCTTCTCTACGCCCGACTACTCCACATCAGTACCTACCCAGTTCTTATCTCGTGTGGCCAGATGCCGTCATCTTGCCCGCCTAAACACAGCAGCGTGCCAGGTAGACCGCAAGAGTCGCTACGATTCTACGCATCGCGTGGTCTCTTATCGTCCCGGTGACGAAGTACTGCTTTATACACCACTGGGCACCCCTGGCCTTAGTGACAAATTCCACCACCGCTACCTTGGTCCCTTCGAGATCATCAGCCAAACTTCTCCAGTTAACTACAGAGTGACGCCTGTTGATCCCCCAGCCGATCGACGCCACCGTGGAACTGAAATTGTTCATGTTTCTCGCTTGAAACCGTTTGTGCGCCGCGGTACATCGGTTAATTAGGAGCGGCCAGGCTGGCCGCTTCTGACCCCCCGGGCAGATTGTGTGAGCCTTCTGTGGACCTTCTTTCATTTGTACATGCCATGATCTTCTTCTTTCATTTGTACATACCATCATCATCGTCCCGCGGCGCCGGCTCTGGAGCGCGCGCCTGGGTTCGTGATCGGATTAAAACGCTAGACAAGGCTTCGCTGTCCTTGCCGTCACGACCTCGCCGTCTCGACCTAGCCTTCTTTTACAATATATAGACCACCTACTGGACGTTTTGACCAATTTTGTACCTTTTTTGAAACAATCTTGTGTTTTGCATCAGAAAAAAATGTGAAGCTTGTCGTTGGTGGTGATTTTAATGTTAATTTACTTGAATGTGCTTCAAGGCAGGCATTATTAAGTTGGGTCATTACCATGTATGGCAGTGAAGTTATTTACACAACTGCGACAAGAGTCACTGGTACGTCTTCGGCTCTGCTGAATTTTTTTTGTAACTAGCCACTTATCTTCACTGATAATTGCGGATACCATAGCTGCTGATATAAGTGATCACTTGCCTGTTTATATGATTGTGAAAACAACAACTCCGTCGAAGAAGAAGAAAGAAAACGAACAATTCAAGATATTTCGGAGAACAATTTAGGGCGCTTTAAAACAACCTTGCAGAACGTTACATGGAAAGATTTATACACAAAAACAGACGCTGAGGAAGCCTACGAAACATTTCTGGCAACAGTGAAGACTGATTATACTGAAAGTTTTCCTCGTAAAACTGTCAAGCATGCAAATCAAATCAGAAAGCCTTGGATAACGAGGGATATTCTAGAAAACATTGATCGAAAAAATTGTCTTTTTCAACAGTTTCTTGAAACAAAAGATCAGAATATCCTTATTGAATTTAAATCTCTTCGAAATAAGATTGTCAGTATAATCCGAAAATCTAAATCAGCCTACTACTCTAACTTATTTTTGCATGATGCTCAGCGCTCTGATCTAACCTGGAGGAAATTAGATGCTGTGTTGTATCGTACCCATGGCTCTAATGAAATCGAAGCGATCTCCCATGAGGGTTAAAATGTCTCAGAATCTAGTCTAGCAAACCTTTTTAATAACTTCTTCATAAGCCAGTTTTCAACTTTAAGTAATTCTTTAGGAGAAACAGATCCTGCACTACCAGATATTTCACCAAGTGAAAGTACCATGTTTTTGTGTCCTACAGGTGAAGACGATGTCGCTTCCACAATGATAAATTTAAATAACAGCAACGTGTGCGACGCTGACAATTTACAAATAAAGCCCTTTAAGTACGTGGTTGTAATTACAAAAGCCCCATTAACGCATGTTTTCAATTTAGTCCTGTCTACCGGTGTTTCTCCTAAGGCAATGCAAACTGCTAAAGTGTCTCTGGTCTTTAAAGGTGGGGAGAGAAACATAATGAAAAACTACAGGCCTATCTCTATTTTGCCTATCTTTTCCAAGGCATTGGAAAAGCTTATACACTCAAGATTATCTAGCTACTTCACTAAACATTCAGTGCTTCACGATTTCCAGCACGGTTTTCGCAAGTATCGCTCTACCGAGACAGCGCTACTGAAGCAAAAGGAAATATTTAAAAGCTTTTTGGAAAATAATAAACACTTGGAATGTACATAGACCTCTCTAAAGCTTTCGATTCCTTGCGACATGAAAACCTCCTTCTTAAGCTAAGATCATACGGTGTTCGTGGTGTTTCGCATCAGTTAATATCATCTTACTTAAGTCAGCGTAAGCAGTTTGTATGAATTGGCAATTTTGTTTCAGACATTAAAGACATAAAAACAGGAGTTCCTCAGGGAAGTATTCTAGGGCCACTTTTATTCTGCTTGTATGTCAATGATTTGTATTGCTTGTTTCCAAACTCACGGGTTTCTTTGATCTGTTATGCTGATGATACAAGTTTATTAATTACAGGAAAAACAACCCAAGAGATAGAAACAGTCAGTAATGAGTCACTACGGCTATTTGCAGCATGGAGGAAGCATAATTCACTGTATGTAAATATAGAAAAAACTTAGGCGGTCCTATTCCGACCCAAAAACAAATGTATTTCCACACCTCAAAAATAGCGCTTGATAACACTCCGATTGAAATTGTAGAGAGTATGAAGGTTCTGGGTGTTCATTTTTCCAGTAACCAAACTTGGGATCAACATGTTGATGACACCTACAGGAAGGTTTGCAGAGCTATTGGTACAATAAACAAATGTAGGCATGTGTTGCCTCAGAAGATTAAGCTGTTGCTTTATAATTCTCTAATTCTACCGCAAATGACGTATGCCCATTTGGTATGGGGAACGACAACCAAAACGAACTTAAACAAATTATTGTTGTTACAAAAGAAAGTAATAAGAATTATAGCTGACATAAAGTATGATTCCCACACAGAATAACTTTTTAAACGATTTGCAGTTATTAAGGTTTGTGAATATTATTGCTACCGTCTTACCGTATCGCACGCCACAGCTGTAAAAAAGAATAACCTTTTTTACAACAACATCGCCACACTGAAGCCAACTGTTCAGAAATATAACACACGTCGCCCAGATGTGTTCTATATACCAACCCCGCCAAACAACTATGCCCAACCGTCATTAACCTTTACTCTGCCAGTTCTCCTCAACAGTTATGCTCATCAGTCCATCGATATAACTACAATGTCTAAAAGACGTTTGAAACATTTGTTCTTGGGGTATAATAATCCAACAATGTGAAATATGAACTCAGTGTGATTTTCCTCTTGATCCGTCATTCCCATGTTCCCTTCTTGTGAAACACTATATGCTGGCTCGTATGACAGTATATTTGGTACTTGTAACGCTCCGTTATTCTGATAGTCAGATTTTTTTCCTTATTATTTTTTCTTTTTTTGTGACACTGTATATATTTTCTCGTAATACAGTACATTTGTAACTCTGATTTTGTTATTTTGATAGTGGATTGTTCCGTATTATGCCTCTGCTGCTGTCATGAGGGGGGGCAGTCGCCTCGTCAAGCTGTTGGCAGCAGTAGCTTTTTGCGGCTGCTCCATCCTTGTACTTTGTGCAAAGGAAAATAAAATTTGATTTGATTTGAATATTTCAAACATTTCAGCATATTTCAGGAAAAATAT
The DNA here is from genome assembly GCF_055883805.1 of Amblyomma maculatum. NCBI lineage: Eukaryota > Metazoa > Arthropoda > Arachnida > Ixodida > Ixodidae > Amblyomma > Amblyomma maculatum. The sequence continues at coordinate 1,086,089 of NW_028146755.1, read as the reverse complement.
TTTGAAATTAGAAGCTTTGTGCCTGATATCAGTGTGTCTTGTGCATCCTTTATAATTGCATCCTAACTGATTGGAATATTGCATTACGTTTATTTGAGCGCCTGTATACATGTGAGTTGTGCCTATTGCAGCAACCAATTTAGAAATTGGCATGCTATATTCGAGCCCCACGAAAAATAGGCAGTTAGAAAGTGGTCATAATATATTATTTACTACCATGTTTATTACAGCAGCATTCATAGTATTCATATCTAGAGAGCCATGATGTCTTTGTACGTAGTTTTCAGAACACTACTGATGTCACCTTCGAATTTGTATTAGCAAAAAATCCCAGCACAGCATAGTACAGGCTACCTTCTGAGGCTGTTTTCCGATCAAGATCCGATAAAATGTGCATAAATGAAGCCCTCGCGCCCAATTCATATTGCTACATGCCTAGCGCCGCGCGGCCACCGTACTTGGTGCCGACGACGACGAAGCAGTTGTTGGCTCGAGTTGTTGTTGAAAACTTTTATTGTCCAACAGAGAAGGACCACACCGCCTGGGCAGCTCTGTCTCACCCCCCTGTAAGGGGGAGGGGACTTAGCGGCCCAGCCGCACGGGATGGTCGCATTAGATGCTGGCCGGTTTGGTTTCGCCGGCGGCCTCTGCTGCCAGTTGGACGGCGGTGAGTTGGAGCTCAGGGTCCGAGCTTCGAGAGGCGCGCTGGTGCTGAACACTGTCATCGAAGCTACTAGCAAACCTTATTCTCGGGTCTTACCTTCACGGTACCGTGTGCCTTCACGGCTCCCTATGGCTTGAGTCGCGGTAATATATTGGTGACCCAAAGAAGAAACGTAACAGTGATTGAACTTAGTTAAACCGAATATCGAGGCAGTCCTCCTCGCAGTTTGCCATAGATTTTCCTTCCAATAGCGACAGGCGATGTCAAGGCGTTCATAATTGCCACCACACATATGAAGTTTTGATTTAACCACGCCGTAGGGGTATGCCTGCTGGGCCTAAGACTAGAGTGCACACATCATTACATAAGAAACCTGGAAGGTTCATTTTTACCACATTTTCCTTTTGAAGTGGCCACGTAAGATGACAGCTCGTCCCGACTTTGTGACGGCATGCGATGTGCCTACCCCACACAACCCGATTAAGAATGGGTGCTCTGCCATATCACGTGTCAGCTACTTGACCAAGTACTTCTTTAGATGACTTAACTTAAAGTGAAATGCCGTAGGTCATGAGCAATGTGTTAAGTAATTTGATATTGAAGGTTGCACCTTGAGGAGCTTATGCATGAAGGCTAAACCTACGATTGACCTTGAGGTCAGCTAACTGTAAATCCCTCAACACGACATGCATCAACTCTGATGCTACAGTTCTTCGAATTTAATCGTTTCATTTTGAGAAGCCTGTCAATGAGCATCAAATCTAAAATTGGTTTTGGCTGGATCTCGAGGTTGGCCGAAGGTGAAATGCATCAAACAGGAGTCAACTCTACAGGTATTGTAATTAAAGTTGAAGTTTGGACCTTCAGAACAAAAGAAACCTCCAAACTCATATTCCTAAGAGCTCGAGGTTTGTTGAGGTGAAATGTTCTCTAGAAGAAGGGCCAATGCGGTTGGTATCGTAGTTTGAATTTAAAAACACGACTTTCAGAATCATGTGCATGAAAGCTGAGCCCCTACTTCTTCGAACTTGAGTTGGGTTGATGATCAAATGCTTGAACCAGCATGGGTCAGCTCTCGTTGCGCTGTACTTGGAACTTGATATTTGGACTTTGAGAAAAAGGCATTAATTTAAAACATATTTTTGTCAACGTACGGTTTTCAAAGGACAATGTGTCCCCATACAAATGTGTGGGAATCTTCCTTGAAATCTGCCCGCATAGAAGTTTTGGAGACGTTTTATTAACCATTGTAAGCATTTTGCTTTCCTTGGTTAGCAATGCATTTTGTTCGCTGGCCTACTTTCTCGTAATTGAAGAATCGCATAACACGGCTAGATTTTTCTTTTTAATTATCTGTCACCTATAAGTCTGTTGTATCCGTACGTAATTATGGTGACATGATATGTACAGTATAAAGATATAGTCGCACCATTCACCCGGAGAAGTGTCATAGCTTTGAGCATTATTAGAGTGTCGACGTGATTCCACGTGCGCTTGCGCAACCGCTGCGCATGGGGGTCTTAACTGGCGGGACATCTAACACATAGCCGCTGACACAAGCGATAGAAAGTCAATGGCAGCAATACATCGTCAGCCGGGCTCATTGCATGCGAATCCCTCTCCCATATTCCTCCAACTGACCTGGCCTTGGGCTAGCTGCATCCACTTGACCTCTGCAAATATTCTAATCTCATTTTGATAACCAATCTGGTTGCCGCCCCAGCACAATATATGATGACTTTCCTTCATTTATTCAGCGAATTTAAGAGTTTAGGATATCAATTTTCCATTCAATTAGGTAAACACTTACCTGCCGGAACTCCTCGATCGATCCGCCATGAATGCCAAAGCTTAATGCTAACACAACACAAACTTGAAAGCACTGCGCCGTCATTCTGTATTGGAAGCTTTAGCTCAGCAGAATATAAGTCTGAATTCCTAGCATTACCTTTCGACATATATGAATCTTTCTATTGTTCACAATTTTAGGGCAGCATGCATGCAGCAAAAAATCGAGCTCGAAGAAGTCACGTCAAGCAACATGGGAAAAAATGATAAATCGTGTACAGCAACACAAGGATGCTTGTCGCTTAGAAGACATGCTAATAAGCACTCACGTTGGGACATTCTAGAAAGCTCCTTCAAACTTTGATCAAAGCTCGGCAATAGCTATGAAGCGTTCCATGAAACTGGTTGCACATGGTCTATTTTCAACGACTAAAAATTTTCATGTCCCTGCTTTCACGCCGCTTCTACTTGCCACATTTTACACCAACTACATGCGTCAGGAACACATGCGGCAGCTAGATTATCATACGCTCGCCCTTAACGTTAGTCATCGCCGATATGGAGCCAACAGCAGTGATGCAAACGCCCGTTATCCCAAATTGGAAAGCGTAAGTGTGAGATAATTCGTGTTCCCTGTACACCGCGTATATGTCAGATAATTGGTGTTCCGTGCACACTGAATTTCGTGCCGATAATTAAACTGCTGTGTGCGTCAACTATAGCAATCAACAGAAATTTAATATTTCAGGAGTTGCATTCTAGAGAAATATTGAGAGTGGACCTTTATATCAGGGTTTCCAAGATAAATTTAGCCAATACTTAAAAAAGAATACTTTTGAAGTAAGGCACAGAAACAAATTGTATACAGCTGCCCTCCACCTTGCGCACTGCAGGAATATTTTTTTATTTGGCAATTACCTAAGTATAGCAAATTAATTTTTAATTGTTTAAGTATCGCATTTAGACAATAAATGTGTATTGAAATTGTTGGAGAGCACCTTCTGAAATCCTCATTCCATGAAAAAACAAGCCTCACTTCTATGTTTTTTCGACGCTCGATAAAGCTACCGAAATAGATATAATAACATGAGACTTGTGCATTCTAGCTCCACGATTGTAATATTCTCAATCGTGGTCGGAAGGATGAATAAAAACGATGTCAGAGGTGGTGAATAAAAAGAAAACGCATTTGATGTTTCGGCAGCGGGACCGGCCTCCGTCGGAAAAAAAAAAATCTCTTAACGTGTTTCTTCCGACGAAGGCCTGCACGCAGCCGAAGCGTCAAATATAATCTCTTTTTCTTCACCCCGTCTTACTGTTTTTGGGCATAATCTCAACCAGTCAAAAGGGAATACCTCTTATATATATATATATATATATATATATATGAAGGAAAGAAGCCAACAGTCGGCGAGGCCAAGGAAAGCGTTGGGGATGGTCCTCTTACGTCTTTTTCTTTTTTTTTAATGTTTGCTTAGATAATCACAGAAATTAGTAACGAATCTGTTTAGGGGAAAGATAATTAAACGCAAAGTAGAAGAAAAAACAACGTGCCGATGGTGGGAACCGAACCCACGACCTCCGAATATCGCGTCCGGTGCTCTACCAACTGAGCTACATCGGCCGCTGTCCCCCCTGCTACTTGCTTGGGTATTTGTGTTGTCTGTATACGAACCTTGAGAGTGTTCACCAGCGCCACCCTCAGCCATAGCGGCGGACGTAGAACGTCCTTTGTTACCGCCAGCGTCACGTAGAACGTGATCAAGAGCGAGGGCGAACGCTGTGCTAGAACCCTCTTACGCTACCTATGGCTTCAAGACTGCCAGAACCGAGACCCCCGTAAGCTACAAGCAGATCAATTAAGGGGAAATGAGGGTGCTCGTTATAATACATGAAGGAAAGAAGCCAACAGTCGGCGAGGCCAAAGAAAGCGTTGGGGATGGTCCTCTTACGTCTTTTTTTTTTTAATGTTTGCTTAGATAATCACAGAAATTAGTAACGAATCTGTTTAGGGGAAAGATAATTAAACGCAAAGTAGAAGAAAAAACAACGTGCCGATGGTGGGAACCGAACCCACGACCTCCGAATATCGCGTCCGGTGCTCTACCAACTGAGCTACATCGGCCGCTGTCCCCCCTGCTACTTGCTTGGGTATTTGTGTTGTCTGTATACGAACCTTGAGAGTGTTCACCAGCGCCACCCTCAGCCATAGCGGCGGACGTAGAACGTCCTTTGTTACCGCCAGCGTCACGCAGAACGTGATCAAGAGCGAGGGCGAACGCTGTGCTAGAACCCTCTTACGCTACCTATGGCTTCCAGACTGCCAGAACCGAGACCCCCGTAAGCTACAAGCAGATCAATTAAGGGGAAATGAGGGTGCTCGTTATAATACATGAAGGAAAGAAGCCAACAGTCGGCGAGGCCAAGGAAAGCGTTGGGGATGGTCCTCTTACGTCTTTTTTTTTTTAATGTTTGCTTAGATAATCACAGAAATTAGTAACGAATCTGTTTAGGGGAAAGATAATTAAACGCAAAGTAGAAGAAAAAACAACGTGCCGATGGTGGGAACCGAACCCACGACCTCCGAATATCGCGTCCGGTGCTCTACCAACTGAGCTACATCGGCCGCTGTCCCCCCTGCTACTTGCTTGGGTATTTGTGTTGTCTGTATACGAACCTTGAGAGTGTTCACCAGCGCCACCCTCAGCCATAGCGGCGGACGTAGAACGTCCTTTGTCACCGCCAGCGTCACGTAGAACGTGATCAAGAGCGAGGGCGAACGCTGTGCTAGAACCCTCTTACGCTACCTATGGCTTCAAGACTGCCAGAACTGAGACCCCCGTAAGCTACAAGCAGATCAATTAAGGGGAAATGAGGGTGCTCGTTATAATACATGAAGGAAAGAAGCCAACAGTCGGCGAGGCCAAGGAAAGCGTTGGGGATGGTCCTCTTACGTCTTTTTTTTTAATGTTTGCTTAGATAATCACAGAAATTAGTAACGAATCTGTTTAGGGGAAAGATAATTAAACGCAATGTAGCAGAAAAAACAACGTGCCGATGGTGGGAACCGAACCCACGACCTCCGAATATCGCGTCCGGTGCTCTACCACATCGGCCGCTGTCCCCCCTGCTACTTGCTTGGGTATTTGTGTTGTCTGTATACGAACCTTGAGAGTGTTCACCAGCGCCACCCTCAGCCATAGCGGCGGACGTAGAACGTCCTTTGTTACCGCCAGCGTCACGTAGAACGTGATCAAGAGCGAGGGCGAACGCTGTGCTAGAACCCTCTTACGCTACCTATGGCTTCAAGACTGCCAGAACCGAGACCCCCGTAAGCTACAAGCAGATCAATTAAGGGGAAATGAGGGTGCTCGTTATAATACATGAAGGAAAGAAGCCAACAGTCGGCGAGGCCAAGGAAAGCGTTGGGGATGGTCCTCTTACGTCTTTTTTTTTAATGTTTGCTTAGATAATCACAGAAATTAGTAACGAATCTGTTTAGGGGAAAGATAATTAAACGCAAAGTAGAAGAAAAAACAACGTGCCGATGGTGGGAACCGAACCCACGACCTCCGAATATCGCGTCCGGTGCTCTACCAACTGAGCTACATCGGCCGCTGTCCCCCCTGCTACTTGCTTGGGTATTTGTGTTGTCTGTATACGAACCTTGAGAGTGTTCACCAGCGCCACCCTCAGCCATAGCGGCGGACGTAGAACGTCCTTTGTTACTGCCAGCGTCACGCAGAACGTGATCAAGAGCGAGGGCGAACGCTGTGCTAGAACCCTCTTACGCTACCTATGGCTTCCAGACTGCCAGAACCGAGACCCCCGTAAGCTACAAGCAGATCAATTAAGGGGAAATGAGGGTGCTCGTTATAATACATGAAGGAAAGAAGCCAACAGTCGGCGAGGCCAAGGAAAGCGTTGGGGATGGTCCTCTTACGTCTTTTTTTTTTTAATGTTTGCTTAGATAATCACAGAAATTAGTAACGAATCTGTTTAGGGGAAAGATAATTAAACGCAAAGTAGAAGAAAAAACAACGTGCCGATGGTGGGAACCGAACCCACGACCTCCGAATATCGCGTCCGGTGCTCTACCAACTGAGCTACATCGGCCGCTGTCCCCCCTGCTACTTGCTTGGGTATTTGTGTTGTCTGTATACGAACCTTGAGAGTGTTCACCAGCGCCACCCTCAGATATAGCGGCGGACGTAGAACGTCCTTTGTTACCGCCAGCGTCACGTAGAACGTGATCAAGAGCGAGGGCGAACGCTGTGCTAGAACCCTCTTACGCTACCTATGGCTTCAAGACTGCCAGAACCGAGACCCCCGTAAGCTACAAGCAGATCAATTAAGGGGAAATGAGGGTGCTCGTTATAATACATGAAGGAAAGAAGCCAACAGTCGGCGAGGCCAAGGAAAGCGTTGGGGATGGTCCTCTTACGTCTTTTTTTTTTAATGTTTGCTTAGATAATCACAGAAATTAGTAACGAATCTGTTTAGGGGAAAGATAATTAAACGCAATGTAGCAGAAAAAATAACGTGCCGATGGTGGGAACCGAACCCACGACCTCCGAATATCGCGTCCGGTGCTCTACCACATCGGCCGCTGTCCCCCCTGCTACTTGCTTGGGTATTTGTGTTGTCTGTATACGAACCTTGAGAGTGTTCACCAGCGCCACCCTCAGCCATAGCGGCGGACGTAGAACGTCCTTTGTTACCGCCAGCGTCACGTAGAACGTGATCAAGAGCGAGGGCGAACGCTGTGCTAGAACCCTCTTACGCTACCTGTGGCTTAACCGAGACCCCCGTAAGCTACAAGCAGATCAATTAAGGGGAAATGAGGGTGCTCGTTATAATACATGAAGGAAAGAAGCCAACTGTCGGCGAGGCCAAGGAAAGCGTTGGGGATGGTCCTCTTACGTCTTTTTTTTTTTAATGTTTGCTTAGATAATCACAGAAATTAGTAACGAATCTGTTTAGGGGAAAGATAATTAAACGCAAAGTAGAAGAAAAAACAACGTGCCGATGGTGGGAACAGAACCCACGACCTCCGAATATCGCGTCCGGTGCTCTACCACATCGGCCGCTGTCCCCCCTGCTACTTGCTTGGGTATTTGTGTTGTCTGTATACGAACCTTGAGAGTGTTCACCAGCGCCACCCTCAGCCATAGCGGCGGACGTAGAACGTCCTTTGTTACCGCCAGCGTCACGTAGAACGTGATCAAGAGCGAGAGCGAACGCTGTGCTAGAACCCTCTTACGCTACCTATGGCTTGAAGACTGCCAGAACCGAGACCCCCGTAAGCTACAAGCAGATCAATTAAGGGGAAATGAGGGTGCTCGTTATAATACATGAAGGAAAGAAGCCAACAGTCGGCGAGGCCAAGGAAAGCGTTGGGGATGGTCCTCTTACGTCTTTTTTTTTAATGTTTGCTTAGATAATCACAGAAATTAGTAACGAATCTGTTTAGGGGGAAGATAATTAAACGCAAAGTAGAAGAAAAAACAACGTGCCGATGGTGGGAACCGAACCCACGACCTCCGAATATCGCGTCCGGTGCTCTACCAACTGAGCTACATCGGCCGCTGTCCCCCCTGCTACTTGCTTGGGTATTTGTGTTGTCTGTATACGAACCTTGAGAGTTTTCACCAGCGCCGCCCTCAGCCATAGCGGCGGACGTAGAACGTCCTTTGTTACCGCCAGCGTCACGTAGAACGTGATCAAGAGCGAGGGCGAACGCTGTGCTAGAACCCTCTTACGCTACCTTTGGCTTCAAGACTGCCAGAACCGAGACCCCCGTAAGCTACAAGCAGATCAATTAAGGGGAAATGAGGGTGCTCGTTATAATACATGAAGGAAAGAAGCCAACAGTCGGCGAGGCCAAGGAAAGCGTTGGGGATGGTCCTCTTACGTCTTTTTTTTTTTAATGTTTGCTTAGATAATCACAGAAATTAGTAACGAATCTGTTTAGGGGAAAGATAATTAAACGCAAAGTAGAAGAAAAAACAACGTGCCGATTTTGGGAACCGAACCCACGACCTCCGAATATCGCGTCCGGTGCTCTACCAACTGAGCTACATCGGCCGCTGTCCCCCCTGCTACTTGCTTGGGTATTTGTGTTGTCTGTATACGAACCTTGAGAGTGTTCACCAGCGCCACCCTCAGCCATAGCGGCGGACGTAGAACGTCCTTTGTTACCGCCAGCGTCACGTAGAACGTGATCAAGAGCGAGGGCGAACGCTGTGCTAGAACCCTCTTACGCTACCTATGGCTTCAAGACTGCCAGAACCGAGACCCCCGTAAGCTACAAGCAGATCAATTAAGGGGAAATGAGGGTGCTCGTTATAATACATGAAGGAAAGAAGCCAACAGTCGGCGAGGCCAAGGAAAGCGTTGGGGATGGTCCTCTTACGTCTTATTTTTTTTTTTTTTAATGTTTGCTTAGATAATCACAGAAATTAGTAACGAATCTGTTTAGGGGAAAGATAATTAAACGCAAAGTAGAAGAAAAAACAACGTGCCGATGGTGGGAACCGAACCCACGACCTCCGAATATCGCGTCCGGTGCTCTACCAACTGAGCTACATCGGCCGCTGTCCCCCCTGCTACTTGCTTGGGTATTTGTGTTGTCTGTATAAGAACCTTGAGAGTGTTCACCAGCGCCACCCTCAGCCATAGCGGCGGACGTAGAACGTCCTTTGTTACCGCCAGCGTCACGTAGAACGTGATCAAGAGCGAGGGCGAACGCTGTGCTAGAACCCTCTTACGCTACCTATGGCTTGAAGACTGCCAGAACCGAGACCCCCGTAAGCTACAAGCAGATCAATTAAGGGGAAATGAGGGTGCTCGTTATAATACATGAAGGAAAGAAGCCAACAGTCGGCGAGGCCAAGGAAAGCGTTGGGGATGGTCCTCTTACGTCTTTTTTTTAATGTTTGCTTAGATAATCACAGAAATTAGTAACGAATCTGTTTAGGGGAAAGATAATTAAACGCAAAGTAGAAGAAAAAACAACGTGCCGATGGTGGGAACCGAACCCACGACCTCCGAATATCGCGTCCGGTGCTCTACCAACTGAGCTACATCGGCCGCTGTCCCCCCTGCTACTTGCTTGGGTATTTGTGTTGTCTGTATACGAACCTTGAGAGTGTTCACCAGCGCCACCCTCAACTATAGCGGCGGACGTAGAACGTCCTTTGTTACCGCCAGCGTCACGTAGAACGTGATCAAGAGCGAGGGCGAACGCTGTGCTAGAACCCTCTTACGCTACCTATGGCTTCAAGACTGCCAGAACCGAGACCCCCGTAAGCTACAAGCAGATCAATTAAGGGGAAATGAGGGTGCTCGTTATAATACATGAAGGAAAGAAGCCAACAGTCGGCGAGGCCAAGGAAAGCGTTGGGGATGGTCCTCTTACGTCTTTTTTTTTTAATGTTTGCTTAGATAATCACAGAAATTAGTAACGAATCTGTTTAGGGGAAAGATAATTAAACGCAAAGTAGAAGAAAAAACAACGTGCCGATGGTGGGAACCGAACCCACGACCTCCGAATATCGCGTCCGGTGCTCTACCAACTGAGCTACATCGGCCGCTGTCCCCCCTGCTACTTGCTTGGGTATTTGTGTTGTCTGTATACGAACCTTGAGAGTGTTCACCAGCGCCACCCTCAGCCATAGCGGCGGACGTAGAACGTCCTTTGTTACCGCCAGCGTCACGTAGAACGTGATCAAGAGCGAGGGCGAACGCTGTGCTAGAACCCTCTTACGCTACCTATGGCTTCAAGACTGCCAGAACCGAGACCCCCGTAAGCTACAAGCAGATCAATTAAGGGGAAATGAGGGTGCTCGTTATAATACATGAAGGAAAGAAGCCAACAGTCGGCGAGGCCAAGGAAAGCGTTGGGGATGGTCCTCTTACGTCTTATTTTTTTTTAATGTTTGCTTAGATAATCACAGAAATTAGTAACGAATCTGTTTAGGGGAAAGATAATTAAACGCAAAGTAGAAGAAAAAACAACGTGCCGATGGTGGGAACCGAACCCACGACCTCCGAATATCGCGTCCGGTGCTCTACCAACTGAGCTACATCGGCCGCTGTCCCCCCTGCTACTTGCTTGGGTATTTGTGTTGTCTGTATACGAACCTTGAGAGTGTTCACCAGCGCCACCCTCAGCCATAGCGGCGGACGTAGAACGTCCTTTGTTACCGCCAGCGTCACGTAGAACGTGATCAAGAGCGAGGGCGAACGCTGTGCTAGAACCCTCTTACGCTACCTATGGCTTCAAGACTGCCAGAACCGAGACCCCCGTAAGCTACAAGCAGATCAATTAAGGGGAAATGAGGGTGCTCGTTATAATACATGAAGGAAAGAAGCCAGCTGTCGGCGAGGCCAAGGAAAGCGTTGGGGATGGTCCTCTTACGTCTTTTTTTTTTTAATGTTTGCTTAGATAATCACAGAAATTAGTAACGAATCTGTTTAGGGGAAAGATAATTAAACGCAAAGTAGAAGAAAAAACAACGTGCCGATGGTGGGAACAGAACCCACGACCTCCGAATATCGCGTCCGGTGCTCTACCACATCGGCCGCTGTCCCCCCTGCTACTTGCTTGGGTATTTGTGTTGTCTGTATACGAACCTTGAGAGTGTTCACCAGCGCCACCCTCAGCCATAGCGGCGGACGTAGAACGTCCTTTGTTACCGCCAGCGTCACGTAGAACGTGATCAAGAGCGAGGGCGAACGCTGTGCTAGAACCCTCTTACGCTACCTATGGCTTCAAGACTGCCAGAACCGAGACCCCCGTAAGCTACAAGCAGATCAATTAAGGGGAAATGAGGGTGCTCGTTATAATACATGAAGGAAAGAAGCCAACAGTCGGCGAGGCCAAGGAAAGCGTTGGGGATGGTCCTCTTACGTCTTTTTTTTTTAATGTTTGCTTAGATAATCACAGAAATTAGTAACGAATCTGTTTAGGGGAAAGATAATTAAACGCAAAGTAGAAGAAAAAACAACGTGCCGATGGTGGGAACCGAACCCACGACCTCCGAATATCGCGTCCGGTGCTCTACCAACTGAGCTACATCGGCCGCTGTCCCCCCTGCTACTTGCTTGGGTATTTGTGTTGTCTGTATACGAACCTTGAGAGTGTTCACCAGCGCCACCCTCAGCCATAGCGGCGGACGTAGAACGTCCTTTGTTACCGCCAGCGTCACGTAGAACGTGATCAAGAGCGAGGGCGAACGCTGTGCTAGAACCCTCTTACGCTACCTATGGCTTCAAGACTGCCAGAACCGAGACCCCCGTAAGCTACAAGCAAATCAATTAAGGGGAAATGAGGGTGCTCGTTATAATACATGAAGGAAAGAAGCCAACTGTCGGCGAGGCCAAGGAAAGCGTTGGGGATGGTCCTCTTACGTCTTTTTTTTTGTTTGCTTAGATAATCACAGAAATTAGTAACGAATCTGTTTAGGGGAAAGATAATTAAACGCAAAGTAGAAGAAAAAACAACGTGCCGATGGTGGGAACCGAACCCACGACCTCCGAATATCGCGTCCGGTGCTCTACCACATCGGCCGCTGTCCCCCCTGCTACTTGCTTGGGTATTTGTGTTGTCTGTATACGAACCTTGAGAGTGTTCACCAGCGCCACCCTCAGCCATAGCGGCGGACGTAGAACGTCCTTTGTTACCGCCAGCGTCACGTAGAACGTTATCAAGAGCGAGGGCGAACGCTGTGCTAGAACCCTCTTACGCTACCTATGGCTTCAAGACTGCCAGAACCGAGACCCCCGTAAGCTACAAGCAGATCAATTAAGGGGAAATGAGGGTGCTCGTTATAATACATGAAGGAAAGAAGCCAACAGTCGGCGAGGCCAAGGAAAGCGTTGGGGATGGTCCTCTTACGTCTTATTTTTTTTTTAATGTTTGCTTAGATAATCACAGAAATTAGTAACGAATCTGTTTAGGGGAAAGATAATTAAACGCAAAGTAGAAGAAAAAACAACGTGCCGATGGTGGGAACCGAACCCACGACCTCCGAATATCGCGTCCGGTGCTCTACCAACTGAGCTACATCGGCCGCTGTCCCCCCTGCTACTTGCTTGGGTATTTGTGTTGTCTGTATACGAACCTTGAGAGTGTTCACCAGCGCCACCCTCAGCCATAGCGGCGGACGTAGAACGTCCTTTGTTACCGCCAGCGTCACGTAGAACGTGATCAAGAGCGAGGGCGAACGCTGTGCTAGAACCCTCTTACGCTACCTATGGCTTCAAGACTGCCAGAACCGAGACCCCCGTAAGCTACAAGCAGATCAATTAAGGGGAAATGAGGGTGCTCGTTATAATACATGAAGGAAAGAAGCCAACAGTCGGCGAGGCCAAGGAAAGCGTTGGGGATGGTCCTCTTACGTCTTTTTTTTTTTAATGTTTGCTTAGATAATCACAGAAATTAGTAACGAATCTGTTTAGGGGAAAGATAATTAAACGCAAAGTAGAAGAAAAAACAACGTGCCGATGGTGGGAACCGAACACACGACCTCCGAATATCGCGTCCGGTGCTCTACCAACTGAGCTACATCGGCCGCTGTCCCCCCTGCTACTTGCTTGGGTATTTGTGTTGTCTGTATACGAACCTTGAGAGTGTTCACCAGCGCCACCCTCAGCCATAGCGGCGGACGTAGAACGTCCTTTGTTACCACCAGCGTCACGTAGAACGTGATCAAGAGCGAGGGCGAACGCTGTGCTAGAACCCTCTTACGCTACCTATGGCTTCAAGACTGCCAGAACCGAGACCCCCGTAAGCTACAAGCAGATCAATTAAGGGGAAATGAGGGTGCTCGTTATAATACATGAAGGAAAGAAGCCAACAGTCGGCGAGGCCAAGGAAAGCGTTGGGGATGGTCCTCTTACGTCTTTTTTTTAATGTTTGCTTAGATAATCACAGAAATTAGTAACGAATCTGTTTAGGGGAAAGATAATTAAACGCAAAGTAGAAGAAAAAACAACGTGCCGATGGTGGGAACCGAACCCACGACCTCCGAATATCGCGTCCGGTGCTCTACCACATCGGCCGCTGTCCCCCCTGCTACTTGCTTGGGTATTTGTGTTGTCTGTATACGAACCTTGAGAGTGTTCACCAGCGCCACCCTCAGCCATAGCGGCGGACGTAGAACGTCCTTTGTTACCGCCAGCGTCACGTAGAACGTGATCAAGAGCGAGGGCGAACGCTGTGCTAGAACCCTCTTACGCTACCTATGGCTTCAAGACTGCCAGAACCGAGACCCCCGTAAGCTACAAGCAGATCAATTAAGGGGAAATGAGGGTGCTCGTTATAATACATGAAGGAAAGAAGCCAACAGTCGGCGAGGCCAAGGAAAGCGTTGGGGATGGTCCTCTTACGTCTTTTTTTTTAATGTTTGCTTAGATAATCACAGAAATTAGTAACGAATCTGTTTAGGGGAAAGATAATTAAACGCAAAGTAGAAGAAAAAACAACGTGCCGATGGTGGGAACCGAACCCACGACCTCCGAATATCGCGTCCGGTGCTCTACCAACTGAGCTACATCGGCCGCTGTCCCCCCTGCTACTTGCTTGGGTATTTGTGTTGTCTGTATACGAACCTTGAGAGTGTTCACCAGCGCCACCCTCAGCCATAGCGGCGGACGTAGAACGTCCTTTGTTACCGCCAGCGTCACGCAGAACGTGATCAAGAGCGAGGGCGAACGCTGTGCTAGAACCCTCTTACGCTACCTATGGCTTCCAGACTGCCAGAACCGAGACCCCCGTAAGCTACAAGCAGATCAATTAAGGGGAAATGAGGGTGCTCGTTATAATACATGAAGGAAAGAAGCCAACAGTCGGCGAGGCCAAGGAAAGCGTTGGGGATGGTCCTCTTACGTCTTTTTTTTTTTAATGTTTGCTTAGATAATCACAGAAATTAGTAACGAATCTGTTTAGGGGAAAGATAATTAAACGCAAAGTAGAAGAAAAAACAACGTGCCGATGGTGGGAACCGAACCCACGACCTCCGAATATCGCGTCCGGTGCTCTACCAACTGAGCTACATCGGCCGCTGTCCCCCCTGCTACTTGCTTGGGTATTTGTGTTGTCTGTATACGAACCTTGAGAGTGTTCACCAGCGCCACCCTCAGATATAGCGGCGGACGTAGAACGTCCTTTGTTACCGCCAGCGTCACGTAGAACGTGATCAAGAGCGAGGGCGAACGCTGTGCTAGAACCCTCTTACGCTACCTATGGCTTCAAGACTGCCAGAACCGAGACCCCCGTAAGCTACAAGCAGATCAATTAAGGGGAAATGAGGGTGCTCGTTATAATACATGAAGGAAAGAAGCCAACAGTCGGCGAGGCCAAGGAAAGCGTTGGGGATGGTCCTCTTACGTCTTTTTTTTTTAATGTTTGCTTAGATAATCACAGAAATTAGTAACGAATCTGTTTAGGGGAAAGATAATTAAACGCAATGTAGCAGAAAAAATAACGTGCCGATGGTGGGAACCGAACCCACGACCTCCGAATATCGCGTCCGGTGCTCTACCACATCGGCCGCTGTCCCCCCTGCTACTTGCTTGGGTATTTGTGTTGTCTGTATACGAACCTTGAGAGTGTTCACCAGCGCCACCCTCAGCCATAGCGGCGGACGTAGAACGTCCTTTGTTACCGCCAGCGTCACGTAGAACGTGATCAAGAGCGAGGGCGAACGCTGTGCTAGAACCCTCTTACGCTACCTGTGGCTTAACCGAGACCCCCGTAAGCTACAAGCAGATCAATTAAGGGGAAATGAGGGTGCTCGTTATAATACATGAAGGAAAGAAGCCAACTGTCGGCGAGGCCAAGGAAAGCGTTGGGGATGGTCCTCTTACGTCTTTTTTTTTTAATGTTTGCTTAGATAATCACAGAAATTAGTAACGAATCTGTTTAGGGGAAAGATAATTAAACGCAAAGTAGAAGAAAAAACAACGTGCCGATGGTGGGAACAGAACCCACGACCTCCGAATATCGCGTCCGGTGCTCTACCACATCGGCCGCTGTCCCCCCTGCTACTTGCTTGGGTATTTGTGTTGTCTGTATACGAACCTTGAGAGTGTTCACCAGCGCCACACTCAGCCATAGCGGCGGACGTAGAACGTCCTTTGTTACCGCCAGCGTCACGTAGAACGTGATCAAGAGCGAGAGCGAACGCTGTGCTAGAACCCTCTTACGCTACCTATGG
Source organism: Amblyomma maculatum (assembly GCF_055883805.1). Taxonomy (NCBI): domain Eukaryota; kingdom Metazoa; phylum Arthropoda; class Arachnida; order Ixodida; family Ixodidae; genus Amblyomma; species Amblyomma maculatum. Next base: position 1,070,414 of record NW_028146755.1, on the reverse strand, counting down.
CTTGAAGACTGCCAGAACCGAGACCCCCGTAAGCTACAAGCAGATCAATTAAGGGGAAATGAGGGTGCTCGTTATAATACATGAAGGAAAGAAGCCAACAGTCGGCGAGGCCAAGGAAAGCGTTGGGGATGGTCCTCTTACGTCTTTTTTTTTAATGTTTGCTTAGATAATCACAGAAATTAGTAACGAATCTGTTTAGGGGGAAGATAATTAAACGCAAAGTAGAAGAAAAAACAACGTGCCGATGGTGGGAACCGAACCCACGACCTCCGAATATCGCGTCCGGTGCTCTACCAACTGAGCTACATCGGCCGCTGTCCCCCCTGCTACTTGCTTGGGTATTTGTGTTGTCTGTATACGAACCTTGAGAGTTTTCACCAGCGCCACCCTCAGCCATAGCGGCGGACGTAGAACGTCCTTTGTTACCGCCAGCGTCACGTAGAACGTGATCAAGAGCGAGGGCGAACGCTGTGCTAGAACCCTCTTACGCTACCTTTGGCTTCAAGACTGCCAGAACCGAGACCCCCGTAAGCTACAAGCAGATCAATTAAGGGGAAATGAGGGTGCTCGTTATAATACATGAAGGAAAGAAGCCAACAGTCGGCGAGGCCAAGGAAAGCGTTGGGGATGGTCCTCTTACGTCTTTTTTTTTTTAATGTTTGCTTAGATAATCACAGAAATTAGTAACGAATCTGTTTAGGGGAAAGATAATTAAACGCAAAGTAGAAGAAAAAACAACGTGCCGATGGTGGGAACCGAACCCACGACCTCCGAATATCGCGTCCGGTGCTCTACCAACTGAGCTACATCGGCCGCTGTCCCCCCTGCTACTTGCTTGGGTATTTGTGTTGTCTGTATACGAACCTTGAGAGTGTTCACCAGCGCCACCCTCAGCCATAGCGGCGGACGTAGAACGTCCTTTGTTACCGCCAGCGTCACGTAGAACGTGATCAAGAGCGAGGGCGAACGCTGTGCTAGAACCCTCTTACGCTACCTATGGCTTCAAGACTGCCAGAACCGAGACCCCCGTAAGCTACAAGCAGATCAATTAAGGGGAAATGAGGGTGCTCGTTATAATACATGAAGGAAAGAAGCCAACAGTCGGCGAGGCCAAGGAAAGCGTTGGGGATGGTCCTCTTACGTCTTATTTTTTTTTTTAATGTTTGCTTAGATAATCACAGAAATTAGTAACGAATCTGTTTAGGGGAAAGATAATTAAACGCAAAGTAGAAGAAAAAACAACGTGCCGATGGTGGGAACCGAACCCACGACCTCCGAATATCGCGTCCGGTGCTCTACCAACTGAGCTACATCGGCCGCTGTCCCCCCTGCTACTTGCTTGGGTATTTGTGTTGTCTGTATAAGAACCTTGAGAGTGTTCACCAGCGCCACCCTCAGCCATAGCGGCGGACGTAGAACGTCCTTTGTTACCGCCAGCGTCACGTAGAACGTGATCAAGAGCGAGGGCGAACGCTGTGCTAGAACCCTCTTACGCTACCTATGGCTTGAAGACTGCCAGAACCGAGACCCCCGTAAGCTACAAGCAGATCAATTAAGGGGAAATGAGGGTGCTCGTTATAATACATGAAGGAAAGAAGCCAACAGTCGGCGAGGCCAAGGAAAGCGTTGGGGATGGTCCTCTTACGTCTTTTTTTTTAATGTTTGCTTAGATAATCACAGAAATTAGTAACGAATCTGTTTAGGGGAAAGATAATTAAACGCAAAGTAGAAGAAAAAACAACGTGCCGATGGTGGGAACCGAACCCACGACCTCCGAATATCGCGTCCGGTGCTCTACCAACTGAGCTACATCGGCCGCTGTCCCCCCTGCTACTTGCTTGGGTATTTGTGTTGTCTGTATACGAACCTTGAGAGTGTTCACCAGCGCCACCCTCAACTATAGCGGCGGACGTAGAACGTCCTTTGTTACCGCCAGCGTCACGTAGAACGTGATCAAGAGCGAGGGCGAACGCTGTGCTAGAACCCTCTTACGCTACCTATGGCTTCAAGACTGCCAGAACCGAGACCCCCGTAAGCTACAAGCAGATCAATTAAGGGGAAATGAGGGTGCTCGTTATAATACATGAAGGAAAGAAGCCAACAGTCGGCGAGGCCAAGGAAAGCGTTGGGGATGGTCCTCTTACGTCTTTTTTTTTTTTAATGTTTGCTTAGATAATCACAGAAATTAGTAACGAATCTGTTTAGGGGAAAGATAATTAAACGCAAAGTAGAAGAAAAAACAACGTGCCGATGGTGGGAACCGAACCCACGACCTCCGAATATCGCGTCCGGTGCTCTACCAACTGAGCTACATCGGCCGCTGTCCCCCCTGCTACTTGCTTGGGTATTTGTGTTGTCTGTATACGAACCTTGAGAGTGTTCACCAGCGCCACCCTCAGCCATAGCGGCGGACGTAGAACGTCCTTTGTTACCGCCAGCGTCACGTAGAACGTGATCAAGAGCGAGGGCGAACGCTGTGCTAGAACCCTCTTACGCTACCTATGGCTTCAAGACTGCCAGAACCGAGACCCCCGTAAGCTACAAGCAGATCAATTAAGGGGAAATGAGGGTGCTCGTTATAATACATGAAGGAAAGAAGCCAACAGTCGGCGAGGCCAAGGAAAGCGTTGGGGATGGTCCTCTTACGTCTTATTTTTTTTTTTTAATGTTTGCTTAGATAATCACAGAAATTAGTAACGAATCTGTTTAGGGGAAAGATAATTAAACGCAAAGTAGAAGAAAAAACAACGTGCCGATGGTGGGAACCGAACCCACGACCTCCGAATATCGCGTCCGGTGCTCTACCAACTGAGCTACATCGGCCGCTGTCCCCCCTGCTACTTGCTTGGGTATTTGTGTTGTCTGTATACGAACCTTGAGAGTGTTCACCAGCGCCACCCTCAGCCATAGCGGCGGACGTAGAACGTCCTTTGTTACCGCCAGCGTCACGTAGAACGTGATCAAGAGCGAGGGCGAACGCTGTGCTAGAACCCTCTTACGCTACCTATGGCTTCAAGACTGCCAGAACCGAGACCCCCGTAAGCTACAAGCAGATCAATTAAGGGGAAATGAGGGTGCTCGTTATAATACATGAAGGAAAGAAGCCAGCTGTCGGCGAGGCCAAGGAAAGCGTTGGGGATGGTCCTCTTACGTCTTTTTTTTTAATGTTTGCTTAGATAATCACAGAAATTAGTAACGAATCTGTTTAGGGGAAAGATAATTAAACGCAAAGTAGAAGAAAAAACAACGTGCCGATGGTGGGAACAGAACCCACGACCTCCGAATATCGCGTCCGGTGCTCTACCACATCGGCCGCTGTCCCCCCTGCTACTTGCTTGGGTATTTGTGTTGTCTGTATACGAACCTTGAGAGTGTTCACCAGCGCCACCCTCAGCCATAGCGGCGGACGTAGAACGTCCTTTGTTACCGCCAGCGTCACGTAGAACGTGATCAAGAGCGAGGGCGAACGCTGTGCTAGAACCCTCTTACGCTACCTATGGCTTCAAGACTGCCAGAACCGAGACCCCCGTAAGCTACAAGCAGATCAATTAAGGGGAAATGAGGGTGCTCGTTATAATACATGAAGGAAAGAAGCCAACAGTCGGCGAGGCCAAGGAAAGCGTTGGGGATGGTCCTCTTACGTCTTTTTTTTTTAATGTTTGCTTAGATAATCACAGAAATTAGTAACGAATCTGTTTAGGGGAAAGATAATTAAACGCAAAGTAGAAGAAAAAACAACGTGCCGATGGTGGGAACCGAACCCACGACCTCCGAATATCGCGTCCGGTGCTCTACCAACTGAGCTACATCGGCCGCTGTCCCCCCTGCTACTTGCTTGGGTATTTGTGTTGTCTGTATACGAACCTTGAGAGTGTTCACCAGCGCCACCCTCAGCCATAGCGGCGGACGTAGAACGTCCTTTGTTACCGCCAGCGTCACGTAGAACGTGATCAAGAGCGAGGGCGAACGCTGTGCTAGAACCCTCTTACGCTACCTATGGCTTCAAGACTGCCAGAACCGAGACCCCCGTAAGCTACAAGCAAATCAATTAAGGGGAAATGAGGGTGCTCGTTATAATACATGAAGGAAAGAAGCCAACTGTCGGCGAGGCCAAGGAAAGCGTTGGGGATGGTCCTCTTACGTCTTTTTTTTTGTTTGCTTAGATAATCACAGAAATTAGTAACGAATCTGTTTAGGGGAAAGATAATTAAACGCAAAGTAGAAGAAAAAACAACGTGCCGATGGTGGGAACCGAACCCACGACCTCCGAATATCGCGTCCGGTGCTCTACCACATCGGCCGCTGTCCCCCCTGCTACTTGCTTGGGTATTTGTGTTGTCTGTATACGAACCTTGAGAGTGTTCACCAGCGCCACCCTCAGCCATAGCGGCGGACGTAGAACGTCCTTTGTTACCGCCAGCGTCACGTAGAACGTGATCAAGAGCGAGGGCGAACGCTGTGCTAGAACCCTCTTACGCTACCTATGGCTTCAAGACTGCCAGAACCGAGACCCCCGTAAGCTACAAGCAGATCAATTAAGGGGAAATGAGGGTGCTCGTTATAATACATGAAGGAAAGAAGCCAACAGTCGGCGAGGCCAAGGAAAGCGTTGGGGATGGTCCTCTTACGTCTTATTTTTTTTTTTAATGTTTGCTTAGATAATCACAGAAATTAGTAACGAATCTGTTTAGGGGAAAGATAATTAAACGCAAAGTAGAAGAAAAAACAACGTGCCGATGGTGGGAACCGAACCCACGACCTCCGAATATCGCGTCCGGTGCTCTACCAACTGAGCTACATCGGCCGCTGTCCGCCCTGCTACTTGCTTGGGTATTTGTGTTGTCTGTATACGAACCTTGAGAGTGTTCACCAGCGCCACCCTCAGCCATAGCGGCGGACGTAGAACGTCCTTTGTTACCGCCAGCGTCACGTAGAACGTGATCAAGAGCGAGGGCGAACGCTGTGCTAGAACCCTCTTACGCTACCTATGGCTTCAAGACTGCCAGAACCGAGACCCCCGTAAGCTACAAGCAGATCAATTAAGGGGAAATGAGGGTGCTCGTTATAATACATGAAGGAAAGAAGCCAACAGTCGGCGAGGCCAAGGAAAGCGTTGGGGATGGTCCTCTTACGTCTTATTTTTTTTTTAATGTTTGCTTAGATAATCACAGAAATTAGTAACGAATCTGTTTAGGGGAAAGATAATTAAACGCAAAGTAGAAGAAAAAACAACGTGCCGATGGTGGGAACCGAACCCACGACCTCCGAATATCGCGTCCGGTGCTCTACCAACTGAGCTACATCAGCCGCTGTCCCCCCTGCTACTTGCTTGGGTATTTGTGTTGTCTGTATACGAACCTTGAGAGTGTTCACCAGCGCCACCCTCAGCCATAGCGGCGGACGTAGAACGTCCTTTGTTACCGCCAGCGTCACGTAGAACGTGATCAAGAGCGAGGGCGAACGCTGTGCTAGAACCCTCTTACGCTACCTATGGCTTCAAGACTGCCAGAACCGAGACCCCCGTAAGCTACAAGCAGATCAATTAAGGGGAAATGAGGGTGCTCGTTATAATACATGAAGGAAAGAAGCCAACAGTCGGCGAGGCCAAGGAAAGCGTTGGGGATGGTCCTCTTACGTCTTTTTTTTTTAATGTTTGCTTAGATAATCACAGAAATTAGTAACGAATCTGTTTAGGGGAAAGATAATTAAACGCAAAGTAGAAGAAAAAACAACGTGCCGATGGTGGGAACCGAACCCACGACCTCCGAATATCGCGTCCGGTGCTCTACCAACTGAGCTACATCGGCCGCTGTCCCCCCTGCTACTTGCTTGGGTATTTGTGTTGTCTGTATACGAACCTTGAGAGTGTTCACCAGCGCCACCCTCAGCCATAGCGGCGGACGTAGAACGTCCTTTGTTACCGCCAGCGTCACGTAGAACGTGATCAAGAGCGAGGGCGAACGCTGTGCTAGAACCCTCTTACGCTACCTATGGCTTCAAGACTGCCAGAACCGAGACCCCCGTAAGCTACAAGCAGATCAATTAAGGGGAAATGAGGGTGCTCGTTATAATACATGAAGGAAAGATGCCAACAGTCGGCGAGGCCAAGGAAAGCGTTGGGGATGGTCCTCTTACGTCTTTTTTTTTTAATGTTTGCTTAGATAATCACAGAAATTAGTAACGAATCTGTTTAGGGGAAAGATAATTAAACGCAAAGTAGAAGAAAAAACAACGTGCCGATGGTGGGAACCGAACCCACGACCTCCGAATATCGCGTCCGGTGCTCTACCAACTGAGCTACATCGGCCGCTGTCCCCCCTGCTACTTGCTTGGGTATTTGTGTTGTCTGTATACGAACCTTGAGAGTGTTCACCAGCGCCACCCTCAGCCATAGCGGCGGACGTAGAACGTCCTTTGTTACCACCAGCGTCACGTAGAACGGGATCAAGAGCGAGGGCGAACGCTGTGCTAGAACCCTCTTACGCTACCTATGGCTTCAAGACTGCCAGAACCGAGACCCCCGTAAGCTACAAGCAGATCAATTAAGGGGAAATGAGGGTGCTCGTTATAATACATGAAGGAAAGAAGCCAACAGTCGGCGAGGCCAAGGAAAGCGTTGGGGATGGTCCTCTTACGTCTTTTTTTTTTAATGTTTGCTTAGATAATCACAGAAATTAGTAACGAATCTGTTTAGGGGAAAGATAATTAAACGCAAAGTAGAAGAAAAAACAACGTGCCGATGGTGGGAACCGAACCCACGACCTCCGAATATCGCGTCCGGTGCTCTACCAACTGAGCTACATCGGCCGCTGTCCCCCCTGCTACTTGCTTGGGTATTTGTGTTGTCTGTATACGAACCTTGAGAGTGTTCACCAGCGCCACCCTCAGCCATAGCGGCGGACGTAGAACGTCCTTTGTTACCACCAGCGTCACGTAGAACGTGATCAAGAGCGAGGGCGAACGCTGTGCTAGAACCCTCTTACGCTACCTATGGCTTCAAGACTGCCAGAACCGAGACCCCCGTAAGCTACAAGCAGATCAATTAAGGGGAAGCGAGGGTGCTCGTTATAATACATGAAGGAAAGAAGCCAACAGTCGGCGAGGCCAAGGAAAGCGTTGGGGATGGTCCTCTTACGTCTTTTTTTTTTAATGTTTGCTTAGATAATCACAGAAATTAGTAACGAATCTGTTGAGGGGAAAGATAATTAAACGCAAAGTAGAAGAAAAAACAACGTGCCGATGGTGGGAACCGAACCCACGACCTCCGAATATCGCGTCCGGTGCTCTACCAACTGAGCTACATCGGCCGCTGTCCCCCCTGCTACTTGCTTGGGTATTTGTGTTGTCTGTATACGAACCTTGAGAGTGTTCCCCAGCGCCACCCTCAGCCATAGCGGCGGACGTAGAACGTCCTTTGTTACCGCCAGCGTCACGTAGAACGTGATCAAGAGCGAGGGCGAACGCTGTGCTAGAACCCTCTTACGCTACCTATGGCTTCAAGACTGCCAGAACCGAGACCCCCGTAAGCTACAAGCAGATCAATTAAGGGGAAATGAGGGTGCTCGTTATAATACATGAAGGAAAGAAGCCAACAGTCGGCGAGGCCAAGGAAAGCGTTGGGGATGGTCCTCTTACGTCTTATTTTTTTTTTAATGTTTGCTTAGATAATCACAGAAATTAGTAACGAATCTGTTTAGGGGAAAGATAATTAAACGCAAAGTAGAAGAAAAAACAACGTGCCGATGGTGGGAACCGAACCCACGACCTCCGAATATCGCGTCCGGTGCTCTACCAACTGAGCTACATCGGCCGCTGTCCCCCCTGCTACTTGCTTGGGTATTTGTGTTGTCTGTATACGAACCTTGAGAGTGTTCACCAGCGCCACCCTCAGCCATAGCGGCGGACGTAGAACGTCCTTTGTTACCGCCAGCGTCACGTAGAACGTGATCAAGAGCGAGGGCGAACGCTGTGCTAGAACCCTCTTACGCTACCTATGGCTTCAAGACTGCCAGAACCGAGACCCCCGTAAGCTACAAGCAGATCAATTAAGGGGAAATGAGGGTGCTCGTTATAATACATGAAGGAAAGAAGCCAACAGTCGGCGAGGCCAAGGAAAGCGTAGGGGATGGTCCTCTTACGTCTTTTTTTTTTAATGTTTGCTTAGATAATCACAGAAATTAGTAACGAATCTGTTTAGGGGAAAGATAATTAAACGCAAAGTAGAAGAAAAAACAACGTGCCGATGGTGGGAACCGAACCCACGACCTCCGAATATCGCGTCCGGTGCTCTACCAATTGAGCTACATCGGCCGCTGTCCCCCCTGCTACTTGCTTGGGTATTTGTGTTGTCTGTATACGAACCTTGAGAGTGTTCACCAGCGCCACCCTCAGCCATAGCGGCGGACGTAGAACGTCCTTTGTTACCGCCAGCGTCACGTAGAACGTGATCAAGAGCGAGGGCGAACGCTGTGCTAGAACCCTCTTACGCTACCTATGGCTTCAAGACTGCCAGAACCGAGACCCCCGTAAGCTACAAGCAGATCAATTAAGGAGAAATGAGGGTGCTCGTTATAATACATGAAGGAAAGAAGCCAACAGTCGGCGAGGCCAAGGAAAGCGTTGGGGATGGTCCTCTTACGTCTTTTTTTTTTGTTTGCTTAGATAATCACAGAAATTAGTAACGAATCTGTTTAGGGGAAAGATAATTAAACGCAAAGTAGAAGAAAAAACAACGTGCCGATGGTGGGAACCGAACCCACGACCTCCGAATATCGCGTCCGGTGCTCTACCAACTGAGCTACATCGGCCGCTGTCCCCCCTGCTACTTGCTTGGGTATTTGTGTTGTCTGTATACGAACCTTGAGAGTGTTCACCAGCGCCACCCTCAGCCATAGCGGCGGACGTAGAACGTCCTTTGTTACCGCCAGCGTCACGTAGAACGTGATCAAGAGCGAGGGCGAACGCTGTGCTAGAACCCTCTTACGCTACCTATGGCTTCAAGACTGCCAGAACCGAGACCCCCGTAAGCTACAAGCAGATCAATTAAGGGGAAATGAGGGTGCTCGTTATAATACATGAAGGAAAGATGCCAACAGTCGGCGAGGCCAAGGAAAGCGTTGGGGATGGTCCTCTTACGTCTTTTTTTTTTAATGTTTGCTTAGATAATCACAGAAATTAGTAACGAATCTGTTTAGGGGAAAGATAATTAAACGCAAAGTAGAAGAAAAAACAACGTGCCGATGGTGGGAACCGAACCCACGACCTCCGAATATCGCGTCCGGTGCTCTACCAACTGAGCTACATCGGCCGCTGTCCCCCCTGCTACTTGCTTGGGTATTTGTGTTGTCTGTATACGAACCTTGAGAGTGTTCACCAGCGCCACCCTCAGCCATAGCGGCGGACGTAGAACGTCCTTTGTTACCGCCAGCGTCACGTAGAACGTGATCAAGAGCGAGGGCGAACGCTGTGCTAGAACCCTCTTACGCTACCTATGGCTTCAAGACTGCCAGAACCGAGACCCCCGTAAGCTACAAGCAGATCAATTAAGGGGAAATGAGGGTGCTCGTTATAATACATGAAGGAAAGAAGCCAACAGTCGGCGAGGCCAAGGAAAGCGTTGGGGATGGTCCTTTTACGTCTTTTTTTTTAATGTTTGCTTAGATAATCACAGAAATTAGTAACGAATCTGTTTAGGGGAAAGATAATTAAACGCAAAGTAGAAGAAAAAACAACGTGCCGATGGTGGGAACCGAACCCACGACCTCCGAATATCGCGTCCGGTGCTCTACCAACTGAGCTACATCGGCCGCTGTCCCCCCTGCTACTTGCTTGGGTATTTGTGTTGTCTGTATACGAACCTTGAGAGTGTTCACCAGCGCCACCCTCAGCCATAGCGGCGGACGTAGAACGTCCTTTGTTACCGCCAGCGTCACGTAGAACGTGATCAAGAGCGAGGGCGAACGCTGTGCTAGAACCCTCTTACGCTACCTATGGCTTCAAGACTGCCAGAACCGAGACCCCCGTAAGCTACAAGCAGATCAATTAAGGGGAAATGAGGGTGCTCGTTATAATACATGAAGGAAAGAAGCCAACAGTCGGCGAGGCCAAGGAAAGCGTTGGGGATGGTCCTCTTACGTCTTTTTTTTTTTAATGTTTGCTTAGATAATCACAGAAATTAGTAACGAATCTGTTTAGGGGAAAGATAATTAAACGCAAAGTAGAAGAAAAAACAACGTGCCGATGGTGGGAACCGAACCCACGACCTCCGAATATCGCGTCCGGTGCTCTACCAACTGAGCTACATCGGCCGCTGTCCCCCCTGCTACTTGCTTGGGTATTTGTGTTGTCTGTATACGAACCTTGAGAGTGTTCACCAGCGCCACCCTCAGCCATAGCGGCGGACGTAGAACGTCCTTTGTTACCGCCAGCGTCACGTAGAACGTGATCAAGAGCGAGGGCGAACGCTGTGCTAGAACCCTCTTACGCTACCTATGGCTTCAAGACTGCCAGAACCGAGACCCCCGTAAGCTACAAGCAGATCAATTAAGGGGAAATGAGGGTGCTCGTTATAATACATGAAGGAAAGAAGCCAACAGTCGGCGAGGCCAAGGAAAGCGTTGGGGATGGTCCTCTTACGTCTTTTTTTTTAATGTTTGCTTAGATAATCACAGAAATTAGTAACGAATCTGTTTAGGGGAAAGATAATTAAACGCAAAGTAGAAGAAAAAACAACGTGCCGATGGTGGGAACCGAACCCACGACCTCCGAATATCGCGTCCGGTGCTCTACCAACTGAGCTACATCGGCCGCTGTCCCCCCTGCTACTTGCTTGGGTATTTGTGTTGTCTGTATACGAACCTTGAGAGTGTTCACCAGCGCCACCCTCAGCCATAGCGGCGGACGTAGAACGTCCTTTGTTACCGCCAGCGTCACGTAGAACGTGATCAAGAGCGAGGGCGAACGCTGTGCTAGAACCCTCTTACGCTACCTATGGCTTCAAGACTGCCAGAACCGAGACCCCCGTAAGCTACAAGCAGATCAATTAAGGGGAAATGAGGGTGCTCGTTATAATACATGAAGGAAAGAAGCCAACAGTCGGCGAGGCCAAGGAAAGCGTTGGGGATGGTCCTCTTACGTCTTTTTTTTTTAATGTTTGCTTAGATAATCACAGAAATTAGTAACGAATCTGTTTAGGGGAAAGATAATTAAACGCAAAGTAGAAGAAAAAACAACGTGCCGATGGTGGGAACCGAACCCACGACCTCCGAATATCGCGTCCGGTGCTCTACCAACTGAGCTACATCGGCCGCTGTCCCCCCTGCTACTTGCTTGGGTATTTGTGTTGTCTGTATACGAACCTTGAGAGTGTTCACCAGCGCCACCCTCAGCCATAGCGGCGGACGTAGAACGTCCTTTGTTACCGCCAGCGTCACGTAGAACGTGATCAAGAGCGAGGGCGAACGCTGTGCTAGAACCCTCTTACGCTACCTATGGCTTCAAGACTGCCAGAACCGAGACCCCCGTAAGCTACAAGCAGATCAATTAAGGGGAAATGAGGGTGCTCGTTATAATACATGAAGGAAAGAAGCCAACAGTCGGCGAGGCCAAGGAAAGCGTTGGGGATGGTCCTCTTACGTCTTTTTTTTTTAATGTTTGCTTAGATAATCACAGAAATTAGTAACGAATCTGTTTAGGGGAAAGATAATTAAACGCAAAGTAGAAGAAAAAACAACGTGCCGATGGTGGGAACCGAACCCACGACCTCCGAATATCGCGTCCGGTGCTCTACCAACTGAGCGGCCGATGTAAGAGGACCATCCCCAACGCTTTCCTTGGCCTCGCCGACTGTTGGCTTCTTTCCTTCATGTATTATAACGAGCACCCTCATTTCCCCTTAATTGATCTGCTTGTAGCTTACGGGGGTCTCGGTTCTGGCAGTCTTGAAGCCATAGGTAGCGTAAGAGGGTTCTAGCACAGCGTTCGCCCTCGCTCTTGATCACGTTCTACGTGACGCTGGTGGTAACAAAGGACGTTCTACGTCCGCCGCTATGGCTGAGGGTGGCGCTGGTGAACACTCTCAAGGTTCGTATACAGACAACACAAATACCCAAGCAAGTAGCAGGGGGGACAGCGGCCGATGTAGCTCAGTTGGTAGAGCACCGGACGCGATATTCGGAGGTCGTGGGTTCGGTTCCCACCATCGGCACGTTGTTTTTTCTTCTACTTTGCGTTTAATTATCTTTCCCCTAAACAGATTCGTTACTAATTTCTGTGATTATCTAAGCAAACATTAAAAAAAAAAAGACGTAAGAGGACCATCCCCAACGCTTTCCTTGGCCTCGCCGACTGTTGGCTTCTTTCCTTCATGTATTATAACGAGCACCCTCATTTCCCCTTAATTGATCTGCTTGTAGCTTACGGGGGTCTCGGTTCTGGCAGTCTTGAAGCCATAGGTAGCGTAAGAGGGTTCTAGCACAGCGTTCGCCCTCGCTCTTGATCACGTTCTACGTGACGCTGGTGGTAACAAAGGACGTTCTACGTCCGCCGCTATGGCTGAGGGTGGCGCTGGTGAACACTCTCAAGGTTCGTATACAGACAACACAAATACCCAAGCAAGTAGCAGGGGGGACAGCGGCCGATGTAGCTCAGTTGGTAGAGCACCGGACGCGATATTCGGAGGTCGTGGGTTCGGTTCCCACCATCGGCACGTTGTTTTTTCTTCTACTTTGCGTTTAATTATCTTTCCCCTAAACAGATTCGTTACTAATTTCTGTGATTATCTAAGCAAACATTAAAAAAAAAAGACGTAAGAGGACCATCCCCAACGCTTTCCTTGGCCTCGCCGACTGTTGGCTTCTTTCCTTCATGTATTATAACGAGCACCCTCATTTCCCCTATATATATATGTGTGTGTGTGTGTGTGTGTGTGTGTGTGTGTGTGTGTGTGTGTGTGTGTGTGTGTGTGTGTGTGTGTGTTTGTGTGTGTGTGTTTGTGATGTAGTGTGCGTGTGTGTGACATAAAATATATAGAAATATTTTTATTTTTGCTCCATTATGAGTGTTGCTTTTCTTTGGTTCTGACTAGTTTCTTGTTCTTCATTTTCTTTTCTATTCTTATTTTTTTCATGCTGTCATTGTGAGCGCTCACCGTTTAGAAATGGACTCACCCTTTCACTTCAATACATGCTTGAAAATATCTTGTGACATTCTGATCAAGACTGGTTCCCAGTAGAAAGTTTATAAAATCAACCTAGTTATGCTTTCAAACGTGCGTAAACCTGTTGTATATTCTTTTTGCGCTCACTGCCTCAATTATCTCTCTGTCTTTATATATATATATATATATATATATATATATATATATATATATATATATATATATATATATATATATATATATATATATATACACTGTAGAAATGGAACGTCCAGGACGGCATCGAGGTCGGCGAGGAAGCGGGGCGATGACGTACAACATAATCTGCGCGCTGGCAATTCCACAACTGCACAACTGCTTCTTTCTCATCAGCGTCCAGCGAAAGGGTCCATCTTTTCTTCACAATTCCCCGAGGGAAAAAGGAGCCATCCTGGTGACGTAAGGGGACGACGATACAATGGGGTCGGAAAACGGCTAAAGGAGCTGCACATGAACAGTTTTACGGCCACGGCGTCGCAAATCGGAAGATGGCGTACGCGGCTCAACAATATAGTTCACTGGTGAAGTGCACTCGACGACGCGATGATACTTGGAGATCAGTTTTGTTGAGAGGCCGGGGTTGCCGGATGGAACCCATTGCCACACGAGTGAGCCGGGCACGAAGTGTGATGCATTCTTCCGATTGGTGTCATGGAGATATTTTTGGCGCCACTGACAGTCGATTGTGAATGTCCGGGCAATCTGGCGGCATTCTTCTGCGTGCTGTGCAGCTTCGGTCACTGTGGTACATTCCGATGCATCAGGGTCGTACAGAAGAACAGTATCATGGGGAGCAGATGGATGGCGACCATAAAGCAAAAATAACGGAGAGAAACCCGTGCTGGAGTGCGTAGGCTTGTTGTACGCGTACGGGTATAAGGAAGGACAATGTCCCAGTTTGCGTGGTTGGATGCGACGTACTTCGCGAGCATATCACCGAGCGTGCGATTAAATCATTCAGTAAGGCTGTTTGTTTGCGGGTGGTATAGGCGGTGTAAGTCCGGTGAATGATTTTGCACTTAGCGAGCAGGGCTTGAACGACGTCACATAAGAAAGCACGGCCCCGGTCGCTGAGCAATTCACGAGGAGCACCGTGACGGAGAAGAAAGCTCTTCAGCAAGAAACCGGCCACATTTCGGGCTGTTGCAGCTGGGAGCGCTGCGGTTTCGGCATATCGCGTCAGGTGGTCGACGTCGATAATACCCCAGGGATTGCCATCAGCTGTGTACGGAAAAGGGGAATAGAGGTCAATTCCAATGCGGTTGAAGGGTCTAAGCGGGCATGTGAGAGGCTGCAGCTCCCCAGCCGAACGGTGAGCGGCAGGTTTTCGGCGTTGGCAAGTCAAGCACAATCGAACGTACCTAAAAACCGAGTAGTACATCATCATCATCATCATCATCACCAGCCTGACTATACCCAATGCAAGGCGAAAGCCTCTCCCATATTTCTCCACTTAACCCGGTTCTGTTCTAGCTGCATCCACTTGACACCTGCGAACTTCTTAACCTCATCCGCCCACCTAACTTTCTGCCGCCCCCTGCTAAGCTTTCCTTCCCTTGAAATCCAGCTTATTACCTTAAGTGACCATCGTTTATCCTCTCTATGTCCTGCCCATGCCCATTTCTTCTTCTTATATTCCACTAGAATGCTGGTAACCTGAGTTATTTCTCTGACCCACTCTGCACGCTTCCTATCTCTTAATGTTACCCCTACCAGTTTTTGATCCATAGCCCTCTCGGTTGTCCTCAACTTTAGAACTCTCTTGGTTAGCCTCCACGTTTCGGCCCCATAGATGGGTACAGGTAAGATGCAACTGTTGTATACTTTCCTCTTTAGCGATACCAGTAAGCTGCTAGTCATAATCTGCGAGTGCGTGCCAAATGCGCTCCATCCCAATCTTATTCTTCTTGTTATTTCCTTTTCATGGTCCGGATCTGCGGTTACTACCTGTCCTAAGTAGACATATTCGCGTACTACTTCCAGTATTTCGCTACCTAATGTAAACTGCTGTTCCTTCCCGAGGCTGTTGAACATTACCTTAGTCTTCTGCATATTGATTTTTCAAGCCTACCTTTCTACTTTTTCTGTCTAGGTCATCAATCATTATTTGCAGTTCATCCACCGAGTTGCTTAGCAAGGCAATGTCATCAGCAAATCGCAGATTACTGAGGTATTCTCCATCTACCCTTATCCCTAACTGCTGCCATTCCAAGTCTCTGAATACTTCCTCTAAACAAGCTGTGAATAGTACTGGGGAGATTGTGTCTCCTTGCCTAACACCTTTCTTTATGGGAATTTTGTTACTTTCTTTATGCAGAACTATGGTTGCTGTGCAGCCACTATATATATCTTCCAGCACTTTCACGTACGGCTCGTCTGCCCCCTGATTTCGCAATGCCTGCATCACCGCCGAGGTTTCAACTGAGTAAACTGCTTTTTCGTAATCAATGAATGCTATGTATTAGGGCTGGTTATATTCCGAGCATTTTTCTATCACCTGATTGATGGTATGGATATGATCGATAGTAGAGTACTGTTTTCGAGAACCTGCTTGATCCTTTGCCGGACTGCAGTCTAAGGTTGTCCTCATTTTATTAGCGATTACATTAGTAAATACCCTATACCTAACAGACAGTAAACTGATTGGTCGGTAATTTTAAGGTCTTTAGAGTCCCCTTTCTTATGAATAAGGACAATGTTTGCATTCTTCCATGGTTTCGGTACCGTCGATGACACCACGAACTGCGTATACAGGGTGGCCAGTTTTTCTAGCACGATATCCTCCCCGTCCTTTAACAAATCTGTAGGTATCTGATCCTCTCCAGCTGATTTCCCCCTTTTCATAGTTTCTAGTGCTTTCTTGACCTCGTCCTTCGTCACTGTCTGTCTGTTTTCCCTACCGCCAATCTCATTACGGTCCTGACTACTTCGGCTGCTGTAGAGATCTGTATAGAACTCCTCGGCTACTTTGACTATCTTGTCCATATTCGTGACAACGTTGCCCTCCTTGTCCCTTATCGCATACATCTGGTTTTTACCTATGTGCAATTTCTTGTTTACCGCTTTAAGGCTTCCCCCGTTCTTTAAAGCATGCTCAATTTTCCATGTTATACTTCCTTATATCGGCCACCTTGCGCTTATTGATTTGCTTTGATATCTTGGACAATTCTATCTGGTCTGTTGGATTAAAAGATTTCATACTCTGGCGTTTCTTAATCAAATCTTTCGTCTCCTTAGACCGCTTGCCGGTATCCCCTTTATCCTACCGCCTATTTCTACAGCGCACTCAGTAATGATATCTCTGAAATTATTGCTCATCGCTTCTAGGGTAATGTCGCCATTCTCGGTTAGAGCTGAATATCTATTCTGTAGCGAGATTCCTGAACTCTTCTGCCCTCCCCCTCACCTGTAATTTATTGATGGGTTTCTTTCTTACTAATCTGTTGCGTTCCTTCTTCAGATTTAGGCTAATTCGGGACCTCACCATCCCGTGGTCACTGCATCGCACTTTCCCGAGTACCTCCACATCTTGCATAACGGCGGGGGTTAAACACATTATGAAGATGAAGTCGATTTCATTTTTAGTCTCCCCGTTAGGACTTTTCCACGTTATTTCCGGTTTTTCCGTTTGCTGAAGAAGGTATTCATGATTTTTAATTTATTGCGCTCTGCAAACACAACTAGTAACTCCCCCCTGCTATTCCTAAAGCCAATGCCGTAGTCACCTACTGCCTGGTTTCCTGCCTGCTTTTTCCCTACCGTGGCGTTGAAGTCGCTCATTAGTACAGTATACTGCGTCTTTACTTTTCGCATTGCCGATTCTACATCTTCGTAGAAGCTTTCAACTGCCTGGTCAACTGCTTTGAACTG
Organism: Amblyomma maculatum; assembly: GCF_055883805.1. Taxonomy (NCBI): domain Eukaryota; kingdom Metazoa; phylum Arthropoda; class Arachnida; order Ixodida; family Ixodidae; genus Amblyomma; species Amblyomma maculatum. The sequence goes on along the minus strand of NW_028146755.1, from coordinate 1,053,349 downwards.
CCTTAGCGTAAATTTAGTACGTTTCACATGAAGATAAAGGTTCCCGTATTGAAAAATTCCGTATCAATTTCTTGCAGGATTTGCTCTACCGATTCATTGCAGAGCTGAATCGCGGGGGTGGGAAGGGGGCTGGCTCTGATCCCATGATTTTTATATGATAGGTTGGCATTGTTTTTGGAGAAAAAAGCAGCACCGGGTGTCACGAAATCGGCGCACATTTTCATCAAACCGGCACGGCGCGAGGCCCGCGTGGCGTCGCCTGGAAAGCTCGATAAAAACCTCCTTCCCCGCGGGAGAGAGCGCGTAGCTTCGTACGCGTCGCCGTCGCCCTCTTTCCTATCACCCGGCGATGACGCGGACTCATCAGTCTGGAATACGCCAGAAAGTTCCATAATGTTCTACGGGTCGTGGCCAATGACGACGCGCGGCTCGACGGGGGAAAAAAGAGCGCTATAACCAGCAAAGCTAAGTGTGTGTGCGCGCTAGCTTTGGCGCGTGCTAACAGACAGACGCGGCACGCCCTATTTAAAGAGACCTCGCCGCTTGTGTAGTCAGTCAGTCACTCAGTCATACAGTCAGTTTTTCCGACGTTTTCGCCAGTGCTTCGGCTGGACTCCCGGGGATCACCCGCTGCTGGCAAGCCCACGGATCTGCAAGGGAGCGGCGCTTGTCTTGTATGGCGGCCACATCGTGACCCTTCAGGCGTCGGACTGGTGCCCGGTGAACAATTTGGTGTTCGTTTAGGTAACACTCTCATGTTTCATCTGTGTTGTAAAGCTTCTATGTTATTAACTCTGTAATTGCATGCTTAGCGTTTGTTATTCTGTGAACCTCTCTTCTGTGCAATTTTAGTGTTTGTGTATTCCTTTGTATCGTCTCTTGCTGTGCATAAATTGTGTTTTGTTTTTTACTTCTGACTCCAACCCTTACTCTGGCTTGAACCGGCGACAGCTGGACACCAAACGGCCACCCCCTTCTGTCACTACAAGGTAGTTGAATTCCGGCTAAGCTTGCCACGCAAGTCGAGGGCATCTCCTTTGCGACCGGAAAAGCTACCCCCACTCACCCTAAGGGTGTCTGGGAGTGTGCGCACCGTTAAGAGCGAATCGTTAATAATCCCTCTAATTATTAACGGGTGGCAATTATTCTGGCGTCCGCGACAGGACGTTTGGTGCACTCAAGCTCAGAGGATGGAGAAAGAGTTTAAAGAGTTTACGAAGAGGTCGTAAACAATGCAGCCGCAGGTGACACTGGGCTGGTAAAGACATATAGCTATGAAAGATTACTACAAGTGAGAAATGAAAATGAAATACTTCGAGCACAGGCGGAGATTCGCACTATGGGTGACATGCTCCCCTCCACGGTACTCTTACGAGGCCTTTTTACAGTGAAGCTGTATATCTCTAACTCTCAAGAATATTTTTGTGCTATTGTGCTATTGTCGTGAGCAAAAAACGCCAGGTCTTCGAGTGGGAGCCCTTCGGTTCAAAATTACTCTAATCGGTGGTGACCTGAGGTTCAAACCGATATAAAACGATTTGTTGGGTTAATGGCGCCATGTGCACAAAATCGTACTTTGAGTCAAGCTTTATGATGTGTGAGGGTAACGTACCGACAACTTCTCGTCATCGAAACCATGACGAGGTTGCCACTTCCAGGGGCTTAGAATTGAATTGGCATATCGGTTTAGATGAAATGAAAGACGCATTTTTCTGTCAAAAGTCTTGATGGGCACTTGAACCGCACAATAACGAAGGGAGGGAGGTCGGAGTCAACGAGGTGCTGTTATGGAGGGCTGTGGAATTCGCGTCTAAATAACGCTGGTCGATATTGCCAAGTGGACATGCAAACAGCGCGAACGTCAGTATAGGCAATTGGGTATAAAAGCGTAATTGGATATCATTTTAAAGGTTTTCTCTCGGAATACCTTCAAGTGTGATTTGGAGCCACATATTTTCCTCTTATATTATAGGAAGAGTTCTGAGAGAATGAAACTGAAACAACTCATGACTTGGATCACCGGGATACATAATGTACGCCCGCTATACCTCAATATTTCGGCAATGTCAAAAGTCGGGGAAGCGCGCGTAAGCATAAAGATGATGATGCCGACTAGGCGGCTCATCCAGGGCAGAATCGCGCAAGCAACAAAGTGCACTGTTCTTGTAGTGAGACTGATGATCATCGTGGTTCAGCATGATAGTTCATCACTGAGAGTTTTCATAAACTAAATAATCATTCAAAATTAACGGATCATACGCCACACGAGAGTTCTTTCGAAAAGCCAGAAAACGAATACTATTGCCGATTTCAATTTCCTTATTTAGCGACCGCTGCAGTCTGTCCCCGAAAATACAGCACAGGATACAACCATAGTGAACAGACTGTGGCGTGGTATGCAGGAAGAAATTTACCGACCAAATCACAAGCCCCTGTTTGGCGTGAAGCCATGACTTAACATGAAACGTTGATGTGTGATGTACGAGTAAGAATGCATTAATAGCAAACGTGCGCTTAACGCGTTTCAAAAATCTGTGCTAAATAACTCATGATAAGGTTTCCGATACAAAGGTAACGGCAAGCAATACTAAGGAAGAACCTCGCACAACTGCCGTCAGGATAGCCTATTTAAATAGAGTAGAATTCAACTTGAACGAACGCCACTTAAACGAAGTATTCTGTTTTACGAACTTAATCCCCTTACCGAAGCTTCATTGAATACTTCATTTTAATGCTTCATTTTAACGAACTTCAGTAATTGCTCATTTCAGTATTACGAACATTTTCTGCGGCGCCATCTTGTGTCTTCAACGTCATACTGAGAACTTCAAAAGCGCAAACCGCACATTTTGTTGCATATTTTTATGTTGAGAATTGCTCCTAATTATGGCGTAAAGAAAAGTAGCCGTTACTTAGCTTTAAAGTGAATTGGCTGTCTAAACTACTTTGTAACCAGCCGAATCCACAGCTGTCTTTGCACGCATAATTGCAGTCGTAGCCAGTCAAGGCCACATCTTCAGCCCTACTAGGCCTTTTAGCTCCAAGAATTGCGAACGTGTACACTTAGATTAACCATGATCTATTTGGAGAAAACGAAAGCCTTTCTCCTCAGCATAGCCGTTGTGATGGGCAAGGTTCTCGGGAGCTTCCACAGAGTAACTGAGTTCAAGACCACTGTAGCCGTTTCAAACGTGCTGCAAAAGGTTACGCATTCTTCACTTGAAAATGAGCGCAGTGACAAATAAATAGGCTCAGATAAGATTTGAACAACCTACGTTTCTTGGAGCTAATGGAAACAATATTCCACACATTTATTTCAGTTCAATGAACTTTCATTTTAACAAACATTTTCCTAAGGTCCTTGCCCTTCGTTGAAATCAAGCTTCAGAGAAATCTAAAGAACGTCACGCAGTAAAAACATTGAACGTGTCCGCAATACATCAAGGCACACCCCACAGACTCCCTTCCTTTTCCTAGCAATTCAGTGCGATACGATAAGATAGTTGAGTACTAAAACGCCTGATAAGGGCATATACTGAGAAATTATTGTTCGGCAAGTGGAAAAAAATGCGAAACTAGGTGGTGTACGATCAGGTACAAAAGGCATAATCCACCAATTTCTAAATGAAGAAACTTGTCATGACGCGTGGGTTTCCAATTACAGCACCATAACAGAAGAGGAAAATAATCTGGGTATTACCTGCGTCTTTCTTCTTGCATAGTATAGAACTTACACGGCGTAGGTATGCTTTGCAAACAGAAGATTTGATCGCGACCACAAGCTAAAAGTTCCCAATCCATCTCCTGCTGCGTTTGTCGGATAATTTCTGCAAATACTGAATACCAGTATGCTCAACTGTTGTGAACTTGATGCAGAGCAACCCATAGGAAGCGAGCGTGGGGCACAAACCTAACTTATGCCGCCCCAAATATTCGTAATCATACCCCATTGACACAACAAGAATTTTTTGCACTTCTCTAAAACCAAGAGCCGCATATGATACCGCGAAAAACATGTTGAGGTAAATGCAATGCCTCATATACCCTCTTTTTTCGCCATGGGATGACCGGCTTCAGGCTTATAAATTCCTATTAGAAACCCATTGTTTCACTTCTTAACCTACTGTCTCCCCCACCCTCCTCCTTATCGCTGGCTTTTATTCTTCGGAAGCGAATACGTATTTAAAGCCCCGCCAGTGCTAATCGCGCGTCCCAGATCACCTCAAGTGTGCTTGTCGAGACGTTGCTCGGCTTGCAAACTTAGGCATCCCATCTATTCTTGTTCAGTGCCCTTTCATATCAAGGAAACTAGACATTTAGAACAATATTCCTGAAACATACTGCACGCGGCTTATTATTACGAGCCGGTATCGCTTGAAAAGTTTAGCATATATGTAGATAAAAAAATTAGACATCTCCGTTTCTTTGTTTAATTAAGATCACATTTTGCGTGGCCAAACGTGAAGCGAGCCTCTCTATCAATTTAGTGATAAGCTACGGAGACTAATTCCATTCACTGGTCTTCAAATGCCTTCTTTGAAGGCGTGTGGCGCGTTTGCCCTCATGCATGGCGAGACGTGGAAGCTGCACCAAAGCACGGCAAAAGCGAACTAAAGCTCCAGGGGATGCGAGGCGAAACCTCCACTCCTATATTTGAATACGCAAAGTGTTATGATTGCTTTGGAACGTTTGTGGGACCCGAGTTTTCCAGTTTAGATTGGCCATTTCTAAGCTGCTTTGCATTCGGCTATCTTGTGTTGCTTCCTGATTTGCGGAGATTACTCTATCGTCGCTCTTAAATGACTCGGCTATAAATGATGTAGTGTAGTTCACTGCGTTGTCTCCCGTTCAACAACTTTCCTCGTTATCTTGAATCCGGTCCTGCATTCTTTGATTCTTTTTAACTCGCCAGCTTATATGGTTCCAGAATTTTCTTGCTCCGCCTCTACAGGCATCGTGTATGTCAGCCATCCAGCGATCGGTGGACTGCTTTTTTTTGCTTTGGACGATGGCCTGTGTACCAAGCTTCTTTTGTCGACATGATTCCCGTTTTTGGTTGATTTCCTCGTGCGATACCTATGCTTTCTTTGACTCTCGGTGTTTCCCTCAAGCAGCCCGTTGTTGTTCAATGGCTTCCCTGAATTTCTTATTCCACCAGCTCCGTGACTTCCTCTTTCCATTACAGTGTTTTTCTATGTTGACATTCCTAATTTTCCTCCTTATGAGTAGTTCTACCTGTTCATAATCCCAGTCTTCCATGGGCTTTTCTCTATTGCTTCCTCTATGTCTGCTGCTATTTTCGCTATTTGATCGTCGTTTAATTTTGCGTTTATTTTTTGTCTACGTCCCATTTCTTATTTCATCAAAGGCCAAATCTGCAGACTGTAACGTTTATGATCACTTCCCGGACTACACTACCCTTCTTCGTCTATTTCCATTTTTGTGACATTGCTATAAATTACCGGCGACATTACACAGCAGTCAATGGTCGTCTGCCTGTTGCGGAATTCCCACGTGATTTGGCCTTCACATTTTGTTTCTTTATTTACTATAATTAGATCGTGTCGCTCACAGAAATCTAGCATTAGCTTCCCGTTACAATCCGTGCATCCATCCAGATCGTCGATGTGGCCGTTCATGTCCCCCAGCAGAATATTGTCGGCCCCGTCTCCAAGCCGGCTTATATCTTCACTTAGACATTCAACAAGATCCTTGTTTTCTTGCTGAATTGGTGCCCTGTTCCTAAATAAACTACCCCTAGCCATGTCCTTATGCCGGCAATTTCTCTTAAAATCCAGATTTCTTTATACGATGATTTTATTATTTGCCAGTTTGTTCTCTGGTTAATGAGCATACCTACCCCTCCACCCGTTTTTTTCCGCTCGCGTCCTGTTGCACCCTTCCCAGACGTAGCTTTCTATAAATGGCGGATATTCTAGATGCCTGAGTTGAGTTTCGTACAGAGCGTACACACCTATTTTGTTATCCCTCAACTGCTGTTCTATCTTAGCCATTTCGCTCTTTTTCTACCTGCTTGCATGCTTATGTAGCTGATCCTAGTGAAAATCTCTTTTTTGTACTTTTCTTTCTCGACCTACTCCTTGCCATTTTTCGGGGTTCAGGAACTAGAGACCAAATTGCCAACCTTCGCTGGATCATGGAAAAAGCAAGAGAGTTCCAGAAACCCATTTACTTCTGCTTTATTGATTATGCGAAAGCGTTTGACTGCGTAGATCACAGCAGATTGTGGCAAGTTCTCCAAGAGATGGGAGTTCCAATTCACCTCATCTGTCTCCTCAGGAACCTTTATGAAGGGCAAGAGGCCACAGTCAGAACTGGGCATGGTCTTACTGATTGGTTTCCGATTAAGAAAGGGGTGAGGCAAGGCTGCATACTGTCGCCCTGCCTATTTAACCTATATGCAGAGTGCATCATGAGTAACGCCGGTCTGGACGAGTCTTCAGCTGGAGTGAAGATCGCTGGAAAACGCATCAACAACCTTAGATATGCGGATGATACCACTTTAATGGCAGAAAGTGAATTGGATCTCAAGAGACTTCTGATGCGCGTACAAGAAGAAAGTGAGAAGTTTGGGCTTAAACTGAACATTAAAAAGACGAAGATCATGGCGTCTTGCCCTATCAAGTCCTGGAGCATCAATGGACAAGAAGTGGAAGCTGTGACAGATTTTCTGTTCTTGGGTGCCAAGATTACCTCGGAAGGAGACTGCAGCCATGAAATTAGGAGACGCTTGCTTCTGGGAAAGAGAGCAATGGTTAGCCTTGACCGCCTAGTAAAGAGCAGAGACATTAGTCTGCCAACCAAGATCCGTATAACCCGTGCTATGGTCTATCCAGTTGTGATGTATGGATGCGAGAGTTGGACTGTGAAAAAGGCTGACCGCCGAAGAATTGACGCGTTTGAATTGTGGTGCTCTCGAAGACTCTTAAGAGTTCCTTGGACTGCCAGAAAATCAAAACAGTCAATATTGTCGACCATAAACCCTGACTGCTCATTGGAGGGTCAAATTCTAAAGTTAAAGCTCAGCTACTTTGGTCATCTGATGAGAAGAGAGGAGTCGCTGGAGAAAGATTGGATGTTAGGAAAGGTTGAGGGTCGCCGGAGAAGGGGTAGGCAGCGAACGCGATGGTTAGATGGCATTCTCGAGGCATTGCAGATGAAGCTATATGATGTTAAGAAGATAGTGAGTGACCGGAAAGCGTGGCGTGACATGGCCCATAGGGTCACGAAGAGTCGGACACGACTGAACGCCTGAACTGAACTGAACTCCGTTATTACGCTTTCTTCTGCTTCACGTCTAACTACCTCTGTGCATGGAGCCTTGGCGGACCCCCTAAAAAAGCTACAGCCCTGCCTGCCAGGCGCCAGCCGATCTCTGCTCCCACCCTTCTGTTAAAATAAATGCCATCTCGCTTAAAAGCTCTGCCAAAACCTGCTTTACGTATCTCCCTGTTTATCTCCACAACTTCGAAACGCTTATCCCGGCCTAACTTTCCTACGTCCTGATTAACTGCCACCGCGTCCTTTTCACGCTTTCCCCTCGATCCTAGCATATCCGGCACTGTGAATACAACTATCTGCGCTTGCTGTGTTATCTCTCTGATTACGTCAACTTCCTTAGCTAAACTTTTCACCACTCCTGCAGCGCCACCATTTAGGATATCGTTTAGCCCCGTGGCTACTGCCACCATTATGCGCTCTGCGGAATTTTTCAACAGGTTTTTTTTACTCTCTTTCAGCACTGCCCTCATTGTCCTCCCTGGGAAGGCTCCAACTAACATTCGCTTATCGATCTTTACACGTTCCAAGATATCTCGCTTTTACCTGCTCCATGTTAGAATCTCCGGCGATAAGAACCTGGGCCTTCTCTCCCCTCTCCCAACTGTTGGCTCCTACTTCTGGTTATCTGTGTCCTTCTCTCTAGGATTTTCATTCTTCCTTACATCATCCTTTTTTTTTCCGGCTTCTTAGTAGCTGTTTCTAAATAACTCTCTCGGTTCGGATCCGCCTGACCTACTTCGCTTATGTCTTCCATGCCAGTGCTGGTCCATCCACGTGGCCCGCACTAGAATGTCCGTCCTCGTAGGTTCTAAGGACAAAGTCGGCCATATTTGTTTCCATTTGAGGAAGCTGTCCGTAGCAGTTTCTGGTTTTCTGCCCTTAACAAACCTATTTCATTCTCTAGACCATCCACACGAGACACTTAACCGCCCTTTTCTCGTTCAAATCTATCCATTCGAGCACTCAGCATGCAACACCAACACAAAAAGACACTGCCTTCCGCTTCATATACACAGTCAAAACGTGTTTCCTTGAGGATGACCTGCACTTCACACTGAGTACACTTTACATTTTTTTGATTTCACATCTTAAGCATGTATCAACTGAACTATTTCTACTACGAATTCTCAGAATTTACCAACTGCAAAAGGAAGACACAAAAACGACTACCAAACACGCTTTAAAGTAGATTCTGCGAATGCCAATAGCCTAGAAAAAAGAATATTTATATAAACGAAATAGTTAAAGAATGAAGGCCTAGAAAACCTAGCTGCCGGCACGAAAAACCAGGCCGCTAGGACAAAGAGCTAAAATCTATTCTTTAACACCTAACCTAACTAGTTGAAAACGAAACAAAAAGGTAATAAAAGAAAGAACGCATTTATTTGACGCATTCAGAAGCTCCCGCTGTTGCCAGTCCGTCCGTTTCCGGTATCCACCTGCAATCGGAGAAGCGATGGAACACGTGTCCGCCCCACGCGGCTGTCAACTGTCCCTTTCCCGCATTTATGGTGTCATCTGGCTGTTTGTAGTCTGCGCAATAATTTTCACCTGTCGACCTGCTGTCAGGATACTGGCAGATGCGAATGCACCCAGCAGATAAGGAGAAGACTGCCTTCATTACTGCCGATGGACTGTTTGAATTTATTCTTATGCGTTTCGGCTAATGCGATGCGCACGCACCATTTGAAAGATTTATGAATTCTATACTACGTGGACTGATTTGGGAGGTCTGTATGTGCTACCTGAATAATGTAGTAACCGCTGGCCGTACTTTGGAAGCGCACAACGACCGCCGAGTGCTGGCGCTAGACGGATTGCTCCAAGCTGGACTTGTCCTCTATTCTAAGACGTGGCATTTCGGTGAGCGACAGATGTTGGTGCTTGGTCACCTCGTCGATGGTGTATGCGTTCGGCCTGATCCTCAGAAGACTGTAGCCGTTGCCGCGTTTCAACAACCTGCGAACGTGAAGTAGCTCCGCTGTTTTTTGGGGTTTCGCTCGTATTTTCTACGCTTCATCCCTCATTTTTCAGACATCCCCTACACCCTCTTACATTTATTATACATAAAGACGCTCCATTCCAGTTGACATCGGCAAGCGACTCATCTTTCCGAGAACTGAAGTTGCTCCTACCTTCGCATCTTATGTTGCGGCCCGCCAACACTTCTGCTCCAACGGAAGTGCATAAGGATGCAATTGCTATGACGACCGCGAACATATTGTTCCTTACGCCACTCGGACTCGCTGCAAGACTGAGCGGAACTTCACCATCACCGCGCAGGAATGTCTCGTGGTTGTTTCCGCCGTGCAGACATTTTGCTGCAACCTGTACGTACGGCCTTTCTTAGCATTAAGCGACCGCCATTCTTTATGCTGGTTAATGCATCTACGCGATCCGTCTGGTCGACTTGCTAAGTGCTTCGCCTGCAAGAGTAAGACAACGCAATTTCGTACAAGAGTGGCCGATGGCACGCAGATACGGACTGCGTCTCCCTGTTGCCACTTGCCACGAAGAAATGTGATGCGGCAACTTCGATCATCAAATCGCTGCATTATCCTAAAGCTTTTCTTAGCAACACAACGACCAACATCTGGAGCTGTTATTTAAAGCTGCTCGGGACTCAACCTTGAACAGCAAGTTTTTAAATGTAATGGCTTGATAGACAAGAAAGCTTATTCGGACACCGGCAGTTTGTTCCTGCTGGTTGTGCCTGAAAAACTCGGTTTCTATTTTAAGATACAGCTTCGGGACACCTAGGATCCGCGACAACTTTGCACCCTACCAAGGAGCGATTCTACTGGCCTCGGATGCGCCACACGATGGACCAGAATGTGGCCAGCTGTCTTCAGTACCAGAGCCACAACGGTCCCACGGATGTAGCCCCCGGATTTCTTCACCCTGGGGCGCCGCCCAAGGCTCCTTTTGAACATTCCGACTCCACCTTTTGGGCCCTTTCCCAAAGTCACAAAAAGACATTCGTTGTATTGTTGTATGTGTGGTTCCTTTTACTCATTACTGTGAGACGGCCGCTCTTCCCGCCGCTACAGCGTACCAAGTTTCTCTTCTTAAACTGCATTATGTCACCTTACGACACGGTCCCCGGATAGTTCTGATAAGTGACAGAGGATAGAAATTGCCTGCCGATGAAACTGAAGAGCTTCTCCGGTTAAAGACACCTGATTTCTGGCTTTCGACACCTTACTACCCTCAGAAACATGTGTTCAATAGAACGCACCAATAGAACTCTAAAACATGTGCTCGCAATTTATGTCGCATTGGACCATAAAAATCGGGACTATGTTCTTCCGTTCGTCACATATGCTTTCAACGCTCCCAGACATGAGACCACGGATGATGCAGTACCCCAATTCCACTCGAAACGCCATCGACACCATCCTCATATTTTTCACCGACGATGACCCGTGCTCAGCGGAAACTCTTCGCTTGGCTGAAGAAGCGTGGCGGATAGCCGACTGAGAGCTCAGGCATCAGAATACCGATCATAAGCTCTCACAAACGACTGAGGACTCTGGCATCACAAAACAGACCGCCCTCACCCGATTACCTACCTCTCCGGTTACTCATTCTGGCTTTGGAAACCTATGTGAAAGCGCGGCTTACACTCGAAAATGCTGGCACGCTACACTGGCCTGCATGTTATTCTAGCGGCTCGGTGAACTCAACTGCCGAATTTCACGCCTTATGGCCTCTGGACGATGTTCGACGAAAACTAAGGTGACGCATGTCATCCGCCTGAAGAAGTGTGAGTCTCGGGACATCTGTCTCGCCCGCAGGGCTACTTTTGGGAAAGAGCGGCAAATGTTACTGAGTAGATGGATGTAGAGGCTGAAAAATGTTATTTTTTTGCATTATTAACAGCCATTAGATATTACGCATAAATGCGATGATATGCGCACAGCGTTCAGGAAGGTTAGATACTTTGGCGCGACAAAAAATACGCTTCTTTTTGTTACAAGCGGCGCAGGGTTTTAGTAAATCATGGTGAAGTAGGACGTGAGACAGTCCTAATTTTAGCTACACAGCGATCTATAAGTTCTAGAAGTTTAGTCTTGTACAATAGTCAGTTTGCTTTCACGGTAGGTTCGGTAAAGGTTAGAGTGTAATTGGCAGTGAATGATTCTAGTTCAGCTGTGATGAACGCGCTGTCGGCGGCATTGTAACTACATATGAGTTTACAACTTTCTTGGAACGGACATTCTTCTTAATTGCCAAGTGAAGCAGTCAGTGGTCACTCAGTCCTTCTAAGTGTGTTGGCGCAGAGACCAAATCGGGAGCTCTTGTAAAAAATAGGGGTCTAAAATATTGGATGAAGTGCATGATGGTACTTGTGGGTTTATTAATTAGCTAGGTTAGATCAAAATCGGCGCAAGTGCCTAAAGCAATTCTGTACAAGGAAGATGGTTACTTAAAGGAAGGAATATCGTTATGCCACACTATATTTGGAAAACTGAAATCACTCAGTAAGAATAAGTGTGATTTTGGGTATCGAACCACTATTTTATTAAGGGCATAATGAAGGTCAGTGCAGAAAGTAGTAGGTGAGGATGGGGACCTAAACACGCGCAAAGGATAAGTTCGCCCGTTGGAAATGTAACGTGAATGCAGACTATTTCTAATGGTGAATCTATAGAGATAGCAAAGGAATTGATAGCAGTTCAAGACAATCAGTACACCTGTGCCTGTTCGGAAATTGTTGTTGTATTTTTAAAAGTTGTTTGTTTTCTCGCAATGTATTACTTCATTTTCTTGATTTTTGCCGAGAGCCAAGTTTCAGTGAGCACAACTATATCAGCCGAGCATGCATCGATATGTGACGATAGTGATGTACGTTTGTTAATCACACTTCGGCCATTAGTGAAAAGAATTGATATGCAGTTTGTTTGCTTTCGATATTTAGATAGTTATGCTGAGCTTGAAAGTGCGGAGGGTAAACCCCGTGGTGTGGTGTCTCTTCTTTGGGTAATCGCGCTCCTAATTGGTTCGATTTCGCATACTTCGTCTGTAGCTGCGCAATAGACGTAGCACCTTTTACTAATGATCAATTTGTTGTGGCGCAAAGAATAGAATTGATCGCTAGCCTTGCAAAATTGTTAAGGGCGTTCCGCGATTACGGGTGACTTTTCAAAACTTGTCGCCCATAGGAACGCCATCTCCTTTATACATTGCTTTTTGAGAAATTTTGTATTCTCTCATTTTATTGGACGCAAACTTATGAATAACAGGTCGTGTTTTGCCATTTGCAAAGCTGCCTAACATATGAGCCCTATGATTTGTGACTTCTGAGGGATTCAAATCGAGACAGTTGGAAAGTAAATGATGGATGTGTGCTTCCGATTGAGCCCACGTTTCAGACGAATTGTCAGATACCATAAAATATTAGGTTGTCGCGTCTTGACTGGTACTCCAGCTCGTCCAGTCTGGTCGCGAGCTCAGCGTTCTCATTTGAAACTGCCTCTTGGACTGCTGCGGTAAGGTCGCTACTAGAAGTCATGTTTTCGAAAAACTCAACTGCGGCTTTTACGGCAGTCATCCTATTAGAAAGGTCTGAAGCAGTCTCAGATAGCGCTTCATCGTTAACCTTTAGTTCAGCTATGGCATTCATAATTTATTATTGTCGTGTGTCAAACTTGGATGACAAAGCAGCTATCGCGGCCATAACTTCGTTATGCTGATGCTCCACTTCTGTGTTAAGACCAGGATTTAGTTCTGCATCTCCGGAAAGTAGGATTAATATTGCAGTAGATACACAATCGAAAAACGTGGCAGCGAGCACTTATGAACAAGGGAAGCGCAGCAAACATACATTGCTGTAGGTATGCAAAATCGCGATTCAGATTGACTAACTTGCATAAGAAAGCACAATGGAGAAGCAGAAGCAGAGAATGGAGAAATTAGCGACCGCATAGTAGCCTCTATCCCATGGCCGCTAGAAGCGCCTCATAGATGCTAGTTGCTTAAATAGGCGCGGTGCAGTGCTGCCTCTGACGGATGTGTCGATGTTCCACGAGACAGAGGCGTGAAGATGATGACGTTTCCGTGCTGAGATAAGGCCTGTTGTTACTTGTTGGTAGGCGTAGATCCAGCTTGATTTCCAATGCAGATGTTGACGCTTAACACGTGTCAGTGCAAGAGAGCCAGAAGCCGTAAACAGCAAGCTGCACTAGAAAACAGAATGGAGAACTTAGAAACAGCATGGTAGCCGTTCTCCCATTCCCACTCTGGTAGGTTATCTCGGTATGTCTGTGGGATGCTTGACATTTGTTGCATTCATCTGTGTGTCTGCATTTCTACCATATTTAAAATGGCCCTTCCCGTAGATGTCTGGATTAGCCTTTCGAGTGGCGACCCTCTGACTGCCTCCGACTTCCCACGTATTGTGTACTCCCATAGTGAAGAGCTTCGCTGTTGATGTACTCATTGGTAGGCCCGAGGCACTCTTTATTCATCATCTAATGAGTGCTTCTAATTTTTTTTCCTCTGCTCTGAGGTATAAATATGACGTAGTTTTGCTTATGCAGCCTATCACATATGCCTGCACACGTTTGATCAAGCTTTCTTCTTTGAAGCCTTGGCGCTTCAACGTTATTCTCTTGAATATGCCGAGTGCTTGTATTGCATAACCTTCCAGTTTCTTTAGTATCCTGTAGCTGTATCTGTTCTCTTTATTGTATAGCTCTAGGATTGGTATTTGGTAAACCATGGCATCCACTTTCCAGCTCCGTGCCATGGGAACGAACTCCGAATAAACGAAGCATTGAGCCTTGTCAACCCGAAGCCACTCCCTCTGGTCTTCCGCGGAGCTCTGGCGGAGGTTTTACGGAACTCTGAATCCACGATTCTAACGATGTATAAAAAAGAATGTATGACAGTTGACATAGAAAAAGGTCGAAGTAACGCTGTGTTCCGTAAACATACGCCAGTGGAAAGTGCTCTTCTTTCGTATTTGTTTTACCAGTTTTGCTTTCTGAGCAGCAAGTTTTGTTTTCGGCGAGAGATGCACTCTACAGAAGATGGCGCGAGCATCTTGTTGAGCAGTAAACGAAGCCAACGATGCCGACGGTGCAAGCAGCAAGCCGCGTAGGCCTAACATCTCGTCCTGGCCGGCTGCATGGTTTGCCTGCGGCTTCTGTTGAAACAGTTATCATAAGCGGCGCCTTCATGTTTTGATTCGAGTTCGACGTCAGAGTCAAAGTATGAAGATTCCTGCTCGAGGGACGCTGTGGAACATGTTTCAATGAGAGATGCAGACGCTGCTTAGAGGCAGGCCTAACGTCCTCAAATTGCTCCTTCATGACGAGCTCGGCTTAAAGGGACAAGTGGAGCCCTTTTTGCTAAAATTAGGCTTTCAGCAGAAACCCACAGTTTTTCATGCTGCGAACTCAAATAGCAGATCGAAATTAGGCAGAAGAAAGCAGAAATAGCCTTTGTTCAGCCGACATACGCCGCCCGTGGGACGGGGCGGGTCGCGCCGCCGCCAGTGATTGGCCAAGACGTCGCGTGACCGGGAAGCTGCCGATGCGGCTCGTTCGCTGCGCTGTGTGCTGATCGCAGCTTTCTGGGACTTGTGATTGTCATTACAGCAAGCCATTTCCACACAAATGACCTTCAGGATTTCCATCACATGTATCCGTACCAGATGCGCCCACAAACAATACAGCATTTCAGTTGTAGGGAGCGTAGGTTTGGCATGAAAACTTGCTTTGGTTAGAGTAAGGCGTTTTGAAAAGTAGTGTGTGTCATTATTAGCAGAAACTACATGACCTTCACCGAAACCCCGCCACGCATATTTCTGGGAAGGGAGGGCAGCAAACAATGCCCTATACGACTATCTCCATCCCAGGCCTGCCGCCCTTCCCGAAAGGTCATTGTTATTAGAAATGGACTCAAGGCTTAGTGTACCAAATTGTTCTTTGAATGACAGATGTCGTACCTTGGGGAAACGAAGAATTTTATAAAAAAATTGAAGCAGTACACAGCTGCCACCAGACAAATGAACAATAAGCAGAGAGCGGTTGCTGAGTTCTGCAATGCATGGGAGGCATTGACGGGGCCATTGTGCTGGAGACCAAGTCTAATGCGCGCAGAATGCTGTTTGAGTTATTAGACATTTAGCAGACGTAGAGAACCTTAACCTTTTATTGTACTCTCACAATACACGTTTAGTGTCATGACGGCTGACGCATGTTGAAAGCCAAGCTGCAGCTCCTCCGCACCCATACCTTCACGAGAACACCATGTTCTGAAAAGTGTTTTCTTAGAGGAGCCTCGTCGTTTTCATTTCCAACTTAATTTCTATCCCCAAATAAGACAGGACTATGTAAAATGATGAGGCAGTAGCCGGTGTGAAATCACAAGGCGATATATGAACATCTTCGATGATTGCTTGCTTGGACGTATCGAAGGAAGCCTCGCTCTGCGCGCTCCTTACCTGAATGCGCCTATACTCAGCTGAGCGGTATATTTCTTATCTTCCAATAAGGCTCCCGTAAGGGTTCCAGGAACATATCAGGAACGTGCCGTGCTGGAAAGGATCTCGCGAAGCCTTCACAACCTAGCTGCGAGACAGCAATGGGCTCTTCTTAATCATCTGCTAGTTCGCAAAAATCATCTGCGCGTGCTGATGAGTTGTCTGTGTTTAGCACAGAACCCGTTGCGCGGAGCTCTCGCACAAAAAAAAAAGAAACGAGACACACGAATACAACCATGCGCCTATGCTGTCTGCTCGTCCCATCGCGATATTGCCCTCCATGAACCAATTGCAATCAACGTTAAACCAACGGTTCACACACATATGAGATCTGAATAGTCAGAAAATAATGAAACTACGAAGCACAAGCCTTAACTCCCTTTTCTTTCTTCAATAACCGCGGTTCTAGGAAATGGTGACTCCCCGGCTCTTTTATGCAAGGAAATAGAAGGAGCCGCGTCATGGTTTCATGCCTTTTTGTGAAAGCCCTATTGAAATCGCATTAGGAACAAACTGCGTGTAGTCACAGTGACGAAAATGCTTCGAGTAGAATGTTTCCTTCGGTCGGCTTGAATTTCTCTCTATATACTCAGCAACGCCGCATTGCGCCTCGAGCTTTTAACACAATGGAAGACTACATCGTCGCGTGCATAGCTGTTCATGCATCCGAACACATGTAGAGTTGTGTTGTATCAGGTGCACAACACTAAGCTTTATTTATTTATTTATTTGAAAATACTGCAGGCCATTGCTTGGCCCAAGCAGGAGTGCTTTGCATGTCCGCAATGCATGCATGACGATAAACAGCGCACGCCGAAAGCTGTCTCCGTTGGCTAGGTCTTCGGATCCTCACGGTTACGTCAAGACGTTTCTCTCTCCGCTTTCCTCCTGTGCAGCAGTCGCGCGAGGCGTGGGAAATTTGAATTGCGCGCTTTCAGTCGTCGATTTGGCCGGTGTTTGATGCATAATCGAAAACATAACTTCTCAGACATGATAACAAAATAATCTACTTCAAAAATATATAGTATTGGCACATTTGAAAAC
This sequence comes from Amblyomma maculatum, assembly GCF_055883805.1. NCBI lineage: Eukaryota > Metazoa > Arthropoda > Arachnida > Ixodida > Ixodidae > Amblyomma > Amblyomma maculatum. The sequence continues at coordinate 1,036,512 of NW_028146755.1, read as the reverse complement.
CGCTGCAGTATCCCTTTAATGGATACGTGAGCGACGGCACATTCGCGTCAGCTTCCAACAATTTCCAAGTGCGGCTGAGAATGACAAGCCCCGCCGGGGTGGTGCTGTGGTAAGACGCCCGACTACTGTGCAGGAGTTCCCGGGTTCGAACCCGACCGCGGCGGCTGCGTTTCGATGGAGGCGAAACGAAGAGGCGTCGTGTGCTGTGCGATGTCAGCGCACGTTAAAGATCCCCAGGTGGTCGAAATTACTCCGTAGCCCTCCACTACGGCTCCTCTTTCTCTCTTTCCACTTTCATTCCCACCCTCCTCCCTTCCCTTACGGCGCGGGTCGGGTGTCCACAGAGCAAGTGTGACAGTTACCGCGCCTTTCCCTTCCTGTGAACCAATTTAACTTAACTTAGACTGACAAGGCGCCTGCTCGAGTTGTTCACTTGAGTGGACGTTGTGAACGGTGTGTTGACTTTTGTTTCGCTCTTACTCAACGTAGTTGTGTGCGCATCGGTACAAGGTCTCGTTCCTGCTTTGTCGCTCTCCTCACCTGTGGAATATTTATGCCTTGACATGGCAGCCCTGAATGATATGCTTGAAACCATGTCTTGTGTTTTAATGGGCGGAAAATATCATCGTAAGTGTTTTTGCATCCTCTCTTTGGGCGGAAAATCAAATTTTTTTTGCGTCTTAATTGTGTCGAGCCGGTAGTCAAGAGCGCTTGAGGGTGCTACAGAACAAAGGGGCATATTAGAGCATGTATACTGCTTTAAGGAATCGTTGGTTTTGTCATTTGCATATTATACGCCTGCGTTCAAACGACGCATCGTTAGTGCATCGTCAGTGAAGTTACCTGCGTTAAATTTTGCCGAGCACAACTCGCTCGCTGTGTGCTAGTCTTCTAACATGCCTGCACTGATGTGTGCTGTTGCCAGTTGATATAGTTTTTTGGCATTTTTTAATCAATTAAGCAATGCCAGTTTCCGTGCATACATGTAACATCTGCAGCCATTCGCAACCTTCTTGCCCGATCGCCTGACTAGGTACACACGATCGTTTTGAATTGATTGCTTTTTTTTAACCTGCAGTCTGCGGGGAAACATTTTCTTCTGTGTGCGTACCCGAACTGCCTTTTGTCGCGCCAGATGTTTCTGAAGCGTGCTTTTGTGGTTTTCAAGCAAGAACTGCAGTGACCTCGGGAGGTCAAACTCAATTACATTTTTATTCACTATAGTTTGAAGTTGACAGTCTCCTTTGGAAAATTGCTTTTGTGAATTACGCATCACTGTCATGAATGAAAATTACCAATGTCTTGGTCTTCTGTCAAACAAAATTACATGTTTATGGCCCTGCTCCTGCTTCACGCTCGTCCTGCCGTTTTAACTCATTGTGTTTGGCGTTAGGGGTTAATAGGTTTCACAGCCCCGAGAATGATATTGGGGAACATTTCTTAGCTATCAAACTGTTGTTACGCCTTTCCGGACGAAAATTAGGAAGCGCTCCTTCATTCATTTGTTACATCATGCGGCTAGTACATTTGCGCGTGAAAGTAAAGAACCGTCGTGTTCGCTGTGCGGAATGCATGAGAAAGCTTCGAATGCCGAAGAGTGGTACCTAAAATTTTCGGCACAACTTTTCATGTTTGCATATGATTTCAGTGTCTTTTTGTTTTCACTTTCTGTATTCTCACTATTCCATTCTTGTGTTATGAATGCTGTTTGGAATGGAAGGCAGATGTGTCTTTCCGTGTCCAGATACTTCATGCTGAGCCCGGCCCTTTACATGTTCTGTGTGGTAGCGTTCGTTTTACAGTTTTTCTGAACGCATGTTTAAATAAAATATGTCTTTTATGGCTTATAATGATATAAGTCCTCCATTCTTTGTATGGCTAGTGTATGTTTTTACAGCCGGGCAGTAAGCACGGTAGAGTGGGATCGAAGGTTAATATTGGATGTTTATACGGCAGCCATTGCCACTGCTGTTAGGTTCGACTGAATTTTTTAATTACAAAGCGTAAACTGCCACCACGGGCCTCGCTTTATTTCCGCTGAATACGGTGATAGACTTCACGTGGTGGCGATGTCAAGGGGATTTACGGTATCACAATATAGCAAAGCCAGAATTCAGAAGGATGGAGAGGCAGCGATCCGACGCAATTTTCTTTTGACGTCTTCGCTACTTTCCTTGCACCACCACTTCCTAAATATGATAGCAAAATATATCGAGTTGTTATACCGCACCCTATAGGTGCTATTGCGCATACAAAATCTTGCCAAATAGCGCCGTGTCGCCTGTAATATACGAACAGGGTGAGAACGCCAAAGATCAATCGCATCAGAAAGCTGCCTTTACGTCTTTGATGACGTAAAGTATTCTTACTCGACAGAAAAGAAGCATTACACCTGTCGGCGATATGCGCTCTGTAACTGCGAAATTGAATCGAACCTAAAAGCATTGGTAAAAGCCGAGGTCAAAACGTCTCATAATAGCCGCAAATGAACGTATTTTTCGCAGTGCGCATCTGTTGCCTCTACCAAACGTAAGTTCCCAGAATATTTAGGAGTGAAAATCTACCCCCATCACCTCCCGCTGCTTGCCGCAACTGAACCATTTTTGCAAAGTGAAAATCTACCCCAAAATGAACTTCTGCGGCCACCCGCAAGAGCTCCGTGTTTATTGGGTTAAATATTTACTCTAATCCAGCGTTCTAAGCCGAACGTAGTTTAGGGATGACGTTAGAGGACAAGCCATTTACTCCGGTTTCGGTGGACTAGTGTTTAGTGTGTAATATGTCTTGTTTTAGTGAAGCATCACGTCCTGTGTGCTCAATCCTGGGCGGAAACCAACCATTTTGTGCGGCCACAGGTTATTTTGCTCCATGAAGCATGTTAGTCTAGATTGAACAACGTGTTTCATTATTTTATACGCACATGTTTAAGGTAATGGGTCTTAGGTTTTCAAGGTTTGGGGTTTTAGGATTACGTTGGATTTGGTTTGGTTGGTTGGTTTTAGGATTTGGTATTAGGATTACGTTGGATTACGTTTGCCGCTTTTCATTGTTAGGTAGCTCTCCTTTGGTCGAGAGTTCCTGCATGTACCCCGTTAGGGCTCTTATGGAATCATTGTCTATGTTCCTCTGGCTTTTATTGGTTTCCCCGTCGGGTCCACGGGCTGATATTAACTTTAGGTCCTAAAAGTTTGGATCTGACCTATGTTTCTGTGATAGGCGTGTCCAGGTCTTCGTTAGCGCCTCCACTACACTCCGGAAGGGTGGTCCTATTGGTTTCTTCTATTTACGTGTTTGCTACTTTGTCCAGTAACTCCTCATCTATCCCCTGAAAGCATGTCTGGTTTTCATAAGTCTGATTGCTGATTGTGTTTTTGATTTAGTTTGGTCTAGCAGGTGCCTCCATAGACTCTAATTCTTAGACGGGCTCATGGACTATCAGGCCTTTCATAGCGATGGGAGGGCGACTTCACGAGTCGCTACGCTTGTTAAAGGTCAAATTGAAAGGCGTAGAAATACTGCTAGACATTTGAACAAGATGAAAGGTGGAACCAAGTTATTCCTCGTAAACATTTACATTACCCCGAAGCAAAAGAAAGTGAGGTTGAGAGTTCTCTTTCGCAAGGCGATCAAAGCGGCAGAAACAAACCCTTTGGTAATAGTAGGAGGCCTCGACGCTAGACACCACCAAGAAGGGGGCTACACGATGTACGAGCCTAAAGGCAGGCAACTGCGAGAGGACACGCATGAACTAGGACTCACCCTACACACGAACCCCGGGTGTCCGACTAGAGTGGGAATAGGCTATGTGCAGATACCTCTCCAGACCTAACCTTCTCCAAAATGCGACAAATCTAAATTGGTATAACTCGGAGTGAAATTTTGGCAGCGACTACTTCCTCCTAGCCTCGGTTCTCGAAGAGGGGGTCAGGGGTAGCGTCAACCGAAAGTAACGGAATGGGAGAAGTTCAGAGAGATACGTTAAGGATACTTCACAGGAAGAATCACGAATCTAGAGAAATGGACACTAACCCTCAAGCGACAAGTTGTAGAGGCAACGAAAACGTTCCAAGGGGAAGGCGCTCCAGAAACAGTCGATAGCAAATTACTGCACTTGTAGGACGCCAAACAGCGTGGAACGCATGCTAAAAAAGCAAAGATTGAATCGCAACCTCAGAAGGAGGCTTGCCAAACACAATAGGGGAGATCGAGGAATACGCAATCAAACTTTACGAACAAAATGGGTGGAGCCGACACGTATAAGTGTGCATCGCCTGGCGACGTCATCATTAATCACGACGTCACTATGTGATGACGTCATAGTCACACACCTTTGAAGTCGTGATATGCTCCACCACTGAGGACATCATCAATTATTTCGAGGTAAGACATACCTCTACTTATGACGTCATCAGTCATTTCCAGACACGACGTTCTACACTGCTGATGACGTCATCAAACAAAAGCGTTTCGGAAGGACGGGCACAATAACGGCCGCTAGCATCAGGCAATAAAGGCTTTTGCTTAATACGTAAGATCTATCCTAAACATACCACAACTTGGGAGTGGTAATGCAGGCCCGTACTAATAAAGAACGCCAGTCGGCAAACTCATATTTATTTGCATTGCGGAAACAAGACGGCACCGGCTACCAGTGAGCTGATCAATTCTGCCAAGTTACACCATACAACGACGTTTCTCTTTGACAATAGTCCATTGAAACCTTACAATGCTTGAACAGGCGATCGAAAACATTGCCCTCATTTGTATAACTGAAACTGTAAGAAGTAAACAAACTGTACTCTCTGGGCTTAGCCTTCTCAGCACATGGATTCTCCCAGAAACAAGGCTCGGGAAGTCAATCACCAAAATAATGAAAGCAGTACCTATTGCAGGCCAAAATCAAATTCTAATTGTTGAGGAATTCATTGTTCAACACGTGTGATAAGAACTCGCGACCATGGCCTGCAAAGCCATGGACTAATGTATCTTATCAGAAACAACGGGCTAACTCAATGAAGCAGAAACCTTTGCATACTATTTGAAAGGACGACATACTACTTGCAAATATTTGAAAGGACTACAAAACTCAGCCACTAATGCGGATACGACCATGGCGGAAATAAGAGCAACCATCAATGAGAGCCAGAGGAAAGCTAGCCTGAGAATGGACGGCATTAATAGTTAACCGCGTAAAATGCTAGCATACACTGCTGTTGCGACTCTCATGGGCTTCCCGTTTGCGTATTGTGAGAGGCAAAACTTGCAGCGTCTTACATCGTCGTCATCGTTAAATGCATTGCAACAAAGCATATCGTTTACGCATGCCACCCCTTTTGCTTACATCCTGCAAAACAAATATTGAATACTACTTACTAGACATACTCTAGGTCCGCACATAAAGCGAACCTACATCCAAAGACTAAAATAAAATTTATACTGCATTTATCAAAGCAGGAAATGTAGATCAGGTTACCTTGACGTTCTGTTTACAAAAGACGAAAAGTGTGCATTAGCAACCCTATGCCAAACTTCACAAAGTGTTTGATCACGTCTAGCGCAAAAGAATCTAAGAATCCCTTTTATTGTATCGTAATGGTGACAAGCCCAGTAGCAACAAATAGAGACACTGGCGTAGCAGTCGAATCAATCTATTTATTGGGCTGACTTGCACCCGCAATATCACTACGAGAACCGGCGGTGGCGATAACAACAAACGTGCTCGTTGGTTATCGAACTAAGAATGCTCATTTCATTCGTCAGCGCTCAATTTAAAAGAAACGTCTAGATAAAACTGTGAACAGTGACAAGTACAGCTGGGAACATTGTAGAAATACAAGTGCGCGGCTGGAATCCTTCGACAGATATCTTTAATTATCTCCCACAACAAAGTGATAAATCCGCGTCTCGCGACAACCAGCATGCACAAAGAACGAATACATAAGTGATCCGTGCGCTAGATCCGTAATGATAAGACAACGCGCCGACGGCTGTCGAAAAAGAACAAATAACAATTTCAACAGTTCCAGCCTATATTCCTCCTCGAAAAGGCATCGCCCTGATCCTTAAAAAGTAAACATGGAAATGTAACTAAATACGAGGAATTAAAACTAGGTCCTTTAGCGCGCGTAACATGTTTTTAAGCGCACAATATGGAGTATTGCTGGGCGCCCCTGCGCCGCTGTGATGTAGTCGCGCCGTCGGGGATGACTTCATAATTAAGCTGTTCGGTGCGCTGAAGGACTTTGTATGGACCGAAGTGCCGCCGATAGAGTTTTTTTACCAAGTTCGCGACGGCTTATCGGCATCCAAATCCAAACTTCCTCCCCTGGTTGGTACTCTGTGAAGCTGGAACTAGGCCGCGGAGGCCCGTTCTAATTTCATTAAATGGTCTATTCGGTGATTGTATGAGGGTTCGTAGCCCGGTAGGTAGCCTGAGCGTGGTATGGGGTTTAGTATCACCGACGGAATGATTCACGTAATGACAAAGTCGGCAGGCAACCGTGGCAAGCAGTACTTCTGGATTCACTGCAATGTGCGTGCAAATCCAAGATGCCCTGCTGTCGGCTCATCCTGTAACGCCTGCAGAATTTCCTGCGAGAGGTTTTCAGGCACAGCAAGAAGCTGCGCGATCCTGTTAGGTGCAAAATCCTTCTTCACGAGGAAGTCATTGCTTAACAGCAAGAGGGGGAACGGTCTTGCCTTCTAGGTAATCGTATAGGGCTTTGAATTCAGGGTCCGAGCGCTGCTCCTGTGTAAAACTGCTGGCACCTACCGGTCCCAAAAAGGCACCGTCGTCATCGTCTTTCTGGAGAGCGTCGACAGGAGCGCGGTAAAGCGGTATGAGTGGGAATGCTTGCGGCCCGACTTATGGTCGCGTCACCTTCTTGAAGGCATATAGGCTCAAGGCGGCCGGATGTCTTTTAAATTGGCATGGTCATCGCTTACTACCTTGATTGGTCGATCATATAGGTACGGACGGAATCTGGAGGTGGCCCTAATTATCTCGAGACACTTTTTGTCTGTGGTCGAGTAATTTGCTTCGGCTTTTGGGAGCGTCCCTGCGGCAAAAGCGATCACCTTTTCCACACTGGTACTGTTCGAAACAAGGACAGCGCCTGGGACCACGCTGCTTCAATCGTAAAGAATTCCAATTTGGGCATTTTCATCAAAGCGCCAGAGGACAGGAGAAGACTGTAGGCGGCGCGTAAGCTCCTCAACAGCGTCCGCTTATTGTGATTTCTATTCAAATGGAACGTCTACTTTTGTAAGTGCGTTAAAGTTTCCGCGATGCGCGAAATGTTTTTTAATAATTCGTAATACGCACACTGCTCTCTTATCACCGAGCTATACAAGCTGCAATCGCAACGGGCTTCTGCGGGTCTAGACAACCTGCCTCCTTTCTTACGATATGACCCATAAACAACAGCTTCTCGTTGGCGAAGTGACACTTCTCTGATTTCAACATTAGCCCTGGCGACTTCATTCCATTGAGCACGGTCTGCAGCCTTTCCATGTGGTCTTGAAGTTCGAGACGACAACGACATCATCTATGTAGACCCGACAAAACTGCCACTTCAAGCCAGCGAATACAGTGTCCATTGCTCGCTGGAACGTGACAGGAGCGGAGCAAATACCGAAGGGCAGAACCTCGAACTCTAAGGTACCGTCTGGTCTGATGAACGCTCTTCTCGACGTCTCTTGCGTCGACCTCACTTTGCCAGTACACTCTCTTCAAGTCTATGGAAGAGAAATACTTAGTGTTTCAGAGACGGTATAAAGTGTCATCGATGCGGGGGAGGAGGTAAATATCCTTTTCGTTTCGCTTTGTGCAAGCGTTGGTAATCGGGACAGAAGCGAGTGTGCAGTCTTCACCTAAAAAACTGGTGCCGCACAGGAGCCCTTTGATGGCTGTACCACATCATCACGAAGCATTTTCTCAACTTTATCTTTTATGGTCTTGAGTTCTCGCGGCGATATATGGTAGGGACTGTGATGAAGCTGCTGTGCGTATGCGTCCATGCTGATGCGATGCTTTGAAAATGGAGCATGCCCCCCCTTCCATGTTGAAGAAAAGGACTCGCTATATCTTTCGAGAAGATTGCGAATCCGGTCTTGCCTGAGTTAGGGTAGTGCTGAGTTGATGTCGAATATGGACTGCTTGGTTCAGCTGCGTGGATCATCCTCAGGTTGGCTGGGGAGGACGAATACATTTCGAGTGTCCGCTAGCTCGTAAGGTAAGCGATCGCCGTGCCTTGCTTCAGGTGGAGTTATTCTTCACTGAGGTATGTAATCAGCACTTGAGATTGTCCATGACGGACATGGGCGACGCGTTACGCAATTCTCAGTCCACGCTCCAAAAACAACTGGATGTTCCCCTCGACGAAGCCTTCATCGGTTTCGATGTCTGCATTGCCCACGCAGGCAACGCCGCTTGATCGTGGCGGCGTGGTCAAAGCTCCGTCAAGCAGGACGTTAGAGCGATTGATGCGTCGATGTTATAGTCGAAGATATGGCAGGTTCCGTTGAGAGCTGGATGAGCTTTGAGCGAAGGTCACCCTGTTATCGTTGAGAAAATTCCTTCCTAGAATAACGTCTCGCAAGCAGTTATGTGGGGCCCCAAAGCTCGAAAGGATATATACGCCCATTTACACACTGTCACTCGGGAGGTGCACCATCCAAACGCCGTAATAAGGTTGCCACCAGCGGTGCGGATAAGCGAACCTTCCCAAATGATTATTACTTTCTTGAGCTGGGGACGAACACTCCGCAGATGTCAGAATAGCAACTCCGGTATCCACTAAGGCGGTAACCATGCGACTGTCTACAGCAACTTTGAGGTCACCTGTACGTATTGCATGTTGGCTTTGATGTTCTCGCTCTGCTTCCTCTTGTGCTGAGGTTGCGGCCAGTGCACACCGTCATCACCTCGCTGTGCGGCGGGTCAGATTTTGTCTGGTCGCGTCGTGGATTTTGACGTTGTGCGTAGCGGCTTTGTCACTTTCAGGCCTGGGCGCGTCAAGGGCGTATTTTTAAGTAGCGTTGGCGTAATGGTGCCGTCGTCGTTACGCGAAGTAGGCGGTGGATGATTTTCGTTTGTTCGCGTGAAGCTACCTCAACTCCAAACGATGGCTACCTTTAGGCTCCGCTAAGGGGGCTAGGGGCATTTCTTGCACACTTTAGCCATATTTGCAGCCTGGCGATATGCCACAGGACCTGTACAGTGATGGGGACCTGAACCGACGGCTTGATGACACAAACACTCATCTGCATAGATAGGATAGTTCTCAATATTTTGCGGTCGTTCACAGGGGCGGGGCCGTGTCGCGCAGATTGCGAAACCTCGGAGGCTGATTTATCGGCAGGGCAGTGCCGAAGGATGTTGCCAGCCTCACCACATTGGGAACAGATTGGGCAGTTGTTCGATATCCTCCAGCCGTCGCATTTCTTGGGGCTTGAGAGTCGTGCGTAGGCTTGTTGGGCGGAGGCAAAAGAGCGGCGTCCAAAAGGAGCTTGTTCGCGTCGATGTTTCCCTCCGAAAACATCGCGAGGCGATGTTTCCATAACTGCTCGCGAGGCCGGTCGTCGCGGCGCAGGACGGTTCAATGCGGTAGCGTAGTTCATCGCAGTGGCTCTTGCCTCAGTGCTATTGGAACCGTTGCTTGAAGGACACCTAATGCTTGCTGGGCTTTTTCTCGGACAACCTCCACAAGAATGGCTATTGGGGGATGTTGGGAAGGTGAGTGGAGTCGTTCTAATTCTTCGCTGATTTTATTGCGGATGAGTTCCCGCAGGTTATCTCCACATATAAGAGGTCACTGTGGCTGGCGATTGAAGGATTATAGCGGCCGGTGGTATACTGGCGGATTTGGGTGTCTAAAGGTTTTCTGAGCTCGCCGCCACTTGTGTGAATTTCGCCAGGGTTTCCGGTGGCTGTCGTAGGAGATCGGCAACATGGTTTGTTTTTCTCCGCGCATCTGGAAGTTGACCTTGTTTTCCTCGGTCATGTTTAGCGGCATGATGGAAGTGACGTTTGATGTCTTCAATATAAGACACTACCGACTGAGTCGGAGTTGCATTCGGATTGAAGGTTGGCCTGAGCTTCCTCTTTTTCGAAGACTTTTGGAAAAGCCGACAAAAGCACCCTATTAAATGTCTCCAATGCCTTCAACAGAGTCTCACGGTATTAGGACCAAATTTGAGCGTAATCTTGAAGAGCAAGATTAACTTCCCTCAGCCTCATTTCTTCGCTCATGACGTTGTTCGCAGCGCTGACGTAGCGGTAGAACATCCGCCTCGCATGCAAGAGGACCGGGGTTCAAATCCAGGTGCCGCGCAATTCTTCACCGCATTAAAAAAAATGAAAAAAAAAAATCCGCTTGTCGATGGAATTGCATAAACAAATTTGCGGTGCGACCTGATGCCGGTGAACACCTCCGGCAACACACTCCCTCACCAGAACAGGAGTTGGCCACCCTGGTGCAGTAATTGGCCGCAGCCTCTCATGATAAGCTCCACAAAACCCCGGCCCGCAGTCACCAGTGGCTGCTTAACAACTGACCACGGCGGCGGTCAGACCTGTGATTCTTAGCAGGGAGTGCTAAGAATGCCTGGCTCCGCTGGACAGAATTTTCTGTATGGTAGGTTGGCATTGTTCTTGGAGAAAAAAGCAGCACCGGGCTGGGAAAGACATATAGCTATGAAAGATTACTGCATAGTGAGAAACGAAAATGAAATACTTCGACAACAGGCCAAGATTCGCACTATGGGTGACATGCTCCCTTCCACGGTACTCTTACGAGGCCTTTTTACAGTGAAGCTGTATATCTCTACCTGTCAAGAATATTTTTGTGCTGTTGTCGTGAGCAAAAACCGCCAGGTCTTTGAGTGGGAGCCCTTCGGTTCAAAATTACTCGATTCGGTGGTGGCCTAAGGTTCGAACCGGTGTAAAACGGTTTGTTGGGTTAATGGCGCCATGTGCATAAAATTGTATTTTGAGCCAAGCTTTATGATGTGTGAGGGTAACGTACCGACAACTTCTCCTTATCGAAACCGTGACGAGGTTGCCACTTCCAAGGGCTTAGGATTGAATTGGCATATTGGTTTAGGTGAAATGCAAGATGCATTTATCTGTCAAATGTCTTGGTGAGCACTTGAACCGCACAATAACGAAGGGAGGGAGGTCGGAGTCAACGAGGTGCTGTACTGGAGGGCTGTGGAATTCGCGTCGAAATAACGCTGGTCGATATAGCCAAGTGGACATGCAAACAGGGCGAACGTCAGTACAGGTAATTGGGTATAAAAGTGTAATTGGGTATCATTTTAAAGGTTTTCTCTCGGAATGCCTTCAAGTGTGTATTGGAGCCACATATTTTCCTCTTATAATATAGGAAGAGTTTTGAGAGAATGAAACTGAAACAACTCATGACTTGGATCACCGGGATACATAATGTACTCCCGCTATACCTCAATATTTCGGCAATTTCAAAAGTCGGGGAGGCGCGCGTAAGCATAGAGATGATGATGCTGACTAGGCGGCTCTACCAGGAAAGCATCGCGCGAGCAACAAAGCGCACTGTTCTTATAGTGAGACAGATGATCATCGTGGTTCAACATGATAGTTCCTCCCTCAGGCTTTTCATAAACTAAATAGTCATAAAAGATTAACCGATCATACGCCACACGAGAGTTCTTTCGAATAGGCAAAAAACGAATACTATTAAACTTGATTTCAATGTCCTTATTTAGCGACCGCTGCAGTCTGTCCCCGAAAGTACAGCACTGGATACAACCATAGTGAACAGAATGTGGCGTGTTATGCAGGCGGAAATTTACCGACCAAATCACAAGCCCCTGTTTGGCGTGAAGCCATGACTTAACATGAAACGTTAATGTGTGACGTATGAGTAAAAATGCATTACCAGCAAACGTGCGCTTAACGCGTTTCAAAAATTTGTGCTAAGGAACTCGTGATAAGGTTTCCGATACAAAGGTAAGGGCAAGAAATACTAAGGAAGAACCTCGGAAAACTGCCGTCAGGATAGCCTATTTAGATAGAGTAGAATTCCACTTGAACGAACGCCACCTAAACGAAGTATTCAGTTGTACGAACTTAATCCCCTTACCGAAGCTCCATTGCACACTTCATTTTAACGAACTTCAGTTATTGCTCATTTCAGTTTTACGAACATTTTCCGCGGCGCCCTCCTGTGTCTTCAACGTCACACTGAGAACCTAAAAAGCGCAACCCGTACTTTTTGTTGCATATTTTTATGTTGAGAATTTCTCCTAATTATGGCGTAAAGAAAAGTAGCCGTTACTTAGCTTTAAAGTGAATTGGCTGTCTAAACTACTTTGTAACCAGCCGAATCCACAGCTGTCTTTGCACGCATAATTGCAGTCGTAGCCAGTCAAAGCCACATCTTCAGCCCTACTAGGCCTTTTAGCTCCAAGAATTGCGAACGTGTACACTTAGATTAACCACGATCTACTTGGAGAAAACGAAAGTCTTTCTCCTCAGCATAGCCGTTATGATCGGCAAGGTGAAAATGAGTGCAGTGACATATAAATAGGCTCAGATAAGATTTGAACAACCTACGTTTCTTGGAGCTAATGAAAACAATCTCCCACAGATTTATTTCAGTTCAATGAACTTTCATGTTAACAAACATTTTCCTAAGGTACGTGAAATTCGTTGAAATCAAGCTTCAGATAAATCTAAAGAACGTCACGCAATAAAAATTTCATGGTGTCCGCAATACATGAAGGCACTCCGCACAGATTCCCTTCCTCTTCCTGGCAATTCAGTGCGATACGATAAGATAGTTGAGTACTAAAACGCCTAATAAGGACATATACTGAGAAATTATTGTTCGGCAAGTGGAAAAAAACGTGAAATAAGGTGGTGTACGATCAGGTACAAAAGGCATAATCCACCGATTTCTAAATGAAGAAACTTGTCATGACGCGTGGGTTCCCAATTACAGCACCATACCGAAAGAGGAGAATAATCTGGGTATTACATGCGCCTTTCCTCTTGCATAATGTAGAACTTACATGGCGTAGGTAAGCTTTGCAAACAGAACATTTGATCGCGACCACAAGCTAAAAGTTCCCAATCCATCTCCTGCTGCGTTTGTCGCATATTTCTGCAAATACTGAATACCAGTATGCTCAACTGTTGTGAACTTGATGCAGAGCAACCCATAGGAAGTGAGCGGGGGCACAAACTTAACTTATGCCGCCCCAAATATTCGTAATCATACCCCAATGACACAACAAGAATGCTTTGCATTTCTCTAGAACCAAGAGCCGCATCTGATACCGCGAAAATTATGTTGAGGTAACATGCTTCATATACCCTCTTTTTCGCTATGGGATGACTGGCTTCAGGTTTATAAATTCTTATTAGAAAACCATTCATTCACTTCTTACCCTCCTGTCTGCCCCACCCTCCTCCTTATCCCTGGCATTCTTCGGAAGCAAATACGTATTTAAAGCCCCGCCAGTGCTAATCGCGCGCCCCAGATCACGTCAAGTGTGCTTGTCGAGACGTTGGCTCGGCTTGCAAACTTAGGCTTCCCAACTATTCTTGTTCAGTGCTCTTTCATATCAAGGAGACTAGACATTTAGAACAATATTCCTGAAACATACTGCACGCAGCTTATTTTTACGAGCCGGTATCGCTTGAAAAGTGTAGCAGATATATAGATAAAAAAAATTAGACATCTCCGTTGATTTATTTAATTAGGATCACATTTTGCGTGGCCAAACGTGAAGCGAGCCTCTCTATCAATTTAGTGATAAGCTACGAAGACAGATTCCATACACTGGCCTTCAAATGCATTCTTTAAAGAAGGCATGTGGCGCGTTTGCCGTCATGCATGGCGAGACGTGGAAGCTGCACCAAAGCACGGCAAAAGCGAACTAAAGCTCCAGGGGATGCGAGGTGAAACCTCCACTCCTATATTTGAATACACAAAGTGTTATGATTGCTTTGGAATGTTTGTGGGACACATGTTTTCCAGTTTAGGTTGGTCGATTCTAAGCTGCTTTGTATTCTGCTATCTTGTGTTGATTCCTGATTTGCGGAGGTTACCATATCATCACTCTTAAATGACTCGGCTATAACTGATGTAGTGTAGTTCACTGCGTTGTCTCCCGTTCAACACTTTCCGTCGTTATCTTGAATCCGGTCCTGCTTTCTTTGATTCTTTTTAACTCGCCAGCTTATATGGTACCAGAGTTTTCTTGCTCCGCCTCTAGACGCATCGTGTATTTCAGCCATCCAGCGATCGGTGAGCTGCTTTTTTTTACTTTCGACGATGGCCTTTGTACCAAGTTTCTTTTGTCGACATTATTCCCGTTTTCGGTCGATTTCCTCCTGAGATACCTTTGCTTTCTTTGCTTCTCGGTGTGCCCTTGAAGCTGCCCATTGTTGTTCAATGGCTTCCCCGTATTTCTTATTCCACCAGCTCCGGACTTCATCTTTCCATCACAGTGGTTTTCTACTTTGACCTCCTTAATTTTCCTCCTTATGAGTAGTTCAACCTGTTCATAATCCCAGTCTTCCGTGGGGCTTTTCTCCATTGTTTCCTCTATGTCTGCTGCTATTTGCGCTATTTGATCGTCGTTTAATTTTGCGTTTATTTTTTGTCTAAGTTCCATTTCTTTTTTCATCAAAGGCAACATCTGCAGACTAATACGTTTATGATCACTTCCCGGACTACACTCCCCTTCGTCGTCTATTTCCATTTTTGTGACATTGCTGTAAATTGCCTGCGACATTAGACAGTAGTCAATGGTCGTCAGCCTGTTGCGGAATTCCCATGTAATTTGTTCTTCGCATTTTGTTTCTCTATTTACTATGACTAGGTCGTGCCGCTCACAGAAATCTAGCATTAGCTTCCCGTTACAATCCGTGTATTGATCCAGATCGTCGATGTGGCCATTCATGTCCCCCAGCAGAATATTTCGGCCCCGTCTCCAAACTGGCTTATATCGTCACTTAGACATTCAACAAGATCCTTGTTTTGCCTGCATTGGTGTCCAGTTCCTAGATAAACTACCCCTAGCCATGTCCTTATGCCGGCAATTGCTATTAAAACCCAGATATGTTCTTTACACAATGATTTTATTCTTTGCTTATTTGTTCTCTGGTTTATGAACATACCTACCCCTCCACCCGTTTTTTCCGCTCTCGTTCTGTTGTACCCTTCCCAGACGTAGCTTTCTACAAACGGCGGATCTTCTAGATCCCTGAGTTGAGTCTCGTATAGAGCGTACACACCTATTTTGTGATCCCTCAACTGCTGTTCTATCTTAGCCATTTCGCTCTTTTTCTACCTCCTTGCATGCTTATGTAGCTGATCCTAGTGTGAAATCTCTTTTTTTTGTGCTTTTCTTTCTCGACCTCCTCCTTGCCATTTTTGGGGGTTCAGCCTCCGTTATTACGCTTATTTCTGCTTCAATTCTAACTACCTCTGTGCACGGAGCCTTGGCGGACCCCATAAAAAAGGTACAGCCCTGCCTGACAGGCGCCAGCCATTCTCTGCTCCCACTCTTCTGTTAAAATGAATGCCATCTCGCTGAAACACCCTGCCAAAACCTGCTTTACGTACCTCCCTGTTTATCTCCACAAATTCGAAACGCTTATCCCGGCTTGACTTTTTTACGTCCTGATTGACTGTCACCACGTCCTTTTGACGTTTACCCCTCGATCCTAGCACCTCCTTCACTGTGCATACAACTATCTGCGCTTGCTGCGTTATCTTCCTGATAGCGCCAGCTCCCTTAGCTAAAGTTCCACCACTCCTGCAGCGTTACCATTTAGGATATCGTTTAGCCCCGCGGCTACTGTCACCATTATGCACTCTGCGAAAGTTTTCAATAGCCTTTTTTTACTCTCTTTCAGCACTGCCCTCATAGTCCTTCCTGGAAAGGCTGCAACTAACATTCGGTTATCGCACTTTACGCGTTCCAAGATATCTCGCTTTTACCTGCGCCATGTTAGAATCTCCGGCGATAAGAACCTGGGCCTTTTCTTCCCTCTCCCAACTGTTGGCTCCTACTTCTGGTTATCTGTATCGTTCTCTCTAGGATTGTCATTCTTCATTACATGATCCTTTTTTTCCTGCTTCTTAGCAGCTGTTTCTAAATAACTCTCTCGGTTCGGATCAGCCTGACCTACTTCGCTTATGTCGTCCGTGCCAGTGCTGGTCCATCCCCGTGGCCCGCATTGGAACGTTCGTTCTCGTTGTTTCTAAGGACAAAATGCGCCTGAGCTACTTTACTTATGCCTTCCATGCCAGTGCTGGTTCCAGCCGCGTTGCCCGCACTAGAATGTCCGTCCTCGTATGTTCTAAGGACAAAGTAGGCCATTTTTTTTTTTGTTTCCATTTGAGGAAGCTGTCCCTAGCAGTTTCTGATTTTCTGCCCTTAACAAACCTAGTTCATTCTCTAGATCATCCACACGAGACACGTAACCGCCATTTTCTCGTTCAAATATATCCGCGCACTCAGCACGCAACACCAACACAAAAAGTCACTGCCTTCCGCTTCATCTACAGAGTCAAAACGCGTTTCCTTAGGGTTGACCTGCGCCTCACACTGAGTACACTTTACCTTCTTTCCATTGCACATCTTAAGCATGTATCAACTGAACTATTTCTACTACGAATTCTCTGAATTTACAAACTGCGAAAGGAAGGCACAAAAACGACTAGCAAACACGCGTTAAAATAAATTCTGCGAATGCCAATAGCCTAGAAAAAAGAATATCTAAACAAAATAGGTAAAGAATGAACGCCTGGAAAACCTAGCTGCCGGCACGAAAAACCAGGCCGCTAGGACAAAGAGCTAAAATCTATTCTTTAAGCTGCACCTAACCTAACTATCTGAAAATGAAATCAAGGTAATAAAAGAAAGAACGCATCTTTTTGACGCGTTCGGAAGCTCGCGCTCTCGCCAGTGCGTCCGTTTCCGGTAGCCACCTGCAATCGGTGGAGCGATGGAACACGTGTCCGCACCACGCGGCTGTCAACTGTGCCTTTCCCGCATTTATGGTGCAATCTGGCTGTTTGTAGTCTGCGCCATAGTTTTCACCTGTCTACCTGCTGTAAGGATACTGGCAGATCCTAATGCACCCAGCAGATAAGGAGAAGACGGTCTTCATCACTGCCGATGGACTGTTTGAATTTAATCTTATGCGTTTCGGCTAATGCAATGCGCTCGCACCATTTGAAACATTCATGATTTCTATACTACGTGGACTAATTTGGGAGGTCTGTATGTGCTATATGAATAATGTAGTAACCGTTGGCCGTACTTCGGAAACGCACAACGACCATCGAGTGCTGGCGCTAGACGGATTGCTGCAAGCTGGCCTTGTCCTCTATTCAAAGACGTGGCATTTCGGTGAGCGACAGGTGTTGGTACTTGGTCACCTCGTTGATGGTGTAGGCGTCCGCCCTGATCCTCAGAATACCGTAGCCGTTGCCGCGTTTCAACAACCTGCGAACGTGAAGTAGCTCCGCTGTTTTTTTTTTTGGGTTTCGCTCGTATTGTGAAAGAAGGCTAGGTTGAGACGGCAAGGTCGTGACGGCAAGGCCAGCGAAGCCTTGTCTAGCGTTTTAATCCGATGACAAAAACCCAGGCGCATGCCGGAGCCGGCGCCACGGGACGATGATGATGGTATGTACAAATGAAAGAGGAAGATCATGGAATGAACAAATTAAAGAACATCCACGGAAGGCTCGCACAATCTGCCCGGGGGTTCGGAAGCGGCCAGCCTGGCCGCTCCTAACTAAGCGATGCATCGCGGCGCACAAACGGTTTCAAGCGAGACACATTAACAATTTCAGTTCCACGGTGGCGTCGATATAGCTGGGGGATGAAAAGGCGTCACTTTGTAGTTCACTGGGGAAGTTTGGCTTATCACCTCACAGGGACCTATGTCGCGGTGGTGGAATTTGTCACTAAAGCCAGGGGTGCGCAATGGTTTTTAAAGCAGTACTTCGTCGCCAGGACGAAAAGAGACCACTCGATGTGTAGAATCATAGCGAGTCTTGCGGTCTTCCTGGCACGCTGCCGTGTTGAGGCGGGCAAGATGACGACATCTGCTACACGAGATAAAAAATGGGTAGGTACTGATGTGGAGTAGTCGGGCGTAGAGAAGAAGGAAGCGTCGAGAGTTTTAGTGGGAGGACGGCCATAAACGAAGAAAAATGGAGAATAACCGGTAGTCCGTTGTACTGCTGTGTTATAGGCGAATGTGACGAATGGTAGAATAGTGTCCCAATTTCGATGATCTGGTGTGATGTACACAGATATCATGTCTGACAAGGTGCGATGAAATCGCTCAGTCAGACCGTTAGTCTGGGGATGATAGCTTGAGGTTGTCTTATGAAGGGTGGATGACGTGTGAAGAACTTCGGCAACGACTTTCGATAAGAAGGCTGTACCGCGGTCACTTAGGAGCACCCGAGGAGCGCCATGACGCAATACATTTGATCGCAAAAAGAAATTTGCTACTTCTTCAGCGGAGCCAGTCGGTGCAGGTGCTGTCTCAGCGTAGCGTGTCAGGTGGTCGACAGCTGTTATAATCCAATGGTTACCCCCATCGGAGAGAGGTAGGGGACCATATAAGTCGATGCCGACTACATCGAATGGCGTGGCGGGACAAGGAAGAGGTTGTAGAAGGCGAGCGGGCGAAGAAGTCAGCCGTTTGCGACGTTGGCACAGAGGGCAGGATGCGACGTATTTGGCGACGGTGGAAGATAAGCCAGGCCAAAAGAATCTTTTTCTCGCGCGATCGTAGGTTTTGTCAAAGCCAAGGTGACCTGCAGTAGCGGCATCGTGGAGAGCCGCCAATATACGTGGGCGAAGCACTCGCGGCACGACTGGGATCCAGCGAGTTCCATCAGGGCAATACATGTAACAGAGTAGGATACCATCTTCGAGCTTGAAATTGCGAAGATGTCGGCGAAGCCTAGCATAGGGCGGGTCTGAAGCGCCGATAAGGCGGTCGATGATAGTACGGCAGTAGGCATCGGCTAATTGCTGTGAGCGGAGAGCATGCTTGTTCTCAGAGTCGTCAAAACAAACGGTTGTGATATAGGTCGGGCAAAGGGATGGTCGGCTCTGGTCAGAGGTGGAAATGCATTGGGAAGAAAAACAGCAAGTTGATTCCGAAAGGGGACAGCGAGAGAGAGCGTCGGCGTCTTGGTGTTGGCGACCAGATTTATGAGTGACGTCGAAATGGTATTCTTGCAGGCGTGGAATCCAGTGGCCAAGTCGGCCTGTCAAATTTTTGAGTAAAGACAACCAGCAAAGAGCATGGTGGTCGATCACAACTGTGAAGTGCCGCCCGTATAGGTAAGGGCAAAATTTTTAGACAGCCCAGACGACGGCAAGACACTCCTGCTCGGCAATGGTTTATTTTTTCTCAGCTGGAGTCAGAGTCCGACTGGCAAAGGCAATCACTTTCTCACGCGATGTTGCATCACGCTGCAGAAGTACAGCGCCAAGACCGTGACAACTGGCATCGGTGTGCACGATAGTTGGAGCGCTGTCACTGAAGTGGCGAAGAACAGGATCTGATGTGAGGGCGTGCTTTAGGTCATTAAAAGCAGCTTCGCACTGCTCCGTCCACACGAAAGGGCTGAGTGCTTTAAGTAGCTCATGAAGTGGTGCAGTAATAGTTGCAAAATGCCTTATAAAAGGCCGGAAATAAGAGGCGAGGCCGAGGAAACTGCGCAAATCTGTAGTCCGTTTTTGACGAGCAAAGATCAAGGCCGCGATTATTTTTTCAGGATCTGGGCGAATGCCGTCACGGCTGACCAGATGTCCCAATATTCTAATTTCCTTCTTTGCAAAGTGGCACTTTTTGGTGTTGAGCTGAAGGCCTGCCGAAGCGAGACAGGTGAGGACTTCATTCGGGCGCGTGAGATGGTCATTAAAGGTTTCCGAAAAGATCACGATATCGTCCAAGTAACACAAACAGGTTCTCCATTTTAGGCCACGAAGCACAGTATCGATCATTCTTTCAAATGCTAAAATCCGAAAGGCATAACATTAAATTCGTAAAGGCCATCTGGTGTTGCGAAAGCGGTTTTTTCTTTGTCGTCCTCGTGCATAGGTATTTGCCAATAACCTGAGCGGAGGTCCAAGGTCTAGAAATATTCGGAGCCTTGGAGAGAGTCAAGGGCGTCATCAATTCGTGGCATCGGATATACATCTTTGCGGGTAATTTTGTTGAGTGCGCGGTAATCAACACAAAAGCGTACCGAGCCGTCCTTTCTTTTAACTAGCACTACTGGGGAGGACCATGGGCTTGTTGAGGGACGAATTATATTGTGATGGAGCATGCCATTTACATCTTCTTCAATTACTTTTCGTTCAGAGAAAGGGTTTCGTACCTGTAAATCCAGAACACCACACTTTCTACGCCTGACGCTAAGGTGGCGCTGAATCGATCGTTATTCCTTTTGCATGGACCGAGGTCCCCCGCCAAGTGCTTAACGCCAGCAGTTCTGAGCACTGCTACATTTCCAAGAACAAGATAAAAGCTTACCTGAACTGTTGCAAAACTTGACACCGAGAGGAAGTTTGTCCGTCTTCCAAGCGCTTCATATGTCTTTTCTGCTAAGTTCACGACCACAACTAGCACCACGAATGTGCCGCCACTTGTGCCGTTTGTTCCAGCCGTCACGAGACTGGTTTCCCCAAATGCAAAGGCCACTAGAAAGTGCGTCCTGCTGTACTGCAGCGAATGCTCCAGGCGGCATATTCAGGCAGTCCGCATAGCTCAATCATCCTCGGTCTCCGACCCGCCACCATAAAACTGACATGATCTCGACTAAAATGATTCCGGCACTAATTAACCAACCAGCGCACCAGCCAGATACTGCTGCGTGAGCTTCCAACTGCTGGACTCCGTGTTGCCTCCTCAAAGAGTGTCCTCCTCGACAAATAATAAAGCTAGCTGGGCAGTCGCGGCTACTCACTCTCCGCAATCTGTCTCATGATTTAAAGCTGCAGGCCCTCCGCGCTGGACAACAGCATTTAAAGCTAGTTACCACCAACTTTCGCATGAAAATTCTTGTTTAAAATGTTCACTTTTTACGCCTGTTTTGTCACTTCCTACACCTTCTACCACATCCATATATTATCATTCCACCAGGCCCTCTTATTCGCCGACATCGACTGCTCCGCAACCTAAAAATATTTCTTCCTGTCATCCCATCAAGCTTCAAGTTACCTCCCACCTCGAACGTTTTTTAAGTTTGGATACCTGCATGAATACAAACCTCGCCTAGAGAAAACTTACGATAGAGGCAAAATTTGCGGCGCTGTCAAAAGAATCCAGCAAAAAATGCGTCAGTTGCACCAACAAATTCAGCATCAAATGCAACAAGTGTAACATCTTCACGCACAAACTCGAGTCACAGGTCCAGACGTTAGAGGTTATGCTAGGGCGGCCCTCTCCTACACCCGCGTCAAACAATACGATCGCTTGCCTCGAAAGCCATCCCAGTTCCACCCACACTTCGCCATGGAGCCCTGCCAATTAGTAAGTGTGGCAACGGAACGACAGGGGGGCCCGCCGTAAACGAAGCAACCTGCGGCAGTACGTACGAAATTCAGACATGTCCCCTATTTTTCACCCTTTAGAAAACTTGTGGGCCAATGCAAATGCCTGACTACAAACCGTACTACCCCCTACATATCCCTACCTTCAACTTAGCTGTCCTTATAAACGTAATCTGGCCAGCACTCCTTAGATGACATTTCTGTTGATTGCGTTTAGCCGGAACTCCTTCGTAAAAGGGGGAATCAAAGTAATTTCATTCTAAATATTTATAGCTTCGAAAAGACAGAAGACGAGACTTCACCCCTCTTCTTTCCCGTGTCGACATGCCGGCGCACCACCGGGGTGTAATCATTCTAGGAGGTATTAATGACCACCACCCCTTTTCCGTGCAAAGCACCGCCAACATAAATAATATCAATCTGTGGCTTTTGACACAGGAGCTGGGCCTCCTCCTAATACTCACTCTACCACCTGCCTACCACGAATGCAAGCAATAGCGTATCTGTATACATTTCGCATTATCCAGAATTCTGCAAAAATGGGCTCGTTGAACCGTGGCTCAGCAGCGGAGATACCATCGGCAGCGTCCGCTGTAATTTCGCGACCACGTTTAGCACCTCCTCGTTCCGTCAGAAAGGCCGATGGAGTCTAATTAGGATTAGGATACATTTCCTGAGCTACGCTTTCAGAATGCCCCTGCTCGAATTGATAACCCGGAAGTGTGAGCCTCCACCCTCCAGGCAGAAATCTCTGTTACTAATAAGGAATGCCCTACTACGGCTGAACAAACGGATACAGACATCCGTCTGTTCCATCTATGGCAGGCCCGTGAAAGCATGCAAAATTTTAGGAAGATGCAACGCCACAATATAAAGCTGCGGTGTCGTATTGTCTTGGCTACCCCAAAAAAGGGCGACTATTACGATATCATGCACGGCCTGTGCGCGCTAACCCACACCTGGCACCTTCGCTAGCTTTTAGGTCACTACGGTTGCAAAAAATCCCATAAGAAGAGCATTTCCGCATATTTCATTACTCCCTGCCTGCAGCCATGACCTCCTAAATGAAATTCGTGCCCGGTGTCTCAACGCCGCGCATTACCTTCTTCCTCTATATGGGCGATTTCAACCCCACTCTTGATGCTGCAATTTCGGAGATGGAGGTAAGATTTGCTCTACTTCAACTCCTTTGTTACCCTGCTTCGGCTTGAACGGCATTTCCAACAAAGCTCTGATTACCATAGATGACCTAATATCCATTGAGGCCTTCACCCCCGTTATAAATGATTGCTGGACATAGAGTGGAATCCCCTTAGCATGGAAACATGCACAGGTGACTGATACCGAACCCGGGAAAAGGACAAGTTTCTGACAGTGGCACACAGGAAAAACGCTCACGAAAGGTAGAGGGACAGGACTAGTGTATGACCTCTCCCCCTATCTTCTGTGTGCGTCTTTATTGCACGCTAGCCACTACGTCAGAATGTGTTCACCAAGGAGCCCATTGACAGCATTGGCAAATGACTATAGGTCTCGAGCATCTCCGCTACATCTCTCATTTCCTGTGGTGATAAATGAATGGAACATGTTATTCTCACCTCCTTAAACATTTTGTTGAAGATAATCATCACCTAACTCCTGCTTTGATTTGCTTCCGCTCTAATCTCATCACTCCAGATATTATTCTGCAGCTGTCAAGAGAGATATACCCCTCGTCCAGAGCTGGCACATATGTTATCCTAGTGTTTGCAATAACCACATTGTTTGACAATGCCTCTCACTCAGCTATTCTCACTAAACTCTCCCTACTAAATCGTGGCTCCCTTTCCTGCGAGTATATACGCACGTTTCGGTCCGGACTTACAGCTGAAGTCAGCTTTTGGCCCTTTACTCTCAGGATCTGTTAACCTGGTTAGCAACGACACGGCCCAAGGATCGGGATTTTTAATCTAATCTTGCTCACGCTACCTCCTAAACTAGATGCCGTTCTTTGGCTATCCCACACCTTTTTGCGGACAATATCGCACTGTGTTTCTACAGGCAACAATGGAGAAACGGAATCCACATTTCAGCAAGCGGTGGATGTCATTGAACACCACGTAGCTGGAACACATCTATAATGCTTTCCTAACATGTCTGAGCTGCTGCTAATCCGAAGGCCAACCGGGTTTTGCTGTCATACTTCCATCTGCATTACTGCTAACGGTCAGCTTATTGCGGAAGTATTCACAGTTAAGGTATTGGGGTTTCTTCTTCAGATCAGTCGGAAATACACCGATACTAAGCTCACAGCCGCTGTCTCTCAAACCATTCGTCTCATTCGACCCATTGCTAATAAACAAAGAGGCAGCGAGAGGCTGACCCATTACGTCTGGTCCAGGCCTTTTGTATCAGTCGCCTAACATATACCCTTCCTTACACCTACCTTAGCCGCCAGGAACGGGAGCGCGTTGATTGCCTTCGTCTGAGAGCAGTACAAGGCGGCTGCTCGCCTACCACAGCTGACGCCCATCTAGAAACTCCGGGCATTAGGGGTCAAGAACACTGCAACGGAGCTCGTGAAAACGCATCATACGTCTCAATATGAGCGCGTCATTCACAACTCCCGGAACGTCATACACTCGAGCAGGTAAGTAAAGGCCTCGAAGCGAGCGTCGGTGACAAGGCCCAGCTTCCACCTCGTACTAAGGTAACCTCGTCGTTACCCACCTGCCTAAAACAGACACCAGATGCATCATGCCGCTCCCCGCTAGGCCAGGACTAGGTCCCCGTGCAAAACAAATATTCCACAGATCGGTCAATAACATATGCTCACGCAGCCGAATATTCCACTACGATGCTTATTTGCTCGCGGTAGTAACCCGCAATAAATGACAGTATGTTGCGTGCTTCGTCCACGTCAGATCGTCTCAATATGCCGAGGAGGCGGCAATTGTCTTTGCAATAGCAGCCGTTTCTGTAGAGAACATCTTCTGTAATTGCAAATTTGCAATTCGTAACGCCGCCAAAGGCTCGCCTGGTTGAAAGTATTGAACAGACCATAGTGACTAAGCTAGAAACAACGCTTTCGCAGAAAATCGACCAAATGGTCAGTGATTAATTTTTATTTATTTATTTGGTTACTATCAGCGCCATGGAGGCGTTACAGATAGGACTGGTAATACAACTTACACAAAATATGAAATAAGGAAAATTTTTTTAACATACAAGCTGAGGAAGCGCATATTTGAAAGCTTCGGGTTTCAGAAATGGAGACGATGCAGGCGGGCAGGTGGTTCCAGTCTGAGCTGGTCTTGGGGAGGAAAGAGTAGAAATGGTGGTTAGTCCTGCAATCTGGAACATTGATTTTGAGACGATAATCAATGCGGGATGATACGTAACTAAGATCGCTGAAAAACTGTTTCAAGGATTCATTTCTGCAATATATTTTGTAGAATGTAGAAATTCGAGAAACATGACGCCGCACCGAAAGATCTGGGAGATCTATCGTTCTCTTCATGAGTGTGACACTAAATGAACACGAGTAGTTATTCACAATAAAACGAGCTGAACAATTCTGTACAGAGTCTAAGATATTAATAAGAGTATGGATGTTAGGATCCCACTCAGAACAGGCGTATTTAGTCTTACTACGAACGACCGATTTGTAGAGAAGTAGATTTAAAGAAACCAAGTGAAAAGTTATGGCGAAGGAAGCCAATCATGCAATTAGCGTTGTTACTTACATGTTCGATATGCGTTTTGCATGAGAGGTCAGTGCTGATGTGTACGCCAAGATACTTGTATACTGAAACAAAGTCTAGAAGTCTAAAAGAGCAATTAAGAACGTGTGGATGTGGTTAAGCCTTGTTAGGAAGTCATGTTGCTTTCATTGCCTTAGACTTGGATGCGTTAAGTTTCATTAGCAAAGTTTCACACCATGCAGAAATGCTACTAATGTCGTGCTGCAGAACAACAGTATCCGATGGGTTAGAAAGTTCACTTTATATAACACTGTCATCACCGAAGAACCGGATAGATGATGTTACAATATCAAGAAGGTAATTGATATAGACTAGAAAGAGGAGTGGTCCTAGTACAGATCCTTGAGGAACGACCGATGTTACCGATGAAAGATTGTAGTTATGGTCATTAGCTGTCATGTATTATGTGCGGCCTCCTAAAGAAATTCAATCCAGCTTAGCACGTCATTATCTATGTTAAGTTAACTAGGTTTTAGGAGTTGAAGAGAATGAGACGCGGTGTGAAAGGCCTTAGCGAAATTATGAAAATTTAATCAATGACCGAGGAATAATCCAAAGCTGCAAAGTAAAAGCTATTAGTCGTGTTTCACAAGAATGATTACGTCGAAAACCATGTTGATTGGCTGTAAAAAAAGAATTGGATACAAAATGCTTCACAAGGGCAGAATAGATAACATGTTCAAGTAATTTGCATGGTAGAGATATTATCGAAATTGGTTTGTAATTTAAAGGGCAGTGAAGATCACCAGACTTCTGCACCGGAACCACCTTGCCCACCTTCCAGTCGTCAGGTAGCGTGCCGGACTGCAAAGATTGAGTAAAAAGATCAGACAACTTAAGTGAAGCTTAAGTAAGGGTGTTTTTCAACAACTTATTGCCGATACCGTCAACACCTGCAGATGATGGCACTTTAGCGTTATCAGTAAGTTAAGAATGCCCTCCCACTCAATGATGATAGCATCAAGCGCGAGGAAGATACTTTAAAAGAGTTAACCAGCGTAGCTGTAATAACAGATGACGAAAACGCATGATTAAATAACTTTCAACATTGGTTTGATGAGACGAGACCACCTCGGGTAGTTTTCAGTACAATGGTTTTCTTTTCGCATTCACGTCAAGAACAGGGCCGTACTTGCGCGGGTTAGTAATCAAAAATCTAGGCAAGGTATCTTGAAGGTAGCTGCGATGATACAGCACGATAAGCATTCCATCTATCGTTAGAGTTCGATACGGTGCAGCTACGAAAGATGCGTTTTTTCTTGTTTAGGAGTCGTTTCAAGGAAATGCTAAACCGTGGTGAACGTTTAGTGCACGTTATTTCAAGAAGAGAGATGTACTTTTCATTAAGGGTTTTAGTTCATCTTTAAAAAGAGACCAGTGAGCATTCAGTGAAAGTTACCCAAATCTGGGGAAAACTACGTCAGCAAATTGTTCTAGTGCATTTTTATTTGCAGAATAATTTCCTTTTTTGTAATCTTGAATTATTTAATGATGTTTGACTGGGTGAGATGAGTGAGACGGTATAGTGAAAGTGATAACTGAATGACCACTTTGTCCTGGTAGAAGTGCGAGAGATGAAACAGAATCAGGGAAGGTTGTTAAAACAAGGTCTAAGTTGTTGGCAGTTGATGCTGTAACGCGATTTGGCTCTTTTGCTCTATCTCTACAGTATCTCTACAATCTTCGATAAAGTGCTTAGAGCACATACACAAATGCACTGTTTACAGAGTTTTGTAGATAGAACAGCATTTGCCTGCCGATAATAGTCACCCCTATTGTAGGCGGAAACCAAAAGCTTCAACATGAGTATATCCTTAAACCGTACATATTTCAGACTTCTACCACCACACCGCAGCAGACACTGCCATCGGTCTCGCATGATCGTGCCGTCTAAACCATCATGCACGGTCCGGCAGTGAAACTGCCGGGATATTAGGAGACAGAGAGCGATCACACAACAGTAGCAACGTGCTTCGGGCTCAGACCTCTTGGCGCTACAAGAACCAAATAATCATATTACGCTTCCGTGATATATGCCTATCTGCCTTCATCGGATGGTCCACACAACATAACATTTCTAATGAAGCGAACATGCCCCGTAGTAGTGAGCACCCTTCCCGTCAGCGACATTGAGCATCTCTGCATTCAGTTCGTTTCCTTAACTCGAAATCCCAGAGTATCTTTATTCTCAACTTTTATAGCCCTCTATACGGGGCCTTACGCACTATTTAGACACCTTCCAAAACCAACACAATCCAAAACAACGGACAATACCAACCTCACTAAACCCTAGCTAGCACGGTAAAACAGCATCACCTCTACATCTGAACACATTCTACACCCCGTGACTAGAGGATCACGAACAGGGCACTTCGAAATCTTGACTCCCCCTTCATCATCATCATCATCATCATCAGCCTGATTATACCCACTGCAGGGCGAAGGCCTCTCCCATATTTCTCCACTTAACCCGGTTCTGTGCTAGCTGCATCCACTTGACCCCTGCGAACTTCTTAATCTCATCCGCCCACCTAACTTTCTGCCGCCCTCTGCTACGCTTTCCTTCCCTTGGAATCCAGTTTGTTACCCTCAGCGACCATCGGTTATCCTCTCTTCGCACTACATGTCCTGCCCATGTCCATTTCTTCTTCTTAATTTCCACTAGAATGTCGGTAACTTCAGTTATTTCTCTGACCCACTCTGCACGCTTTCTATCTCTTAATGTTACCCCTACCATTTTTCGTTCCATAGCCCTCTGGGTTGTCCTTAACTTAAGTAGAACTCTCTTGGTTAGCCTCCACGTTTCAGCCCCATAGGTGAGTACAGGCAAGATGCAACTGTTGTATACTTTCCTTTTGAGCGATACCGGTAAGCTGCTAGTCATAATCTGCGAGTGCTTGCCAAATGCGCTCCATCCCAATCTTATTCTTCTTGTTATTTCCTTTTCATGGTCAGGATCTGCGGTTACTACCTGTCCTAAGTAGACATATTCGCCTACTACTTCCAGTATTTCGCTACCTAATGTAAACTGCTGTTCCTTCCCGAGGCTGTTGAACATTACCTTAGTCTTCTGCATATTGATTTTCAAGCCTACCTTTCTACTTTTACTGTCTAGGTCATCAATCATTATTTGCAGTTCATCCCCTGAGTTGCTTAGCAAGGCAATGTCATCAGCAAACCGCAGATTACTGAGGTATTCTCCATCTACCCTTATCCCTAACTGCTCCCATTCCAAGTCTCTGAATACTTCCTCTAAACAAGCTGTGAATAGTACTGGGGAGATTGTGTCTCCTTGCCTAACACCTCTCTTTATGGGAATTTTGTTACTTTCTTTATGCAGAACTATGGTTGCTGTGCAGCCACTATATATATCTTCCAGCACTTTCACGTACGGCTCGTCTACCTCCTGATTTCGCAATGCCTGCATCACCGCCGAGGTTTCAACTGAGTCAAATGCTTTTTCGTAATCAATGAATGCTATGTATAAGGGCTGGTTATATTCCGAGCATTTTTCTATCACCTGATTGATGGTATGGATATGATCGATAGTAGAGAACCGTTTCCGAAACCCTGCTTGATCCTTCGCTTGATTGCAGTCTAAGGTTGTCCTGATTCTATTAGCGATTACCTTAGTAAATACCTTATACGTAACAGACAGTAAGCTGATTGGTCTGTAATTTTTAAGGTCTTTAGAGTCCCCTTTCTTGTGAATGAGGATAATGTTTGCATTCTTCCATGGTTCCGGTACCGTCGATGACACCAGGCACTGCGTATACAGGGTGGCCAGTTTTTCTAGTACGATATCCCCCCCGTCCTTTAGCAAATCTGTAGTTATCTGATCCTCCCCAGCTGATTTCCCCCTTTTCATAGTTTCTAGTGCTTTCTTGACCTCGTCCTTTGTCACTGGTGGAACGCCTGACTGTTTTTCCCTACCGCCAATCTCATTACGGTCCTGACTACTTTGGCTACTGTAGAGATCTGTATAGAACTCCTCGGCTACTTTGACGATCTTGTCCATATTAGTGATGACGTTGCCCGCCTTGTCCCTTAGCGCATACATCTGGTTTTTGCCTATGCTCAATTTCTTCTTTACCGCTTTAAGGCTTCCCCCGTTCTTTACAGCATGCTCAATTTTCTCCATGTTATACTTCCTTATATCGGCCACTCTGCGCTTATTGATTAGCTTTGATATCTCGGCCAATTCGATCTGGTCTGTTGGATTGGAAGCTTTCATACTCTGGCGTTTCTTAATCAAATCTTTCGTCTCCTTAGACAGCTTACCGGTATCCTCTCTAACTATCCTACCGCCTACTTCTACCGCGCACTCAGTAATGATATCTCTGAAATTATTGTTCCTTGCCTCTAGGGTAATGTCGTCATCCTCAGTTAGAGCTGAAAACCTATTCTGTACCGAGATCCTGAACTCTTCTGCCCTCCCCCTCACCGCTAATTCGTTGATGGGTTTCTTTCTTACTAATCTGTTGCGTTCCTTCTTCAGATTTAGCTTAATTCGGGACCTCACCATCCTGTGGTCACTGCATCGCACTTTCCCGATTACCTCTACATCCTGCACAATGGCGGGGGTTGAACACATTATGAAGTCGATTTCATTTTTAGTCTCTCCGTTAGGACTTTTCCATGTCCATTTCCGGTTCTTCCGTTTGCTGAAGAAGGTATTCATGATTCGTAAGTTATTGCGCTCTGCAAACTCAACTAGTAACTCCCCCCTGCTATTCCTAGAACCAAAGCCATAGTCACCTACTGCCTCGTCTCCTGCCTGTTTTTTCCCTACCTTGGCATTGAAGTCGCCCATTAGTACAGCATACTGCGTCTTTACTTTTCGCATTGCCGATTCTACATCTTCATAGAAGCTTTCAACTGCCTGGTCATCATAACTACATGTGGGTGCATAGGCCTGTACAACCTTCAGTTTATACCTCTTATTAAGCCTAATTACGATGCCTGCCACCCTCTCATTAATACTATAGAATTCATCTATATTACCTGCTATATACTTATTGACCTGCTATATACTTATTATTGACCTTATTGACTCCCCCTTCATTCAAGACCTAAGCCCCGCCGGGGTGGCGCAGTAGTTACGGCGCTCCACTACTGTTCCCATGGGTGCGGCATCGAATCCCGGCCTCGGCGGCCGCTTTTCAATGAAGGCGAAAAGCAAGGCACCCGTGTGTTGTGCGATGTCAGGACATGTTAAAGAACCCCAGGTGGTCGAAATTTCCGGAGTCCTCCACTCCGGCGTCTCTCATAGCCTGAGTCGCTTTGGGACTTTAAACACCACAAAACAAACCAACCAAACCATTCAAGACCTAAGCGACTATATGATTAAGTGTTGCCAAAATGGCTCCTTACCTCCTCAGTGGAATACAGAGAACGTTATTTTAATTCCAAAGGAAGGAAAGCCGCTCCACCTGAAGAATCACCGACCCATCTCACTTCATGTGCAGCCGAACTGTTTGAGCAAGGTTTTTAAATGCGACTGAGCTACTGCTTCGAACATAATGAGCTCCTGCTACCAAAATGTTAGATTTCAGACCTGGTTTGGCTGCATATGACAGATTAATTCTACTGATGAAGAATAATATCGAAAAATTAGGACACTTAAGCCATATTAGCGGAAGGCTTCAATAAGGCGTTCGATTAAGTTACTCATCTAGCTGTCTTAACGAACCCTCAATCCCTTGGTGTTGGAAGACGAATGTAAAATTAATTCGTGATTTCCTCAGTAACCGTACCGCTAATTCATTCGACCCGTACTCCCACAGCACCTTTTTCTTGGTGCCCGAGGTACTCCACGGGGCGTTGTCCTGTCTCCAACTCTCTTTGATATAGCCATGTTGTGGTTACCAAATTATTTGAGTCAATATCCAACCTGCCCTTCAACTTTTATTCCTATAAAATTAGGCTCTGGACATGCCGAGGTGGCGACGCGGAGATAGAGCACCGTTTACAAACAGCGCTAACGATAATTCTACCTATGTGCATGAGAGAGGGCTCTCATGATTTCCCACGAAATCCAAAATTTTCATGCGCGAAACTCACCGAACGTTTGGCTGACTATACAATATTAAGGTCAATTAGGCCTCAGAATCAGTTCCCATGGCCACAAACATTCGCATACTGAACATTTTTAACGCCCCACGGATCTCACACTGATACAATGAAAACAGTCCAAAAGCACACACAATAGACAATCAGGTTGATCAAACACGCGCCATACAGGAAAACAGGGTTACGTCAATCAAACATGCATTTACTTGCACAGGTTTACATCACCAGAAAATCACGTACGCTCTACCATACCTCGCCTCCTAGCAAAGGATAGGGACGGCGTACATGGCCTGAATAAGTTCATCATACGTACCGTTTTACGCTGTCCCCGAGCGATTCCTACAGAGCGATTCCTACGACTAGGAATGCGCACTTTCGAGGTACTCTATAAAGGAACCAAAACAGCACAACTATACCTACTCAAACGAACTCCTGCGGCAAGAGCTCATTTGCAATGGTTTGACCTATCACTCGTCGGTGGAATATTCATCACTGACCCAATCTGCGCTTCCACGCGAGCAGCACTCTAGATACCCCCTCCCAAAACATGTGCATTCAGTATGCGATGAGAAATATAGGTTCCAGGCCTTGGCTCTGCAAAGACTGTATGCAAAGGATACCAATGTGGTATACACTGATGCCTTGTTATATGTATCAGGCGCACAGGCAGCGATAATGGCTGTTCGCACTGTCACAGCAGGAACCGTTTACACTTCATCTGAGGAGGCGGCTGAGGAGGCGGCTATCGCTCTAGCCATGTCTTCCTCGGTCGCCACAAAATTATATCGGACTCTAAAACAGCCATACTGAATCTTATCCTGGACACATCTCTCTGCAAGCCAGTGTCATAAACAGGCGCTGGACCCTAACCAGAGACATAATATTCATCTAGGCGCTAGCCCATGCGGGACTACCCGCAAGCGAAGAGGCTCATGCCCTTGCCCGAGATCATAACTTCCGAGCAGGAAAGCACCACGTCGCCTCCGTCGATGGGGTGTACGTGTCTGCTAAGCTTTACAGAAATTCTTGAACACTATTGCTCTAATTAGGAGATTTAAGCACCTTCTCATCTATCGCTATATAACATGCAATCATCTTTTTGGCAGCAGCTACAAACTCGTACACTCCCATACTCGATAATTATGCAGGTTTTTTCTCCGAGCTCTTATCCGCCTCCTGCCGACTATGCGGCAAACCAGCTGTATTTCTTACCTGTTCCACATACCAAAATCCTCCCTTTCAGAGATGGCACTCGCTTACTAGGCCAGATTATGTCGAGTTCATCACTACAAGATGAGCGACTCACAATCGCCAGTGCCCTATACGCTGGCCATCCAGAAGCTCGAACACAAATTGCAAGGAGAAACTGTAGTGCGGGCCCCTCCCTTAGTCCTTGAGGGGGGCTCTGCCCTGCCTGCATTTTAATGGGGAATAAAGTTTACACCACCAACCTCTATCATGCTGCTCTGGGAGGGGGGGGGCAGCACATTTAATACATATGGCTACAAATATTAGTGGGCACTTTCGACAACTAAAATGCGACTGCGCAAAAGCCCCTATTGAATGGGGGTCCGATGCCCTCCACTACAATACCTCTTTCTCTCTTCTTTCACTCCCACCTTTGTCCTTTTCTTCAAGGCTCGGTTAAGGCTTCCGCCTTAATTGTCTCTGACACTGTACATTTCTTTCCTCTAAACCAATTTGAAACGCCGCTGATCCTTACTACGCTACGTTTACTCCTGTGTGCAGTGTGGTACGGCGTTCGATGAAGTGCCAAATGAAAGGCTCCGGAATGACACCTGCCATGCGGAGTGCCAGACCGCATAGTGGGGACTACTGGGCAATAGTTACTTGGATACTGGGTAATATTGGCTACTGGCTTAAGTTTGTGACTGATGCTGCGCCTTTTCTTTCCTGTAAAGTAATTCGGGACGCAGCAGATGTCTGCTGTACTACATCTGCTTCTCTATTCTTTGTGGTGCAGCATTCGAGGAAGAGCCAAATTAATGGCGCCTCACGAACACCTGGAACAAATGCTCGGCGAGATCAGCTTTGTGCAGGCCCACGTTAAATGCCCATCCCTGGTACGCATGCCTAGAGGATGGGGTCTGTAGCCTCCACTACTAAAGGCTAACAAAAAGATTATGTGTCTTCGCGGCCTCGGCCTCCAGGAAGACGGCTTGTTGCTGCCGAGCGGAGTCTTCGCTCCGGAGCAGAGTTTCCCAGCTCTTTCAGCTATTGATATCTTCCTCGAGTACAAAGGAGTCGATGCATTCCCATATGATGTGGTCGAGAGAACCCCTCTCCCCACATGCTTTAGAAAGATCGACCGTATGGCGGTGACTGCAAGCTGGAAATTTTGTCAACTCAATATTGCCCTTTCGCGTACCAGGGAAACAGGGAAATCATATTTGCATAGGCGTGAATCGGCCTGCTGACGACATGGCTAGTCGTTACGTCATAACTGGATGTGAAGTCATCGTGACGTCAGTTCCGGTTATGTATGTATGTATGTATGTATGTATGTATGTATGTATGTATGTATGTATGTATGTATGTATGTATGTATGTATGTATGTATGTATGTATGTATGTATGTATGTATGTATGTATGTATGTATGTATGTATGCATGTATGTATGTATGTATGTATGTATGTATGTATGTATGTATGTATGTATGTATGTATGTATGTATGTATGTATGTATGTATGTATGTATGTATGTATGTATGTATGTATGTATGTATGTATGTATGTATGTATGTATGTATGTATGTATGTATGTATGTATGTATGTATGTATGTATGTATGTATGTATGTATGTATGTATGTATGTATGTATAACTTTATTAAGGAGCCGGCAAACAATGGGTTAAAGCGTCGTAACGATGGTCAAGCGTCGGCCAGGGGTTAAGCCCTATTGTGCACTACCTCATTTAGCCCGTTTGTGGTGGGTTGTGAGGCTTATTCGTTTCGAGCGCACCCCGGGCCTGCTGGACGGCCCATAGTTAATTGTCCTTGTCTTTGCTTTGCACATCACTTTGAAGTTCTGACAGGTATGTCTTAGATGCTGCTTCGGTCGGGAAACTGGCACAGTCCCACATGATGTGCCATTGGTGCTATTTCGCAAAATTCTCAGCTATCACGCATCATAGTTTCCATTAGCTTGCAAACGCAAGACGTAATACAGACGGGGTGGAGTTTCTGCGCATCGATATGTTTTCCGGCCTTCGGGATGAACGACAAAAGAGCCGACTTATAGTCGAGAGGGAGGAGTGTCTTTGTTCTAAATTATATTAATGTATTTTAGGAGCACGGCATAGGCTGCGTCGGGAAGGTTAGCCAAAAGCTTCACTGTAACCTTGTTGCGCCCAGGTGCAGCGCCGCGCTTCTTCTTAAGGCCTCCCGGATGTCCTGAAGGTGTACAGGAGTGTCCAGCAATGTGTTCTCTTCGCTTGCATGCGTGTAGGCTACCGGCAGGGGGTCATTGGTGGTGTACAGGTATAGCCACCTGAGTATGAGCGCTAGCTGTGTCTGCGTTGCTCTAAAGTTGCTATTGACAATAAATAAGTGGAGTTGATGTCCGGTGGTTTTGTAGCATGTTACCGTGTTTCAACTGCCCACCGAGTTCGTGACGGCTGGCTGAGCAGTGTATTCTGCGGCTTACTGGGTGTTTGCGAGTGTGCGGTTCTTAAAGAGTTTATTATGTTTGTTTTTCCATCTATTTATAAGCCTGCGAAGGGCCAACCAACGATGCACGAGGTGGTTTTCCACATTCGCTTTCGTTTCCTCGAGCTGCATCTGCTTTTTGGCTGTTTTAGCGCAGTCGTGAGTGAATTTGTACTATGTGTCATATCCCGAATGGAGGGGTCTACGATAGACTGACAAAAGGAGTGTGGAAAGTTGTCCTGTCCCGGGCAAAAGCTTGTGTTTGTGTGCGCATGTAGATGGTTATATTGATTATATAGGGATCACTACAGATAGTTTCGTTTGTGTTCACTCAGTCGGCACGCGTATGTTACATGTGAATATGAGGTCTGTTGAAGGGCTTCGTAGAATCGACTTTACGACACTTTTTCTGTTGGCAGGGTATGTGTTTCGGGTGAGTCCAAGTGTGGAAATAAGTTCCGTAAAATTATTTCCGCGATGTCTCCCAGGGAAATTCCCGGAGCCCGCTCGAAGTCTTGCAATCACCGGCAGTCAGAAAAGGGTCCTATTCCAAAAACTTCATAGCTTGTGTGAAAATTTCGGTGAAAGTAAAGTTATGTTTCGGGAGGTAGTAAATGTTCATAATGTGCACAGGTGAGTTAGTCAGCTTTAGGATTAGTACCGACACCATCGTATACCAGAATGCCAGTGTTGTGGAGTGTGTGACCTCCTGTATACCTGTCTGTGGGTTGTGTTGAAATGTAGTTTAATATTTGAGCTTGATGCTAGAGCCAGGTTCCTGAAGGCCATGCGTGGCGAGACGGAATTTAATAGTGGATTTGAGCCCACTTGGTTTTCGTGAGCTCTTTGCAATTCCACTGTGTTAGTGCAACCGCATGGGTTGCTCTGGATCTCGACATAGGGTTGGGGGCCATGGATTAGCAACGGAAGGTTGGAGTACATTGTTAAGACTTTCCACTCCACTAGTGCCTGGCGCCGACATTCATGAGTCCTAATAATAGTTAGTATCATTGGGAATGACCTAGTTAAATTTTGAGGGTTGGTTTAATGTACCACGTGGGGCCTACGCCTTTAAGGACGCGCGTATAGTTTTGTATTCATGATGTGACTAGGATAATCTTTGGCGTGGTAGTGTCATATATTATTTTAATAAGCTAAAAAAAACTATGCTTCAAGCACGGTGACCCAGATCTGCAGGATGGCGAAGCGACTCTCCATATGAGTAGGAATATCCCAGCCCGGTATGTTTTCCTCAGCTTGTGTGTCGTGGGCCTTGGCTGTTGAGGCCTGATGAGTTTTCCCGTGCATTCGCGGGAGCTGGTGAGGTGCGAGAACACACAGATTATGGCGCGGGAGCATCTCCCGTGTCAGCACTTTTCAGGAATGTTTTACTTGGCTGCTCCTCTTTCGTTTTGCCGGCGGTGATGGCGCTCCTTTACGGCTTTAAAAACGGCAGCCTGCTCAGCCGAAATGGTCAATTGGCCGTCTTCTGGCTACTTTACAGGGACAGAAAACCACGACAGAGTTGCGGGGTCGTAGCCGCGTTGTTCGGACAGAGCCGTATTGACTGGATGGCCAGCAGGCGTCGCCGCGACCAGCGGCGAAAGGGACCGTGGTCGCTTTGCCTAGCTCCTCCGCTGTGTGGTGATTTGAAAAGTTGCTCTCACACACTGCACACGTTCTTCTCGAGCTCCTGCTTCGGAATAGAGGCCACGGCAGTGTATTAGTGCTGAATGTTTACAGTCCTCCGAAAAAGCGCGAGATGGACATATTTGAAAAGCTCTTTTACGACGCCCTCAAGCTTCTGAAACCACGTCAGAATGCAACACTAATTATGGGTGATTTGAACGTGTCCCCTCTTTCATTTTGCAAGATAACAGAAATTGTAGAAGACCGTAAGTTGGCCCTCGCTATCGCCTGCGCCCAACTGACTCTTGACTGAATAGGACTATCCCATCCGTATAGAAAACAGCGTGAACAGAGATATTAGCCCCTACCTGCACCATAGTTAGAATGAAATACCCGTGCACGTGGACGAAACTAGAAGAAAATCTGGGCAGCGAATATTTTATTCTTGGACGGCGATGCAGCGAGAGTACGCCGCGCGTCTGGCTGTCAGCTGCGCCTGACTGACTAGGACGCCTTCCGAAAACAGACTTGCTTCAAACGAAGGCGAGCGACTCTGTTTGCCTGAATACGGAAGATACTCCAGACGGATTTGAAGCAGGTAACCGCCGTAGTGAAGGTCACAAAAAAGGATCCTGAGGTCGCTATAAACGTCCCCCACCTGTGGGAAGCTTGAAGAGGACTTGTTCGCAGATGGGGGAAGCAGCGACACAATCTCAAGCTACTGAAACAAATAGCTGAACTTACTATTGCGGCAGAGCGCTACGCAGAATAGCTGACAAGTTCCGACTGAGACAGACTCTGCACTGGGCTTCAAGGTAACCTCGGCACGGTCAATACGTGGTAATTCCTCCATGGCTTTTTTGACCCATCGAAGACCAGAAGGGAAACCTCTAAAGCGGTTGCCGAGCTCCTACAAAGGAAGCGAAAGACAGCACTGAGACAGCGCGCAATATATTGACGGGTCCGAGATCACAGTATAGAGACTAATCTATGCCACGAAATCGGCGCACAATTGTTGTTAAGCCAGTGCGGTGCGAAGGAAGCCAGCATGGCGTCTGTGTCGAACGTTCGACCCCATTCCAGAAACGCCCTTCTACGCCCAAGGAGAGCGTGTGGCCGTGTACGAATTGCTTTCACCCTCCATCTCATCACTTGGCGGCGACAGTGGTTAGGTGGTGAAGGGTGGCAGTTCTTTGCCCACGAGGCTGGGATGGTAAGTCAACGCCGCTTGCTGCGGGGGCTAGCCAGCCACCGAATTTTTATCTGTTGTAGGCCGTCATTGCACCCTCCACTGCTTCGATGGTAGACGACGGCTGTTGTTGCGGCGCGCGTCTTTCTCTCCCTTTTCTTTTTCCTTTCTTCTCTATTTTGTCTTCTGTTCGCAAGAGGCAGCGGAGGTGGCTCAGCTACTTAGCCAGTAGCAGCCCCGTGCATTTTCGTTTCGTTCTTCCTACAGCCACAGCAACGGTGACTAACCCAACCGGTAGGTGCTCTTCTTCTCCAGAAATTTCGGCCGCGCCTAACTAATGACGACGCGAGGCTCAGCGGAGGTAGAGAGGACGCTTACATGAGTGCAGTTAAGTATCGGCGCGCCCGCTCTGGCACACTGCGACAGACGCTGCCTGTCCTGTCTGTCCTATTTTATTAGCCCGTTGTATTTTGTGGCACGGGCAAAGGCTCTTTATTTTTCTTTCCTTTTGCATGCCTCAGCATAATATATGTCCTATTTTATTGCGACAGCAATACTGCGTCAGGTTTCGAGACTCCACGTGTTCCCGGCGGAGGTCAAGTTTGACCTTTATCAGCCGGGGAGGAGTAGGAAACGAAAAAGAAGAAGACTGGTAACTTGCGCTCCCACGTCATACACTTAAAGGATGAGCTTAAGGGTCCCCAATAACATAGTACTTTACACTGATATCGCGTGATAGAGGAATAATAAGCACGCAAAAGAATCTTCAGCCGTCGCTATCGCAATTCATCTAGGGTTAGCTAGAGTTAAACCGCAACGAATTGTTTTAGGTCGCGTCACTTGTGTGAGTCAGCCGGTATTTTGAGCTAGTATTGAGGCGACTTCTCAAGCGCTACTGCTCGGCTGCCGGGGATCATCCGCAAGCCCACAACTCTGTGAGGGAGCGGGACTCGTCTTACATGGCGGTCACATTGTGATTCTCCTGGCGTTGGTCTGCGACAGTGCCCGGTGAACAATTTGGTGTTTATTTTTTGACTCTCTCATGTATTGTTCGGTCTTGTAATGCCTCTTTGTTATTGAATGTCTCTTTATGTATGCTTTGCATTGTCTTTCTGTGAACTCTCTGTACTTTAGGCATGAGTTTGTATTTCTCTCTACAGTCACTTGCTGTGTATTAAATTTGTTTTTGTGTGTTACTTCTGACTCCGACCCTTACTCTGGCTTGAATCGGCGAAAGTTGGGCACCAAACGGCCACCCCCTTCTGTTACTATAAGGTAATTTACCTCCGGCTGAGCTTGCCACGCAAGTCGATGACATCTTCTAGACCGGTACTGCTACACCACTCACTATAAGGGTGTCTCGGAGTGTAGCACTACTAGTGGCGCATCGTTATTAACCTACACTTATTAACGGGTTAAACCCTATCAGAATGAATGCTGACCCCTGGACGACGACATCTCGGATTAAGAGGTTCTAGCAGTGGTCGCGAGAGTGAGAAGGAGCACTGTCCCTGGGGCGGACGGTATTACATTCACGCTGCTCAAAAACCTTGACGATAAATCAATAACTGCTTTGACCAGCTAATATAATGATGTATAGAGGACCGGGACACAGCCAAAAGAATGGCCTAATGCAGATATAATAATAAAAATGAAACAGGTGAGCACTCTCCCTACAAAACCTTCGACCTATATCCCTGATGTGTGTTGGGAAACTCATGGAGCTTCACCCACACTTCGAAACCAACATCTGACACCTTGTTCGGGTTCCGGCTGCCTCTCTCTACTCATGATGTGCATCTTCAGAGAAAAGAGGAAGTGTTAGTTCGTCCCGTCAGGACCCAGGCCCGCGCTGTCCTAGCCTTAGACCTGAAGGAGGCCTTTGACAACGGCTCGCACGATGCCATTGTGGCGGACCTAGCGAGTTTACATTGTGGCTAACTAACTTACTATTACGTGAGGGTTTTCCTTGTGGTCGAACTGCTACACTGGGTATCGGAGACGTACGCTCTCTACCGATGCCTCTCTCCGGCCGAGTCAATCCAACGGGCTGGGTGTTGCTGCCCCCATTGGTCAATGTGGTGATGGCTCGAATTCCTCTGCTGCTCTCATGAATTTCTGATGTGCATCATGCGTTCTACGCATAAATCACGTTACGAATCATCAAAGGGTTGGATGGCCACTTCTAAGGTAGCTTTCAAGAAGCCATTGGATAGCTCAACCCGACGCTCCAGGTAGCACAAAGTGGGCTATGAAGGGTGGACAACGGAGGGTCCGATGTAGGCAATGCAGGACAGCCCCGGTGGGCTGAATGTGGGTTCTGCAAGAGGGGCTGACGTAGTCCTGAAGGGGGCTGTCGACAAAGCCCCGATGGGCCCTACTAGGGACCGATGCAGGCAGCCCTTGCGGAGCCACCAACATTTTTCCCGCATTGCCAAAAGGGCACATCCCGCCAATTCCCCCCGATGGTCCTACTTTGGACAGATTCAGGCAGCCGCTCAGGATGAACATTTTTTTTTAAATTTAGCATAGCCCCTAAGATAATGACATAGGACTGATGCGGGTTCTATACCGCAAGCCGCAATTGGGCTTGCCCCCATTATTCTCCTAGGGGTCCCATGCAGAAAATTGATGGGAGGCCCTAGTCCAAGTTTTCTCAATCAATATTTACGCACATATTTAAGTAATTATTTTATACACGTGTGCACTTTCTAAACAGCCACAATATTAATTTTACAGTAATTCATAACATTAATGTAGCCTGTACATCTGTACATCTTGTTCAGGCTACGGAGATGTAATATTGTGCTGAGAGTTGCAGGCTGTCCACAGCAACCACATTAGAAGCACCAATTAGCAATCGGTATGTTTTAGCATTTTTAGCGCAATTTGCATGAGCGCGAGAACTAAAGCCATGTAATATTTTTACTCGAATAATCATGGCAACAACTGTTATAGAAATCATCTATATTAGTAATTTAGGGCAACATCTAATACAAATAAAGGTTGGAAAGAACGATTACACAATTGCACGCACGCCTTCTAGCCCCATTAAGGCCGATGTGGGCCCTACAGCGGTTTTGTGTAGGCAGCCCCAATTGGGCAGGGTGTTTTTGAACCTAAAGCCAACTTGCTGTTGTACGGGCCTTCAAATTCTCCACAAGGGACCGATTTTGGTTTTGTTCGGGCCCTCCCGCCTCCAAGCCCCATTACGGCCCATGTGGGATATAAAGAAGTTTTGTGTGGGCAGCCCCAATTGGGCTGGATGTTGTTTTTGAACCTAAAGCCCACCTGGTGCTGCACGTGCCTTCAAAGTCCCCACCAGGGACCGATTTTGGTACCATGCGGGCACGCCCGCCTTCCAGCCCCATTAGAGTCTATGTGGGACCTAAAGCGGTTTAGCTAAGGCTGCCTCATTTGGGCTTCATGAGGGCTTGCCAAATTGAGCTCTTATTCATATTTAACCTGCCTTCAAGTAACCTACAAGGGGCCGATTGGGGCACCATGTGGGTTTGTCCGTTTTTTTGCCCCACTAAGGCCGATGTTGGTTCCACAGAGATTTAATGGGGGCGGCCTCATTTCGGATCTCTGGAGGCTTTCCCATAAAAAGCCCACATTGAGGTTAGATTGCCCTCAAATATCCGGCAAGGGACCCTTGTGGTCTGGATGCAGGATTGTGCTCTGCATTAGCCCGAGCAATGCCGCTATGGGACCCACGCAGGAGGAACAGGGGCAAACCCAAATGGGGCTTGCCCACTTTTGCCCCATCGGGGACCGATGCAGGTTTTATGATGGTTGCCCCAGCCCCACTTGCCTATATCGGACCTACTGGGGACCACTTTTTGTGCTACCTGGGGCATTTGAGACCTAGCTTACATTTTTCGCCTTAGAAATTAGAACTGCTTGAGAATCGTGCGCGAGCAGGACATTCCTAGAGTGGATCCACTAAGGGTGCTGGGCCTGTACCTGCAGTGGCACTGCAGAGCGCCATACACTAAACCGCCTCTCAAGAAGCAATCGCGAATGTAGCATACTTTATCTGGCGTAACAAACAGATATGGGAGGGGCTCATGGAAAGCGCTATCATGCGAATCCTCCAAGTGTTAATATCCCGTTTGACGTTTCACGTTTCTTATATCAAGTTAAATCTTACTGAACTGAATCATCTGAGCATTTTTTTGCAATAGGTGCTCATGATATCCCACGGTTTACCCCCGTACATCTCGACGCATTGCCTATTTCCGCTTGGCCTACGCAACACCGCAGAGGAGTTGACAGAAGCCTAAAGGAACGGCCAGGTCACGCGCCTTCGAGACGTCAGAGTGAGCCGAACTGCTCTGTGCAGACTAGGCACCCGGACCCGGCAACACCGCTGCAACAGAGGTACCGCGCCATCCCACTCAAACTGGCAGCTAAGGTCAGAGTCGTGGCAGTCCTGAACAATATTCTCCCCGAGCTCTATGCTGGTCGTAGGACCGGTAGAGTCAAGCACTCCTGCGCCAGAGCAGAGGTGTCGAAACTGACCAATATGTCGATGCGGCGAAATATCCTTCGGGCGCAGGTGCTATGTGACTAGCTGTTACCCACGCCAACGGTTCAGTTAGGATTAAGGGCTGCGTTCGAGGCAGGAACTTGAGCAAGACGGCTGAGGAAACCGCCATGCGGTAGCGCTTGCTTTCAGACACCCAATGGACACACGTGACGAACATCATACCGCTCCAACTTATACAATAATGCCAAATTCACAAGCTGCGTGTCGCACGTTCACGAAGAATACGTTATCTTTAAAGACTTAGCCCGTGCTGTCACCTATACACTCTCATACATTTCGCATCGTTATAATCGTTTAATCCCCTATTCACGCCTCCCTTTTCAGCAACGAGAGTGTGCACGCGCTCGCCCAAACAGCAACTTTGTGGACGTTCTCGACGGAAGCAAAGGGGGAAGTTGGCACATAGGACGCCAGCGGAACTCTGCAGTTTTGCACCCACATTACACTATATTGTAGCCTAAGAAGAGGAAGTGCGAGCGTTCCTTGAAAGAAGACGCTATAGTGGGCAATCATTTCGGTGTTCTGGTTATCCCTGCCATCGAACTGGTTCCTACAATGCCGCCCTGCTCACCTGTGGTCGCTGTCATCGCCCGTACTTTGGCTAGGACGTG
The DNA here is from genome assembly GCF_055883805.1 of Amblyomma maculatum. Lineage (NCBI taxonomy): Eukaryota > Metazoa > Arthropoda > Arachnida > Ixodida > Ixodidae > Amblyomma > Amblyomma maculatum. Next base: position 993,456 of record NW_028146755.1, on the reverse strand, counting down.
GCAATATTACCGTACACCATAAAGAGCACTGCCACCGCCGCACCCAACACTTTCCAAGTCCAAAGCTGTGTCGCGGCGCCAACTGCAGACTCAACAAAGCTGTATCTTCAACATTTGTTCCTCTCCATCCGCTAACTGGGTAACAAACTGGATTCCAAGGGAAGGAAAGTGTAGCAGGGGGTGGCAGAAAGTTAGGTGGCCGGAGTAGGTTAAGTTCGCAGGGGTCAAGTGGATGCAGCTAGCACAGAACCGGGTTAATTGGAGAAATATCGGAGAGGCCTTCGCACTGCAGTGGGTAGAGTCAGGCTGATGATGATGATGGTGATGATGATGATGGTGATTATGATTCGCTAAATAAAGAAATGCGCCATCTGCTAACAAGATCTACCTACACTATATTATTCTGTTTGGGCCTACCCATAACCACCCGGCGGCATTCAGCCCACAACTCACCCCACCCTCTCCTCTTTGGCAGATGCCTTGTCAAACACGGAGCCGACCGACGAACGCTGGCAAACCGAGCGGGTTGAGCTAATTGGATTTAACAAGTGAATTATGGAGTTAGACGCATTTACTTATTCCTGAGACCGCTTCGCTAGCACCAACGCGCAAGACCATCGACAGCTGCTTTGGTGGGTCTGCAGGATCGAGGCATCACATGTAGCCCCGGACTGAATGCGTGTACTTAGAAAGGTAGAAAATATGAAATAAATTTTTCTTCCTCCTTCTCTAAACAGAAGAAAATTGACCATACCTGGATAAAATCTGCGTCTACAAGATTCTGCTTTTTTTCACGGACAGAGAGGCAGGTTTCATAGAAGTCACGTCAAGATTTCCGCGGTTCGACCCGAAAATCCAATGAACTAGAACGCCAGGAGTCCAATCGCTCCTTGTTGCACTAGTGTTACTTCAGTGGAGGCGTTATTCATCGTTTCAGCCTTTTCAGTTTCAATCGCATCCTCGTCATGATCATTCATACTCTACCCACTGCAGAGCGAAGGGCTTTCTCATATTCCTCCAGTTAACCCGGTATTGTACTAACTGCATCCGCTTAACCTCTGCGAACCCCTTAACATAATCCACCACCTCCTGCTTCCTCCTGCGATGCTTTCCGTGTCTTGGAATTTAGCTTGAATTAAAAACATGTGTAGCTGCCCACCTCGCTCGACGGTCAATGTATCAGTTATATTAGCGACATCCTCCTCAGCGTTTAGATAAAGCTTTGGTGTGCGTTTGATTTAATTTTTTTCGGCACCGCGTTTACAACGCAGGCTCGGCAACCACTTGAGATAATGTAGCTCATGATTTACACAGAAGTGCTGGGTATAGCACAGTTATACTGAGCCTTCCACTTTTGTTTCATGGTAAAACTTCACATCTACGTGTAGAATAACCCACCGATTTTTTGTACGAGTTTATTTGAATGACATATGTGGAATAGTATTGTAATAACACTTGGCACAGTAACAAGTAGCCATTAGATTTTAGGAAGAAAAGCAGCAAGGATTCTGTCATTTTCCTAAATGAAAGACATACATCAGGATCCAATTTTTAGAAAGGTCGCATTGCTACACACGGAATAATAATAGACAATTTTCACATCATTGCCGCAGTATTGGTAGAACTGCCATTCGCAGCTCCGATAAACCTCGCCAGGTGGTTTAAGGTCCTTGCGGCTTTTGGGAACTTCTTCTGCCCACTGGTACATCTCACATTTTGGTAAGCCTGAAAATACACACAGAAAATATTTGGTGCATAACTAAGCGAATCCTTGGTAATAATGCATGATACAATGTATCTTAAACGTAGTTCTGCAAGCTGACAGAGAATGGCTTCCTGCGTGGTTATGCAGTCATGTTTTATTGCAATTTTTGGTCAGTTAGCCCGACGCATTGCTGCTTCATTATGGCAAGTTAAAATGGAACCATACTGCAATTACTGCAGTGCTGAAACAACTGCAAACATGAAGGTGAAAATTACATTCTCCTACATTGCGTGCTCCAAAAGCGGCTGTCTAATTACAGACGTATTTAATGAAACACTGTCGTAACCCTTTTACTTGAAACAACGCAGTTCTTAAGGCCTTCTTCAATATTTTGGTTGCACAAAATTCTGCATCATGATGTAAATACGCGGGCGCAAGTTGAAGAAGGCACAAAGACAAAGAAGGCACAGCACAATTTCCTTTCTGTCTCGTACAAATTGTGCCCACGTATTTATATTTTGAACAGCATCTATCTAGCCCGATACTCCATGCTATTGAACTCAGCAACAAATATTTTTAGTTGCTATTGTTTAGCATTTTAGGCGATCCATCTCTTCGGATAGGGTAGAGCCAAAAATAGTTAATTTGAGGATATTGAAAGCACGGGCAAGGTATTACGAACTACGAGTTGCCTGAGAAGCAAACAACCTGTAGCTGTAATATCTGTCACAAAGACTACATATAACCGTCCGCTTCTCGACTAGACATGTACGCAAGCATTCCGTGGCAGATGTAGCTGGGTTTCAGGCTCGCAAGTGAAGATTCATACCTTGAAACCCTGAATTAATTGCATTTTCATGCTGCAGAATGAATTTGTTTATAAAAAAATTACGTGACATTTGCCGCGACAGTATTGCAGGGGAGGTGATTTTGCAGTGAAAGCTACACTACGCTATCTTTCGAGCATTTCGCGATGCCTGAGATAGAGCGACAATGCCCGTGCGCCGTGAACATGACTAGTTGCGACATTCGACAGGGATGCGGCTGCTAAAATGCACGAGAATATATTCTAGTTCACTCCCACAGTCCTCCCTTCCCTTACGGCGCGGTTCAGGTGTCCACAGAGCAAGTGTGACAGGTACTGCGCCTTTGGCTTTCTGTGATCGAATTATTATTTATACTACCTTTACTGCTGTTGCGCGTGCTAGATGGAAGATTGTAGCGGCATCCCAGCAGATTCGCTGGCAGCGTGAAGAGAAGGAGAAGAATAGTTTCCGCACGGCGCATGCGTGTGCCACTGCGGAGTTCTGGCCGAATGGAGCATGAAAGCGTCTTCCTGCATCGCATGCGCAGAGCATGAAAGTGCACTGACTGTGCCTAGAATGCCGGTGAATTTAACGAAACGCTACTTGGGTTAGATGCAACGCTCTCCTGCCAACAGCGGAAGCATAAGTTAAACTGAAAGTGCGAAGGCGTGAGGAATCGATGGGCTTCCCTGTACAGAAGGTGTTCTTGCTCTTTCTTCTGCTGCCTTCGCTCGTACCGAGTGGTGTTAGTGCCCACCGCTGCGTCCGTGGCTCAGTGACACATTGCGGTGCGGAGATGACGACTTCTCTTCTCGGACTGTACACGTTTATTTACGCCTTTCTAGAACTTTGTATTTACAATAATGTCGTCGGGTGCGACATCAAACAGAGGGCTAACTGCAGCTGGTGAACGATCAGAGGTCAGAGGCTAGCAGAATCAGGCCTTGGCCTCCTGCTACACTTTAGGCCGGAGTCCCTTGAGACCTCCGTCAGCCTAGCCTCCCTCCTCGAACAACCCGTCTGTCCTCGACTCTCGTCCGAGCCCAACTCTCTTCCAAGCCCAACTCCCAACGCTGCTTTCTTAGCGTTACCCAAAATCCAAGTTAAGTCCGTTGACCAATCAACGTACGCCACTCTTGGCCAATAACATGCAGTCCTTTAAAATGGGCTGGCCAATCATTGTGCCACACATACACTCTCCTACGCATGTCAAATAAAAACACAAAGCACGCACTAAGCGGCGAGTGGTTGCGCACACAAACACATACATCTGCAACTTTTCCCTCTCCAAAATCCTCCCACGCAAGAGGCGCCAAGCATTCGCAAAGACAAACGGCGTGGACGGTTACACTTCCGAAAATACATAAAAACACACACGCGCAAACCTCAGGCCCAAACATTCCGATCCCTGCCCTTGGCCGGTTGCGCGCGGGCGGCGGATTCAAAGGGACACACAGGCGTCTTCCCAGGAAGACGTGTCAACAGCGTGTTCTCCCAAGGCCCGTGTTACGCCGCGTTTCGGGATTTGTGGCCTCCGCTCCCTCTCCGCTCAAACTGGGGGACATAGCAGTTAGCGCTGAACCCACAACCACTGCGCTTATGCTGTGCGCTCTAACTGCACTGTTCTGCCTCCCTCGCGGCACGGGACGGAGAAAGCAGGCGGCGTCGCCCGCTGCCATGTGTTCTGGGCTCACTTCCGAGAATCGGTCACCTGCTCGACTGTCATAAATCAGCCCGCGTCAAGCTGCCCCTTGACCTTGGTCGCCCCTTCGGAATCTTGCTTCTGGGCGAAGCCTGCAAACTTAACTGCTTACGCTCCACATTCGGTTAAGCAGAGTTGAACCTCTCTAATCTCATTCACATTTCATTCTAAAGGTGGACATGACGTTTATCAGCATTGCTGCGGTGTTTAAGGCGAGGTCATTTTATTGCGCACGGGTCACCAGCTTGTCCGCCTGTGCATCCGCGGCACCAGTGAATATTAAGGCGAAAGCCTTAAATGGCTCCCGATTTACCAGCATGTCAGTCCTCTTCGATAAGGGTCCCACAGCTTCCCTAGATTCTGCGGGACACCTCTAGACTGTGACCTCATCCCCTGGTCACGTCTGGTCATGAGGTCATATCTGGTAATGACTGATGACATCACTATGCGATTCACACATACGAAACAGACCCCACTGGTCGCCCGTACCAGGCACCGTACGGCGCCCTTCATTTCAGGCTTCCTTGAATGCAGCATCACTCAGCATACTGAGGACGGCGCAGTACAGCAAGAATCAGAGTCGTTCTAAACAAAGGCTTTCGTCACATCGCAGTTTATTGGTCCAAAGTGCCCCTAAAACTTGTAAATTTCCGCATGATGCTATGAGACTCTGACGCCATGATCCTTTAAACAAATGCAGATATTTCAGAATCTGTTGGAGATTTTTTCTAGGACCGCCTGTGCCTATATTATGAAAAGTAAAGAAAGATAAAGTTTTTACCGAAACCCAAGGAGTCGAATACGGTTGAAGGCTGCAGTATTGCAGCACAGCGTGGAATGAAATGCCGATAACAGTTGGCGAGGCCGTGAAATTCGCGTAGTTCGCGGCTGCTAGTGTGTCGGGGAAATGAAGTGATGGCGGTGACACGGGCCGGCAACGGGCGGATGCCATGGGCGTTCACGCGATGGCCGAGAAAGTCCAGCTCTGGAACGCCAAACTCGCTTTCCTTCCATTGGCCACAAGCCCAAAACGACTGAGCCTGGCGAGGATATTTTTTTGACATGATATTTATTACACGTGGTTATGTACAGAAATGGTTATGTACACAGACTATCTACAATGCACTCAGCCGTTGCTGAGATGCACAATAGCAAACACAACTAAAAGGCAGGCAAAGATAAACACCATGTCACCAGCGGAAACCATTTAGGTTGAAAGTCATTTTACTCTCAAATGTCCTTCAGTTGCAGCATCCCATCAGTTGCAGCAGACCCATCATTCTACTAATATGGAGTCTAGGTCAAACAACAGGTACAGCGTTGCGATCTGACATGCGTGTCTTCCACAAGCTATGAAGTCCAATACGGAAGAACATGTCATATGGTTCGTAATCAGATTGTTTAAAAGCAAGATACCGCAAACTGTACGAGTGTAGAACAAAGTCTTTCTTTAGAGTTTATTGCGGCACATTCTAAAAATAATTGCGTCTTTGCAATTATTGAAACAGTGCTCAATTGTTTCTGGCACATCACACAGACGGCAGTTTACAGAAGATATGAAAATATTTTCCTATGGAGCCATATGCTAACAGGTAGAGCTTAGGTGTGTAATTTAAAGAAAAATGTTTTTGTGCGCGGAGAAATGTGCATTTTGCGCACCCTCATTAACACATCATTGCCCTTAATACCAAAGTATAAAGAACGATACAGTGGTGGCGAAAAAAGCATTGCTATCAATTACTTGTGTAGTCTCTTGCGCGAAACGGACTATAAGTACTCCTTCGAGAATAGCGTTATCAAAAAAACCCACCGAAGCATAAACTTCCTGCAAAAATCCCAGCAACTGCAGGCGGTCAGGAAAATTTGAAGAAACCACTAAGTCAGGAAGCAAATTTATCAAAGTAACTTGTAGGAATGCTCTAATAATCGGATGTGAACAATCACGAAAAAAAAGGAACGGGCAACTAACTGCCTTACATACAGATGCACTATGCCGAGCCCCTCTGCACAAAAAGGACTGAATAGGTTATGATATCCAATCGATTCAAAATCGGATGACCAAATAAACGTCGCAAATATTCGGTGAAAACACTGGATGTAATGCCTAACACAGTGGAGGACCTCAAGCACGTAATAAATTTTTGTCGAAAAAAACATGTTGCGGACCTGAGCCCGACCGAATATCGAAAGCCGATAGGGGACAAACGTATTAGCATAACGCTGGACAACTGGAACGCGCTCTTTCCAGTAATTTGTACTTTACTTAAAGGCAGGCAGTGGAACGCCCAGATACTTAGGGGACACACATGACCATTCAACTCCTGCATATAGGGGCGTTGTTGAGCCCCACGGACAAAACCAAAGGCCGGAACTGTTGGAGTGATTCATCTGAACAGCAGAAAGAATGCCAAATTGTTCCATGCTGGTTATAACTTTTTTCTATGCTTGGTTTGTCAGTGAGAAAAACACAATATCATCCGCATATGCAAGAACTTTAACCTCATTTCCAAGGAGAGGGAAACCATGGATACTACTGTTATGTAAAACACTGAGACACAGTGGCTCAAAGTAAAGAGCAAAAAGCAGCGGAGACATCGGACAGCCTTGCTTCACAGAAGAGTTGATTGGTACGGGGCTTGATAGGTGGCCATTTACAATTAGGCGAGTCGAACAATTTCTATAGCAAAGTTGCAACCCCTTCAGTACTATAGAACCAACATTCGCTCGTTCCAAAAGAGAAAACAAGAAAGAATGACGGACTCGATCAAATTCTTCTTCGAGGTAGACAAGAAGTAAAGCAACCCGATCATAAGAGCAGGAGCACGATGCGTGGATTGTGCGCGCAATATGTACATTACTTTGAATGGCACGGCCCCTGGAGCCGCATGTCTGGTGAGGGCCAATGAGAACCGATATTGCGAACTGTAGGGGATATGCCAAAATTTTGGCGAAAATTTTTTAATCCACATTTGCCAGTGTGATTAGTCTATAGCCTTCCACTGAGCGTTATGTTTCATCAGTCCTCTATGGAATTAGCACTGCGTGGCATTTTGTAAAATCCTCGGGAAAGGCTTCTAGATCAAAACTCATCACGAATACATCGGGCCGGATTGTTGCAAAACCGAAACAAGACAGCCCCGAGTTGACAGACAAGCCAAGACGAGAAGTCTTCAAAGACAAAACCACGGAGAGACGCTTGGGGCGGCAATCGTCTGCTGTAACCAAAAATAAACTGATGTCGTTCGTGCTCTGTTACGAAGTTGTCTCATTTCACGAACGCTGTCTCATTTAACGATCCCAGGCTCTACGATCCGATCGTTTGCCACCCGCCGCGAACACCACCATTCATTATTCTGGCTCGCGAGCCTCAGAAACCCCTCAGGACGATTGACTAGATGGAGCCTTAGATTACAAGAGTATGACGTAGCAGTCGTATACAAATCAGGACGGAAGCATCAGGATGCTGACTGTCTGTCGCGCTCGACCATCGCTGTATGTCCAGAAGAAACTGCCGATGATTTTCCCTTTCTGGGGGCTATTAGTACAACCCAAATGGCGCAGCTGCAGAAAATGGACCCAGAGTTAGCGTCATTCGTCGACTATCTGCAGGGCGTCGACGCCCGTATTCCCCGTGTTTTTCATCGTGGGCTTCAAACGTTCACTCTGCCTGGTAACGCGCTCTACAAGCGAAATTTCGCTAACAGTGAAGAGACGTTTCTCTTTGTTGCGCCCTCCGAGTTGCGCCGAGATATATTGAGTGCCTGTCATGATGAACCCACCGCCGGCCACCTGGGGGTGAGCCGTACACTTGCACGAATTCGTCAAACGTATTATTGGCCCAGGTTACTCCCATCGGTGCGGGCTTATGTACGCTCATGTCGTGACTGCCAACGTCGCAAGTCTCCGCCATTGAAACCCGCTGGATTTCTTCAGCCTATTCCTCCGCCGAAGACCCCTTTCCATCAAGTGGGCATGGATCTTCTCGGTCCTTTTCCGAAGTCCTTGTTTGGCTACCGTTGAGTAGTCGTCGCGACAGACTACCTACCGTCGCGACAGACTACCTAACACGGTACGCAGAGACCGCGTCCCTTGTTAAAGGTACTGCAGCCGAAGTTGCTCAATTTTTCGTTCATAACATTGTCCTACGTCATGGCGCCCCCGCCGTGGTAATCACTGACCGTGGAACAGCTTTTACGGCTCGCCTAATCCGGTTGGTCATGACTCTGACTCACACTAGCCATCGACGTGCGACGGCGTATCACCCTCAGACCAACGGGCTGGTGGAGCGCCTCAATCGCACCACCCTCACCGACATGATTTCTATGTATGTGGAAGCAGAACATCGCACCTGGGATGCGAATTTGCCCTATATAACTTTCGCGTACAATACCGCCACTCAAGAGACGACGCGACTGACCCCGTTCCAACTTGTCTTCGGTCGCCAAGTGAGCACGCCGTTGGATGCCATGATGCCAGTTAGTCCTTCTTGCGGCTCTGACGCCGAACTTGACGCCGACATCTTTGTTCAGCGTGCTGAGGAAGCGCGGCAAATAGCACGCCTCAGAATCCACCGACAACAGGCGAATGACGCTGCTCGGTATAACCTCAGCCGAAGAATTGTCACTTACGAGCCGGGCGACCTCGTCTGGGTTTGGACACCTGTTCGTCATCGCGGCCTATCTGAAAAATTACTGCGCCGATACCTCGGCCCTTACGATATTGTTCGCCGTATCAGTGAAGTCACCTACGCCGTTGTTCCCGTACCTTCAGCTCCATCCCGAAGGCCACAGCGTCCTGAAGTCGTGCACTTGGTTCGGCTGAAGCCCTATCATGATCGTACATGACTGAGCTTTTCGTCAACGCCGCTGGGTCCTTGTGACACTTTAGTGCACCCTTTCGCTTACTTCTTCCTAGTAGCTCCGCGTCGCATCGAGTCGATGCTACAGAGGAGGGGGGCAGTGATACAAACTATAGTCGACGATGAAGCGGAGACAATCAGTGGCGAGTTGACGTAGACGATGAAGTGGTTGCTAGTTGGTGTAGACGACGAAGTTGGTTGCCTGGAACCGCGCTCAGACCGCTGCTCGGACCGCTCTCGGACTTCGGCAGTCTTCTAGGCTCAGGGCGCTGCCTGAACGTTTGGCTCAATACCCGTTACAATATCATTAAACCGTTTTCAACCGATTAGTATCTTTGCTTTTGGGAATTAATATTGTGTGGCCAGAATAGAAGGTTGGAAGCAGGAAACAAACGTCAAAAGATGCTTTGAAAATGTCTTCAAAACAGGCGCTAGGATAGGCGAAAGTGTTTTATAAAACTCGCAACTAATACCATCTGGACCACGACATTTCTGGCTCTGAAGGCCAGAAATGACTGATTTTATTTCGTCCAAAGTGCTGGGTTCCTTCACTGTATAACACACTTCTCATCGTCTAGTCGAGGAAAGTTTTCAAGTAAGGAATTATAATCGTAACCCTGATTTGAATCTTCCCAACAGCCGAACAGCTTTCGATAATTGTCATCAAAAGCAGCAAGGATACCAGGAGCATCGCTGTACATTCAATCACTACACTGAATTTCCAATCTTTCCTTCGCAGGAGAATTCTTCCTTTCATTACTCAGGGCCCGATGTGAAAATTGCTTGTGAAGAAACCATCGGGCCCTAGATGTTATCAAGGCCCCCATGTATTTTCCCTCGCAGAGTGTTCAGGCTCTGGCTTTACGTTACTGATTTATTCGACATCGGCCCTCGGCCTAACCATCTCTAGCTCATGTAGCTCAGTTAGACTGCCCAAGCTCAAGAAGATAGTGCCTCTTCAGGAACGCGATTATTGTAGAGGCATCAATTGCCAAATCTTTGGTGTTTTGTCTAAACAAGTCCCAATTTTGAAAAGCTGACAGATCATAGCATGACCATATCTTTCCATATACGCATGACCTCCCAATCTAAAGAGACACCATGCAGTGGTCACTGAAGAGGATGGGCCTCACCCGATAACCAAACACATTTGCTAAAGTGTCTACAGAAACGTAAATTGTGTAAAGGGGGCATTAGAGAAAACTGAAAATCAGTGAAATAAATACTGTCGTCTTTTCCGGTCCCACATCCACAAGATTAAATTCTCAAGCCAAATTGTCGCCAATGTGTCTTAACACTTAAATAACGCTGATTGGTCCACATCCCTGCACACACAATAAAATCTCTAAAAAAATAAAATTTGCGATCTGTGCACAAATGGGTAACTAATTACAAAAAAATGCCTTCGATCTCGCTGCTTCACGGGGGCGTAAACACAAATAATTCGGCCCTGCATACCTAAAATCATGAGGTCAAAGCACATAAGTCGCCCGTCGTCATCTTAACAATTAAACATGGCTATCATCTCTAGCGTCTTTGCGAAGAAAAGCATACGCACTCCATATAAGCCTTGAGCGTTGCTAAATAAAGTTACAATCCCGCAAAAACGGCTTGAGAGCAGCTTCTGACTCTTCATCGGAGGACAACTTTGTTTCCTGGGTTGCTGCTACAGACATGGTCTATTTATTTAAAAGATGCCCTAGCTGCTGTTTCCTCCGACGATTACGCACACCCCTAACGTCAAGGGTAGCGACTTGACATGCTGCGACACAAGCCATTTTTGACACCAGTCCTATTAAACACCAACCGCTGCAAAGGGGCGGCCTGCCTGCAAATTGTGGGGCATTTCATGCAGACACCACCTGCCTATTTAAAATCACCCTTTCTGTGGCTTCTACACAGTGTGCCTTGTGGACAGCACCATCTATATACACCTCATAACCTATGGGACGCTTCAAAGGTGCTGTGTTGTCCATGTCCTTCTTTGAGACTCCCAAGGCCACGGCCCACGAATCTGAGTGGAGCACAGCGCTCGCTGCCACACTGACAGCCGACAGAGAACAGGACACGCCATAAATTGGCGACATATACGGTGCACTCTTACCCTCTCATTAGAAAGGAAGATTTTCGAGCATCCCCTGGCAGTATCGTATCCACTGGCTACACAGGACGCATATCCAGACGCTGTCCATCAGTGACAGGTGGTTGCTGTGCAGCAAGCACGTAGCACTCACAGGTGGGCACGAGTCCGGTGGTTCTGGCTCTGAAGACTGATTCTAGACGGCCAGTCGCTGCAGATTAGTTTGTGTTGATATCAGATGGAGAAGTTTTCTGGTCTCCATCAGTTTAGGGTTCACGGCTTAGCTCACCTGTCACGTCGACAACCTCTGACCCACCCACGAAAGGTTCTGTCGCCACGTCACCTTCTCGTGACCACAGACCTTGACTAATCCTCTCAAGTATACAACACACAGTTCTTGAGAGTATGCCCAAAGGACCGGCACTGGAAGCGTCAAGGCGTTCAGCACTGGCGTCGTACATGTCCAAGCCGGCTGCATCGAAGACACAGTGGAGGTGTCCCTGAGATAAGAACTAATGCATTTACCCCATAAACATTAAGAGTGTGAGAAATTGTGCTTGCTGACACTCCGTCCTTGAGCGTGACGAAGATGTCACAGTTCGCCGTTTTCATTTGCTCCGTCCTTGGGCACCGCCACTTTTCACGCTCCATAGAGTTAATCGTTCCACAAGGATCTAAATCTTCCACAGTCTTGTGGTGCTTCATACAGCTGGGAAGCCAAACGAGCTCAACCTTGACATTCTTTGTATCCGGCTCAAACACAATGCACCCAAGGCCTTTGACGCGCAACTCTGCTTTGTTGACTAGCTTCTTCTTGGAAGAACTACTGTCGCGAGTAACCATCCACATGTGGCTCATTTGAAATTGACCAATTCAAAAGATTTCCTGGTGGTCAAAAACCTGTGCGAGTGCGTCTTGAAAGTCAGCTGCTCGGTACGGGCGACCCTTAAGATCAGCATGCAGGAAAACGGTATTAAGGACAACAGGTAGGCATTTGCGGAAGGCAAACTTTGCACAAGTTTGTAGTATCCTCAGAAATCGAAAGACCTCAGCCAACGGCCGATGCTCTGCTTTCGGCAAGGAAAATTTTAAGGAGCAACGGCACAGAACGATTTCCTCCTCTTCACTCACCATTCATTCTGGCAGCAGCAGCGGACCCGCACACAAGCGTATCAAGATACTGTCTTCAATTTTTCAGCATTTCATGGACGTACTGCCCCGTGTGATCGTGTGAAGATAACCGAAGTGGGCGTGTCTGGCACCCACAGTGAGCGCCACCTTGACTATCGCTTACCTGCAGCCGTGCGAAACACGTATCTTTACATTCTGGCAGCAGCAGCTGACCCGGACATAAGCGTATCAAGATACTGTCCTCAATTTTTCAGGTTGGTGTTTGTTCGTGTGCTTTATTGTAAACGGCATCGGGACCTTGCCGTCGCTGCCGCTTCCAGGTGTGTTGTGTTGTAATTTTCGTCGTCTCTGGACGTAAGTTTGTCGGGTGCTTTCGCCGAGCTGCTCAGCGCAAAAATGGCCAGTACAAAGGGCGCCCAAGATTTCAGGGCTCTCGAAGATAAGCCCCCAGGGAGCATCAAGGAAGTAGCGAAGGTCCTTACCGAACTTCTAATTACACTTTATTTTTTTTTTTTGCATCCGACATGAAAAGTAGCGTGGACAAAATGGGCGGCTCAGGTACTGAAACTCGCGCTGAGCTCTCTGGCATTAAAGAGTCAATTGACTTTATGAATGAGGGGTTCGAAAACTTCAAAACAGATGTGGAAGGGTTTCGTCGTGAGCTTGCGGAAGTCAAAAAAACAAAATGAGCACTATCAGAAAACAAATGAGCTTCTGAGAAAGGAACTGCAAGAGACAAAAAAAGAGATAGTAGATCTAAAGCAGTTCAATAGGAACATAAATCTTGAGATCAAGGGACTTCCAATTGCTGCGAATGAGAACCTTGTCAGCTCTGTCCAGAAGGTGGATTCTTGCCTGGGTGTCGAACTTGCCGAGTCTGACATTGATGTAGTGCATACGCTCTAAAGATAGGGACAAACCAAACGTGGTGGTCAAGTTTATCACAAGATCTATCCGAGATAAAGTGCTCAATGCTGCAAAAAGACCAAACTAACACAAGACTTCTTGGGTTTCAAGAACAAGAACCCTTGTTTGTTAATGAGCATCTGTGCGTTGAGAACAAAGTAATACTATCTAAAGCAAAGAAAGCAGCTAAAGACCACAAATGGAAGTTTGTCTGGTTGTCACAAGGGAAAATTTTGGTGCGTAAGGCAGACAACTCCACTTTTCTGCACATTGCAACTGAAGAGGACTTGGCCGACGTCGTGTGACTGTTCTTTTTTTTCCTCTCGTTTAGTTCTTAGCATGACATTTTTTTCCTGTTTCTTTTGACATGGCTTTCACGTTTCAACAAGTTGACGATTTGATGCGTGATAAAAGCTTTTCAATTTTGCATTGTAACGTGCGCAATATACGAAGCAACCTAAATAACTTGATTGTACATATGGCAAGGTATAAATCCGTTTTTGATGTCATAGCCGTGAGTGAAACTTGGCTCAAGCGTGATGAAGCAGTCTTTACCCGGTTATAAATTTTTATCCCAGCCACGGCATACTCGGGCAAGGGGAGGTGGTGTAAGGATGTTTGTCAAGGATAGTGTCTCCTACCAGCAAATGGGAGTGGCGTCTATTAGTTTTGAATGCATTGAAACCCTATTCATAAAACTTCAGGATGGTTTGATGGTTGGTGTGGTGTATCGGCCACCAAACACATCAATAACGCAGTTCCTTGAGAAGATTGAAATGATCCTAAAAAAATGTTTTCATGGGCGTCGCTCTAATATTATAATACCGGGCGATTTTAATTTAGATCTAACACATGGCGTACAGAACAGCTGCACTTTTTTCCGGAATCATTTGCCTTACGTAACCTTATTACAGAACCTACCCACGTGACAAGTACTTCCAGCACTCTAATAGATCACGCCCACTGTAATATAGTCCCAGGTGTGCTGGCTGGTACCTGCGCTGAAGTGGTAGCCGACCATTCACCTATTTTTCTGATAATAGAAAAAGACCTGCTTCCTCAAGTGCTGTCAACACAGTCTAAAATTCGTAGTAAAATAAACTATGTAGCACTACGTGAGATATTAGAACAAACCGACTTCACTACGATGTATGATAAAAACGTCAATACTGAGTGTAAGAACTATCTAGATATCTTTAAAAATGCCATCGAACAGAGCTCTCTGCCGTACACTAATAAATACAGCCAGCCAACGTATCCTTGGATGAATATTGAAATATTAGCCGTGTTAAAAGATAAGGACAAATGGTATCACTAATGGAAGTAGTTCAGATCAAACGAGCACTACCTAAGCCAGTTCAAGCGTTGCAGGAACTTGTCATTATCTCTTATGAGAAAAAGAAAAAAGGAATATTATTCATCCCTGGTGTAACAGGCGCATGTAAATACAAAAAAAAAATTGGGACATAGTGAACAACGCAATTGGCCTGCGATCCAGTGCAGCAACACTTCCTGAGACATTTGACGAAGACACCGCTGAATCATTTAATATCTACTTTACTTCCATTGGGCCTACGGTTGCCGCAGAGATTCATGCTGACGCACCTACGGCGAAGATGCCGGAGCGTGTTAACAACACGTTTGCACTGCCTGACATAGAAATAGAAGAAATAATCACTGCAGTCGGCAGCCTTTCAGCCGACAAGGCGGCAGGACCTGATGCAATACCCGTTAGACTGATAAAAAATAACATTGATATACTAGCAATCCATCTACTAAATATTTTTAACCACTCATTGGCAGACGGGATGTATCCTGACGAACTGAAGGTTGCAAAGGTTATACCTATTTATAAAGGCGGTGAGCGATCTGATTTGCGAAACTATAAACCAATATCGGTGTTAAATGCAGGTAATACAGTTTTTCAAAAGGTGCTTTGTAAACGTATACAAAGCTTTCTAGATAAGTATAACATTATATGTCATAATCAGCACAGCTTCAGGCCGCAAAGGTCAACGTCAACCGCAGTTCTGGTTCTCACACAACTGATAAATACTGCACTGCATAATGGCAAACTGGCCATAGTAGTATATTTAGACATATCAAAAGCCTTTGACACGGTTGATCACACAATACTACAACAAAAATCGGAAGCCTACGGTTTCAGAGGGAAAATTTGT
Source organism: Amblyomma maculatum (assembly GCF_055883805.1). Lineage (NCBI taxonomy): Eukaryota > Metazoa > Arthropoda > Arachnida > Ixodida > Ixodidae > Amblyomma > Amblyomma maculatum. Next base: position 978,088 of record NW_028146755.1, on the reverse strand, counting down.
GATCAAATTAAGAGTTATTTTTCAGGACGGAAACAATATGTTGTGAACAATTTATCCTCACTACCGCAAAGCATTATTCTAGGTGTGCCGCAGGGTTCCATGCTTGGGCCGCTATTCTTTTCCCTGTACATTAATGACCTTCCATCAACATTGAAATATTCAAAAGCTGTAATATATGCCGATGACACCTTATTACGTTTTACAGGAGAAAATTTAGAGGTACTTAAATGCATCATTATTGAAGAGCTTATCAAGTTTCGCAGTGGCTTAAAAGTAATCGGCTAACCCTTAATACTGAGAAAATAAAGCAAACCGTATTTCACTCGCGCAGTAAGAACATGAACTACGAACCTATATATTTAACTATCGACAACACGAGTCTGCTGAGGGTACCCCAGTGCAAGTATCTTGGTGTATTGTTCACGTCAGATATGCACTGGAAAGAACAAATTATAACATTTGCTCCAAATTAGCTTATGGTAGTCATGTTTTACTAAGGGCCAGGGACTGCTTTGGTCTGCCAATTTTACTCATCCTGTATTTCGCCTTTGTGCACAGTCAGTTGTCCTATTGTCAGGAAACATGGGATGGTACATATAAAACATTCCTAGATCCTGTTTCTCGCTTTAAAAAAACGAGCTATTCGTATGGTAACTTATTCAAATAGTACATACCCCAGTACGCCACTTTTTCAGCAGCTTCGCATCTTACCGCTATCAATGGCATATAAACTGAAGATAGCTGAAATAGTAAACACTCATAAAATCTAACAACCCCCTGCCCCTTAGTTTATTTAAATTAACAATGAAACAAACAAGAGCTGCAACTAACAACCTATTTAATTTACCACCTTGTTATAATATGTACGGCCGGAGACTCCTAGAATATAGTGGAGCCCATGTGTGGAATAAAGTGCCCAAATGAAGTTAAGGAAAAAAATAACTTTTCGGCATCTTTAAAACACTACCTAATTTTCACGGAACTGTCAGAATAAATTGATTGTGTGTGTTAATTTTGAAGTTTTTCTGTACAAGGTCTACAATAACATTGTACTTGTTTTTCATTTGGACCCATTACTAGCCGTAAAGGCAATGGGTCCGACCAACTGTTCGCGTACAGTTTTTTAGCACAAATAAAGAAAATAAAGGCGAAAAAAATCACCGCCAAAGAACCGCATTGCGTCTGTCCTAATAAAGGTGATCGTAATGTATTTTTCGTATTACGAGCCGGTAATGTATAGGAGCGTCATTTGAAGAAAAAAAACAAATTACTACAGAGGCAGTAGTCAAGCGAGTAGCAAAGAGCATTTACACTTTGCTTACTCATAATGCGGCGCTCACTCATCAATTCAATAAAAACCTTTATTCATGAGGATGACCTGAAGCCTGAAAAGCTCCTTCTATCGTACGGCACTGCCGCAACAGATGGCGCGAGCCACCACGCGAATAAAAGGCTTATACATCTATTCATTATCGTCAACGCATTGTTGTTTAAGGACAGTGGAGAAAGAAACAGACTACGGAATTTAGGCGAGAAGGAATAACCAAATGGAGGTTGTCTGACTGGTGGCTAAAATAAAGGCAGGAGGGAAATTTCATCCTCCTATAAATGCATAAAGAAGTGGTGCGTCAGAAGTGTGACGTGGTGTAGGAGAGCATAAGAATGCGGTGCGAAAGGGGCAGGATCACGCTACTGCGTTGAACTCTTAAAGAATAAGCTTAATCGTCCTCATTTGTTTCCTACCTGTAGTCGCGAAAACAACAGCTAAACTAGAAATGTGACTTCTTTTGTGGAAGGAAAAGGCGTAGTATCTGTCACATTGTGGGAGGACAGCTAAGGGGAAGCGAAAAGCTGGGAGTAAAAGAAGAGGGGACATAGTGGAGGGATGTAGAATGCATTTTGACCAAGAGTGGATTTCAACGTGCACTGGTATCACACAGGACAAAGACGCACTGTGTTTCGAACCGGCACCTGTTATGCCTATATGTCTTGCAAACTGCCTCGTTTCCCGCAGGCTGCTGCAGCTTGGCTCTTATAACGCAGAATTATCAAATAGGGTTTTGAACGCAGCCTATATTTAAAAAACCAATAATTCGTTCAATTAACAGTTGTTCTCACCTGATGTGCAAAGTGCAATCAAACCTATCGGCGTTTTTTGCCAGCCAGTTTTAAAGCAAACTGGCAGTTAGCCAGAGCTCCTAACTTTCCCGCACTCGCTAAAATTGCATCAGAAATCATGTGCATAACGGTGTCTTCTTAACAAGGCTGCTGTAAAAAATAACGATTACAAAGCAATGCTAAGCAAATATGCGTGACGGTTTGGTTAGCCGCCGAGCTTTTCTTTTTTTTTTTGCCCGCCAACGAATTCCGTCTTTATTTTCTTGCGCATTTCCTGCAATTTTCCTGCTTTCGAATTGCAGTTTAAGGGAAATACAGAAATGTTTGAACGTGACGATAGTTATAACGTGCACAGCCAATATATTTAACGATTTTTGCGTTATTACAAAACTTTGGACACTAACAATGCTATCCTTTGAACTGGCTAAAAAGTGTAAATACACATCACGCGTGGTCTTACCTTTATCGGTATGGAATACAAGAAGGAAGCATTTTTGTTCCGAGTCCCAATATAGCATATTGTAGGTAACGGTATCCTGCGTACCTTCAAACGTAGGTATCCATGGTAAATATATTATTTCGGTTTTCAACGTTACATAAAAGGTTGTTGTTCCTTATTAATTTCCGTGTATTATTATGCAAATTTCAGCTCCTACGCCCAATTGATCATCTTCAATATCGCAAATAAGAAGTTTATGCTCCCCATAGATGAAATTTGGTCAATATTGTTGAAGGTTGTGAAGCGTATAACAAAGCCTATAGTGTATGTTAACGGATACTATGAAAATTTGGACCCGTTTGGATGCCTTGTTAAGTTTGAAATATTTCTTTATTACTCCTCTAAAAATAATAAGGCAAGAACACGAAGTTAGGCGGTAATCATTTGTATTTGTTTCAAACCTGGTGGATTTAGCGCTTCTGTTTCACGAGATGTAGCCGAGTGATTTTACAATTTTATGCATCAGAATTTGTGTCAATTTAAGCATTTTTAATGATTGTTGCAATTTTTAACGAAAAGGGCATAATGTTATTTTCCCCTAGCTTGATGCACCGATCTTTAGTATGCAGCTTTCCGACTTTTGACACTTCATTCATTTCACTCTCTTCCTTCATTACCTCCTTCATTTGCAAAGTTATTCTTGCCATGAAATGTCACCTGTTAGTGCTTTTTACAAATATTGTAATATTGCTTTGCACAGAACGAAATTCCCCTAGGCATTTTGTACCCGGAAACCGTGACCTTTACGGAACTGCCGACCTATAGTTGCATCTGTCTTTTAGAGCAGGCTCTAAAAATCGAATATCACAAGCTAGGTATGTAGGAGGGTGGTTAGGTATGTAGGAGGGTAAGAAATGGGCGGGCGGGCGGGCGGGCAGGCAGGCAGGCAGGCAGGCAGGCAGGCAGGCAGGCAGGCAGGCAGGCAGGCAGGCAGGCAGGCAGGCAGGCAGGCAGGCAGGCAGGCAGGCAGGCAGGCAGGCAGGCAGGCAGGCAGGCAGGCAGGCAGGCAGGCAGGCAGGCAGGCAGGCAGGCAGGCAGGCAGGCAGGCAGGCAGGCAGGCAGGCAGGCGGGCAGGCGGGCAGGCGGGCAGGCGGGCAGGCGGGCGGGCGGGCGGGCGGGCGGGCGGGCGGGCGGGCGGGCGGGCAGGCAGGCAGGCGGGCGGGCGGGCGGGCGGGCGGGCGGGCGGGCGGGCGGGCGGGCGGGCGGGCGGGCAGGCAGGCAGGCAGGCGGGCGGGCGGGCAGGCAGGCAGGCAGGCAGGCAGGCAGGGTTACCGGAATCATTCAAATCTGGCCTCCTGCTCTGCAGTGGGGAAGGAGAAGGGCTGGATGAAGAGGATCATAAAGAATTATAGAATTGAGAGAAGGCATATGAAAGTATATACAAGCACGGCAACTTGCCTTCGTGAGTCAAGTCCCGTGTCCCACAAAAATGGCAAATTGCCCGCACTGCCTGTACACCCTTCCTCTTATCCCGCCAAGCGTTCAGCAGCAACAGCTGTGACACAGAACTCTTGTCAAAACGTTTATAGGTTTATAGCTGTTTTCGTTGACGCGGATGCACTAGGCACTAATATATGGGTCACAGTCTCTATGAAGCCAGAATTTGAAAACTGCGATGAATCCGACTGTTCAATGAGATGTAAAAAGCTGCTTGTGAAAAGCATGTTGTAACAAAGTTTATGTAGGAAGCATGCATGCGGAAGCATATGCACGTAAAACTTCACTGTTCGATCGAGCGTTCTTTGACGGATGTACCGGGCGTCTAGCTAAGAACAGCAAGCTGTTCGTTTGAAGACATGAGGTATCCCCTTTTGTAAAAAAAAAACCCAGCTGTTTGGAGGCCACAGGTTAGGGCACCGTTTGCTTCAGCGTCGGCCTGTTTATTTCCATGGAGCCCACAGTAGACAGGAATCCACTGAAGCATTACCTTGTGTCCTTGCCATCGGGCAGATGTAAGCAGCTCCCTGATACTGAGTGTCAGAGACTGGTCGGCTGTTGGTATAATAAATTCTTCAAACTTCTTAATGCTGTTTTTGAGTCCGTGAATATATATCATTTCTGAATTGGTTCCTCACATATGTAGCGAATATATTCCGAAATGGCAACAAATTCAGCAGAGGTTGATGTAGAAGTATGTCCCAAAAGGAAATGCAGTCATTTTCGGAATGGGTACCACCCCAGCTTCAGCGGATGCCTGTGTGCATGTATATGTGTCAGTCTATGCGTAAATATAATTACGATATTCGGACTAGATGTGCTCCAGAGGAAGTTTCAGTACAGTGCATGGCAGCATTGATTTCTTTAGTATCGCGGGAACACGTAGGCGCACTGAATGTTTATCCATCACCCATGGTGATTGGACAGGACGTTATTTGAGGACATAGCATTTTGGTACTTGTCACTAACGGTAATCTTCTTCAGTGGGTTATAAATGTGTCCTGTAAGTGATCATAAATGCACGCGGGATGGCTCGTGTGGCAAGTTTATAAATATTGGGCGAGCATGTGCCTCTTCAATGCTGCCTTTGTTATATGTGCATCGGGATAAACCGAAGCACATCATCAGCGACTGCGCTTGCGCCGAGTTTAAAGCTGCAAGGAGGAACTTTTCATATTAGAGAGTACTGAGAGGAGGAAATGATCATATTAGAGTGTACTGAGATTCTGTGAAGTCCTGGTTCGAGTGTGTGCACAGGTGTCCGCGACGACGTGCGTGCGCAATGGCATGGAGACAATTTTAATCAAAAAATAAAGTACAAACAAGGTTGCTAGGAGAGGATTCCGATCAGCATTACGCGTGTCGGAGAGGTCGGAAGGAAATTGGAGCTACCGCGGTATTGATGCATAGAAATTCATGGACTTGAAACGATTGGCAATGTAACCCTCACAGCAAAAATTTAAATATTGGTAAAAACTATACCACTCTTATTTATCCGATAGCAACATTTACCATGTGCACCCCCCCCCCCCCCCCGCCACCTCAAGCAGGCCAACTAGCGGCGATAACTGCTGAATTTTACACATGTACCCTCAAGAGTAAATGGCTCGAATCGCGCAAGAGTGGCATCGAATTAAATTTCACCAACATAAGCGGCTGTGAAAATGGGAAAGTGATGAACACGCGACTGGTATGGCTTATAAGGGCCGAATAAAAGGCAAAATTACTACAATTTCTTTTCAACTTTCCAGGATAGAGCTTTCTAAGGAAAGAAGCAAAACCACGAGCTCTCAGGTTTGTAAGGGAAAATAATGCAAGCAAAAGGTTGCCGGCCAACGATTACCGGTTTTTGTACTTCCTGAAATAAGGATGGTATGCGCACTACTTCGCTGAATAATATCCTGAATGAAACATATATTTCATAAAAAGGGGCTTCATTTTTTCAGTTAGATAGCCAGACTTTGAATTATAAATAACAAATGATATGGAGTCAGGTATTTGTTATTTTAGGTGTTCGTTTGATTCCTTGGCGTTTTCTTAAACATGGCTTTCTAGTTTCACTGCTATTACCATGTTTCTGGCGGCCGCCACGTTTCAGTATATTGTGGGCGAAAATGATGGTAAGGGGGGGGGGGGGGGGTGCGTGTACCTCTTTATTTTCGGCTGTCATCCCTATGAGACCAGAGGCGACTTTATATGCAAGTGAGATGATTTTGAGAGTGTTCTGGCATGTGAAGAAACTATGTTGTTTCTAGAGGCCCACAATCCTAGGGCAAATTGTCATAGTGCTTGTATTAAATTGAGTCACTCAAGAAAGGGACTTGCAGTACTCAAAGAAACTTTAAATGTCTATCTAATGCCAAGTAACACTGCTCAATTCAAACTCCATGAAAGTATGCACATAAAGGTTGTAAGAAAGCCATTGATCTGTCTAGGAGAACAGTATCCCATAAATGTGCACTGATATACTCAAGTTTTACACTTCTCTGTATGATAGTTGGCATGGCGTACTTGCTTCAGGTCTGAGGGATCATCTACCAACTTTTGCATCATTTACAAAATGCACTGTTGCATCCACACTGAGCTCAGTAAGCAGGCACTGGTTTGAAGAAACGGCTGTGAATACACACTACAGCCTACTCACAGCACGAAAGCAACTATCCCATTACAGCACATGACAAGCTTCAATAAACACACCCAGCTACCGAACACATGAACATACCTGATGGTGATATAATATGCTATCATACAGCGGTAAACGCACACGTTGCAATCCAGATACTGACACAATAGCAAATTGTACAGATTGCGGAAAAAACTCATCAACTGTATAATCAGGGAAGGCCGAAAAACAATCTTTCAGTTGCTTGTTGAAAACATGAATTGAGCAGACGTACATACTCGGAACGTAATTGATCTTGTGCCAGGATATTTTTTATGCCCCAATTACAGATGTACGGTGCAGCTTTCCTACTTAAGACCAACAATAATTACAAATAAAACAAAAAAGGAATGGATCGCGTATATCCTTTTATGCGTGCAAAAATACTAGGATAAGCCTTCCGAGCTACTTCTCCGGACTATCATTATTAGATTACTAAAAGTGTTTATGGCCTTTAGAAGCAAACTCAATTCTCAGTTATTTAAAAAGCAGTTGGGACAACCACACAAGCACATGAACACAAATTGATTCTATGCAATATTCAGCTGTACCTTTAGAATTATTTGTGAAATGTAATGATTCTTCGGAGTGAAATTTGGTTAATATTGTCGCGCCTCAAGCCACAGGGAGCCGTGAAGGTACACGTAGACGAGGACCCGAGAATAAGGTCGGCTTCTAGTTCTGAGAACAGAGTCCAGCTCCAGCGCGCCTCTGGAGCCAAACACCGCTTCGTCATCGTCGGCATCAAGCACAGAAGCGCGGCGCTAGGCACGTGGCATTATTTACCCCCGTGAAAGGAAACATCGTCCCGATGACAAGGTGAGAGGAGAGAAAAATTTTGTGTTAGGTGAACTGTACAATAACTCAAGGTCTCACTTGAAGGCAGCGTCAATGTTACAAAACACGACGTTGACACGGCGTTCAGTTGCGCGAAAAGTACAGCTTTAAGCGCACCACACGCACAATTTCAGGCCGCTGACGCCGAGCACTGACGGTCACAGTTCCATCTGGAATAAATTCGTAATTAACGCTGTTTAAGCGGCGCAGTAATTTATAGGGTCCGAAATAAGTTTCTTGCACAAGCCTTTGTGGCGCACGGGGATCAACGCCAACACTTGATCTCCTAGTTCGTAGTGGACTTCCCGGTGCCGAAGGTTATGGTGTCGAGCGTCAGTGGCATACTGCTCCGTGTGTGCGAGCGAGCCAGCTAACGGGCTTGATTGGCCTGTACCGCGAAATGGGCAGCATCGGGTTTGACCGCTTAGTCCCCGCACGGGAGCATCGCGTCCAACATTGTGCGGGCCTCCCTGCCATATGCAAGACGGAACGGCGTAAACTTCGTGGTTTCCTGCGACGCCGTATTGTAGGCGAAGGTGAGATACAGCAGGATCTCGTCCTACATTTTACGTTCAACGTCGATGTTCACTGAGATCATGTCCGCCAAAGTTTTGTTGAGTCGTTCCGTTAGGCCATTTGTCTGAGGTTGATACCCTGTTGTGCGATGCTCGGTATGGCTGAGAGTTAAGGTGTCCAGCAGTAGCCTAATTGTAAACGCCTTTCCTCGGTCAGTAATGATAGTCGACGGTGCACCTTGTCTGGGTACAATGCCGTTCTAGAATCGAGCAACTTTGCCGGCGGTACCTCCGGACTGGTCCTTAGTTTCAACGTAGTGTGTTAAGTAGTCTTTTGGCGACTACAATCCACTTGTGTCCGTTCGAGGATTAAGAAACTGGGCCTAATAGGTCCATTCCCACTTGCTTGAAAGGTGTGAGGGGTGGTTGAATAAATTGCAACATGCAGGATGGCTTGAGCGCGGGTTTTTTTCGCCGCTTGCATTGTCGATAAGTCTGTACGTAACGTTTACCGCTCGGAGAAAGATGTGGCCAGTAATAGTTCTGCCGGACTTGGTTTAAGGTGCATGTAAAGCCAAGATGACCGGCGTTAGTTCGTCTTGGCAAGCCAGGAGAATTTTGTGCCTTAGATCAGCCGGTATGACTAGCAGGTATGTTTTTGCACTCGAAGTAGAATTCTTATAAAACAACCCTGTGCGGAGCAGTACGACAACAGTGCCCGAGCAAGATACCGGGGTATTGTTGGGTGCCCACCTTCAAGATGGTCGATGATCAGTCGCAGTTTGGCGTCGGCATGCTGTTTGGAAACGAGGTCTGACATAGTGGTAGCTGCAAGGAAGCTATCGTCGTCGGTGGCATCTGACGAAGGAGGGTCGACGGGGGTGCGGGACAGGCTATCAGCCTCGATGTCCTTTTGGCCGGACTTATAATAACATCGTAATCGAACTCCTACAGGCGCAATGCCCAACGTGCTAAGCGGCCACAAGGACCCTTAAGTTTTTCAGCCAGCATAACGAGTGATAGTCAGTGATGACACAAAACGGTCGGGCATAAAGGTAAGGGCGGAACTTGGCAGCGGTCCATACTACTGCCAAACGTTCTTTTTCAGTGGTGGAATAGTTGTACTCAGCACGGGATAGTGCGCGGCTGGCATAGGCAGTTACTTTCTCGACACCGTCTTGGTGCTGAACTAGAACGGCACCAAGGCCGACGTGTAGCGCTCTGTGTCGGCTTCATCGTCAAAATGTGCCAGGAACAGGGGTGACTGTAGCCGGCATCGTAACTCGTCGAAAGCCGTCTGCTACTCGGCGCCCCAGGAAAATGATGCGTCATCTCGAGTCAGGAGCGTCAGAGGGCTGGCCATTTGACAAAGCGGCGATAATATGAGCACAGCCCAAAAAACCATCGGACTGCTTTTTTGTGATCAGGGACAGGAAAGGCAGCAACTGCAGCAAGTGTCCCAGGGTCAGCTCGGATGCCATCAGCACTCACAATGTGCCCAAGAAACTTCAATTCGATGAACCCGAAATGGCACTTTTGAGACTTGAGAGAAAGGTTGCCAAACCAGACGGCTTCAAGAATAGTTTTCAGGTGGCGCAGGTGTTCCGTGAACGCCGGCAAAAAGATTCTCACGTCGTCGAGATAAACAAGCATGTCTGCTATTTAAGACCTGTGAGCACAGTGTCCATCATCCGCTGGAAGGTGGCAGGAGCACAGCTGAGCCCTAATGGGAGGACGCGGAATTCATATAGCCCACCTGGTGTCACGAAGGCAGTTTTCTCGCGGTCCCTCTGATCAACTTCGATTTGCCAATATCCACTCCTGAGGTTAATCGACGAGAAGTACTTGGCTCGGCGAAGTCGGTCGAGAAAGTCGTCGATCCGTGGCAGCGGATAGACATCCTTATTTGTCAAACTGTTCTGTTCTCGGTAGTCAACGCAGAAACGAAGTGTTCCGTCTTTCTTTTCAACGAGGACTGCAGGCGATCACCACGGGCTGCTTGAAGGTTGAATGACACTATCGGTAAGCATCTCCTTGACTTGCTGTTGGATAGCATATCTCTCCCGAGGAGACACATGATAGGACTGCTGATGGATGGGTCGAGTGCCTTCATGCGTGATAATCCGGTGTTTAATGACAGACGTTTGCTGCAATTTAGACGAAGACCTGAAGCACGCACGAAACTCCAGCAACAAATCCTGGCGTTGCTTCGTTTGAGCGGAGGAAAGGCAAGAATTGATGTCGACAGCGTGTACGGCATCATTCGGTTCGGTGCTAGGCGTAGCTTTTTCGGAAGCAAAACATTCGTCGACTTCCTGCAGATGGTCGACGTGAGCAATGACAGTTCCACGAAATATGTCAATGCTCATTCGAGAAATTGATGACAAACACCTCCATCTCTCTACCACGAAAGAAACAGACCTCTTGCCACAGATACTCCCAAGGTGAGTGAGAGGGACATTAGGCTCAACAACCCGGAGATCGTTATGTGGCTCGTCACAGGTAACTTTGACGAACATCCTCGCGCGTGGTGGCACTGTGAGGCTATCATCGGCGACTCGCAGCGTGGATTGGGACCCATGGTATTCATGCTTTTCGGCGGCCAGTTTGGCGGAAAACGTCACCAAGCGTCTCTGGAGATTTATAGTGGCACCCTGCTCACGAAGGACGTCGATGCCAAGAATAACATCGCGAGAGCATTTGCGTAGAAGAAAAAAGTCACGACAAATGTGCAGCCTCGCACCGTAACCCGGGCCGTGCACATACCAAATGGTGCAACCACATGTCCGCCTGCCGTACGTAAGTCTGGTCCGTTCCATGGCGTCATCACTTTTCTCAGTGACTTTGTAAGCTGCCCGCTGAGATAGAATAATCGGCTCCCGTATCAACTGAAGCTCTGACCTCCTTCGTGTTGACAATAACAGGGATGTCCAGGGAGACCCGGCCAAGAACAGTACCTGTCGACGTCAATTCGGAGTGAAGCGAGCGGTGTGGCGGCGGAAGCTGAATAGAAGTTGGGTGGTCGGCGTCAGGGCGATTCAATGTCTACGGCGGGCCGGAGTGAAGCGAGTAATGCGGCGGCGGAAGCTGGGCGGCAGTTGTGTGGTATACATCGGGGCTATTTAAGCGACATGGCGGTGATACCAGGTCGGTGATGCGGACGACGTCGGGGCGATCTGGTCTGTGCGGCGAAACCTGCACAGGAATTCGGCGTTCGACATTGGGGCGAATCGAGTGGATCAGCGAATCGGTGTGTGGCGGACTCGCCCCCATAGGTCGCCGGAGCTAATTTTCCCGACGAGGGCTCGAGGAAGCACGGTGTGCAGCGGTATAACGTGGCCCCGAGGGCGAAGAGCGACGAGGCGAAGACGAGAGCGACTCACGACGAGGAGAATGCCGCAGACTACTCTGGCGGGTGACGCACTGGGCGATGTCCTGAGGCCGCTGACAAGGCCGTGGACGAGGGCTGTCGGGAGAAAATCCTCTAAGGCCAATCTGGCGATAAGTGCACCACGGGTAGAGGTGACCTGCCTCGCCACAGTGGTAGCAGTGAGGGCGGTTATTCGGAGCGCGCCAGAGATCAGTCTTCCGTGGCTCCTGGCGCCGACCTGCCCAGAGGGACAGCGGTTCCGCAGCGTGCACAGTGACCTGAGGTGGCGTGTTAGGCGAAGAGGTAGGAAGCAGGGCTGGGCGGCATGTGACATCAGCATAAGTTACCGGCTGGGTGAGGCCACGGGGGTGGCGGTGGAACGACTGCACTTATCGGTGGCATGGGTGTGTTCTGGACCTCCTCACAGATGACGCTGGCCAGAGAAGCCGTGCCAGGAGGAAATGTCCCATGAAGTTGCTGGAGCACCTTGCGAACCACGGTGTGAATGAGGTCGCGAAGGGAGCTCATATCTCTCCCGGGATTGTAGTCGGTGCGGTCAGTCGGCGGTAGTGCAGAGATTGAATTCAGTGGCCGAGCGTACTGGCTGCATGGCTGCTGTAGCAGGTTCTCCATAATCACAGCTTCAGCCAGAAACGCTGTGACGGTGGTGGGCAGGTTCCGCACGAGGCCCGAAAAAAGCTGGTTTTTGACTCCGTGCATCAGGTGCCGCACCTTCTTCTTCTCACTGATGGACTGATCGGCGCGATGGCAGAGACGCATGACGTATTCAATGTACATTGCGACCCCTTCATTCGGACGCTGAACTCAAGAGGTCAGGGCATGCTCGGCGTTCTCCCGGCGGTCACTGTTGACGTACGTACCGAAGAGCTGGCTTCGGAAGGCCGGCCACCTAAAGAATGCGGCCTCGCGATTCTCGAACAACGTTCGAGCAGCGTCTTCAATGCTGAAGTTGACGTTCCGTATTTTCGTAGCGTCGTCGCAGCCAATAAACGTCGTGACCCTTTCGTCATGAGCAAGCCAGTCCTTGACGTCTTCCAACTACTCCCTGTGAAATGGCTTAGGTTTTGGGAGATCTGAAGAATGAGTCAGGACGAAGGGGCGGAAGGGACAGTCGTAGTACGGGTGGCGGTGTTGTTGTCATAGCTATGGTGGAAGTTAGGGTCTCCTAGTCAAGAGGGAAAGCTTCGGGGGGCAAGCCTCGGAGCCGCCGGCTTGCACGATGAACTGGAGTGGTCACGAGAGGCGGCCACGTCGGGTCGTCCGTAGGAGAAGGGATCATCGATGGCACCTCCACCAGCGTCACGACTCAAGCCACAGGGAACCGTAAAGGTACACGTAGACGAGGATCCGAGAATAAGGTCGGCTTTTGGTTCCGATAACAGAGTCCAGCACCAGCGCGCCTCTCGAGCCAACCACCACTTCGTCGTCGTCGGCATCAAGCATGCCAGTCGCACGGCGCTAGGCACGTGACGATATTTTCATTATCATCTTGTAAGTTTCATTCATTTCAGCACTTCGAGCTTGAAGCCACTCTTCTCGAAAACGCTCTCAATATTTCATGTGCAGGTGTGTATGAAATATTAAAGTAGTGCCTGTCAAAGTGACATCGTATGTCATCTCAAAGACGCCTTTTACATCTGCAACTGCATGCTGGCGCCGGCAAGCTTCGTTGCGAAGGTAAGGTAGCCCCCGCAGCAGTCATTCACACGGCAACAACATATAATGAACTGAACGACAGGCCGAACTTATTCTGTCATCTTTTTTTCGAACGTAATTGAAAGTGTGCTAATTACATGTCCTATATACCTTTTTTGCTGCAAAATCGCAATAGCAGCAAGCAAAATAGATTTCAGAAAAGAAAATCAGATGAAATGGCTGTCGTACATTTCAAAACTAAAATCAATAAATCTATTGAAGGTACGCTCCACCTCAAAGCAGTATTTATAGATGTTGTTAAGGCCTTCGCATTCATCAAATACCTAGTTTTGCAAACGAAATGTTGCAAAATAAGAAATAAAGCCATAGCGCTTCAACCTTTTCGCAGTTACCTTGAGCCATGTTTTAAGTTTGTTTGCCTACGAAAATATAAATAGCACCAAATGACAATAAAGTGTTGTTCTGCGCAAAGGTCAATATTGCTACTTTTTCTCTTCCTGCTGCATATATGGGACATAGTAAGTATTCTCCCAACTGATTATATGTAATATACAATGATGATAAATATACTCGCATATCTTGGTCCGCTACAAATTGTAAAGAACTTCAAAATGTAGCTAAGACGTTGCTTTTCGAACCTAATGTATGTCTAAACCGAAATAGCTTAGAACTGAAGGAGAATAACAGAACTTTATGCCTAATTGTGCGAGCAACAAACCCATATCAAGTGAAACTCCAGCACCGAAAATAGGCCAGCAGGTACAGAACAAAAAAAAGAAAGCTGTACAGCAAAAATAGGCTTCTTTATCTCTCCTGGTGGCGCACACAGGCATTGAATGTTGACTTCTAACTATAATTTACTTCTAGTTTGGGAGCTTATTCCATTTTTCAAAATACGTCTTTCAAACCGCACGCATATGCACGGAACATTATCAAATATAGAAACCTTTATTAGTGCCTTACCAACTAACGGGAGAAAAGTAATCGTAGCGTTCCCATCCATGCCGGTTCCTCCTGCTAGAGTTGCAACCTCATAGTCGCAGTTCCTGAAAAATCATTGCTATTTAAAGCAACATCAAAAATTGGTAGGAATATAATGTGAATGCAAAATTACATAGACATGACAAGTGTTCGCGATAAAGGTAGGAGGTCTCTGGCATTTTTTGTAAAAAAACAATGTCCCGGCGCACCTTACAGTAAAGCGCAGCAGCAATTCAATGAGTCCAAGTTTACGAAATAAAAGCGTAACAGATTATTCGTGCATAGATCTGCAGTCGCTCTCTGAGCTGCGGTTGCTCGTCGACTCGCTGTGCAGAAGAGAAAGCGCCATTCCGAGTCGCGAATTTGCATCGATAGTGGCTGCAAGTACACAGCGTCTTTTACAGAACGCACAGGACGGAGCCGGCGCACCGACCAGAAGCTGTGGGAAATGGAGAGAGCCGCTGGAAGTGTGCGCCACAAAAACATCCGACTGGCTTGACTAGGCTACTTTTCCCAATCTGCGTTTGGAAGACGCGCGCAGTGTTCCGGATCTGCGTTTGGAATGAAGTTGCCCCGAAACAAGCAGAAAACATTGCCTGGAATTGCTTCAGGTTTGCTATTAGAATTCACCATTAGCCTGGCATTTACTGGCCTAGGCCACCACTATCGCTTATCCAGCAGGGTCGATTGTGAGAATTAGGTAACTACTGATTCCCTGATGAATTCCAGTCATATTCTGAGCACCATTCCATCACCAGGTTGATAGTTTGAATACCCTGATGGTAGAGAACCCTCACCAAAATATGTTTCATCCTTTGGCCGACGTTCTATGGTTACCCAGATTCCATTAGTAATTACCTCAGTAAGTACCTTGTACGTGATGCATATTAAGCTAAATGGTCTATAATGCTACAATTCTATAGCGTACACTCTCTGATGAATTGAGATTGCAAAGAAGATGAAACTGCGCCGAAACAAATGACGAATGCTTCTGGGTCCTTCGCCATTGGCTGTCGCGCACACTTCAAGGTCGGGAACCCTGGGTCGGACCATACATTGTGCTTTGCAACGCGATCGCCTTGAGCCACTGGTCGACGGCTCAAGTCCTCCGGACAACGCAATAACTACCTCTTCGTTTGGTGGAGGGGCTGGGTGTTGCTTTTACACAATCACTTTGGAGCTCCTATGGCGAGAAAAGAAGTTGCCCAACAAGTAGCCACCCCATTGCAAATCATCTCAAGCTCCGGTGCAATTTGGCAACAGTCCCCCTCCGTTTTCAGCGGGCCGAATGATCAGGGCATTGAAGATTCGTTGGCCTCGTATGAGTTAGTGAGCTGTCACTACAACTGGGATGATCGCTTGAAGTTCAACAGCTTCATCTTCTTCTGCGTGACCGAAATCACTAACCTAGGGTATCGGAAGCATGGGGCCAACCTGTCAAATTGGGTCGCCTTCAAGACTACGTTCGCTGACGTGTTCGGTCGTTCCACATTGCGGAAACTACGGGCGAACAGCCCTTACTGGTAAGAGCTCAGCATGAAGGACCTTCACTTGTTACATTGAAGATGGTGATCTGTGCAAGCCTGTCTACTCATCTATGGATGAGGCAGGAAGGGTGAAAACATAATGAAGGGCATTGATGAAGATGCAATCTACATACTATAGCAAACAAATTCCACTACAGTGAATTTAGTATACCACTTTTGTCAGGATTTCGACGAGTTGCTCCCGCAAAGACTCTGCACTCGTCGCCTTGCCCTGGCTAAACAGTGAGGAGGGACCTTTTAGATTACGTTAAATATCTCCTGCGGGACGAGGTCTCCCGGCAGTTTGGGCTTCTGTCTGATCTACACACATCGTCCACAGCCGATTTGCTTACCACTACTATCCGACACACCATTACGCAGGAGGATGCCTACCAACTTCCTATTTTTCGGCCGCCAGCGCCAACGCCAATTCATGTCGACCCCGTTCCACAATACGAAACACCAGTTGCAGCCCGATGGGCTACGGCCCCTTGTTACTCTCCTGCTTCTATGAGCTATGCCAGTTCAGAAGCCTCCCACGCATGCTGAAGTTACCGCCGGACCATCGCCGTAGCAGCCATTTGCATACGTGCTCAATATAACGCCACCGTCTAACATTCCACGGCCATGGTCAAAGCAGGCTTTATAATTCCCTTTGCGGCCTAGCTGCTCTGACTTCGGGATTCCAGGCCATTTCGCTCGCCTGTGTCTCCATACTCTGCGCCCTACCCTTGAAAATGTCTTACGCCACACTGCCTACCAGTCTCTGACACTAAACATTATAGAGCTCCTTACATCTGCTTGACTGCAAGGCCACTGAATACTGCTTCAATGGATCCCTGTCCACTGGGGGCTTCATGGAAATGAACAGACAGAGGTTTAAGCATAAAGGGCCCTCAGTAATGGTCTCCAAACAGCTGTGCTTTTTTCAAGAGCGCACACGAGGTGTTTTCTACTAACTGTGTGAAGAAGGCCACGCAGCTTACTGGGCACAGCCAGAGGCTCGACAAGTTTATCTAAGAAGGCTCGATGAAATATTAACATTTTATGTTCCCTGTGAAATTCCGCGAATCATGCATGCTTGTTACCTAAACTATGTTTAAGCGTGGAATTCACGCGCAGGTAATTACATTTAATTGGACAGGTGGAATTCCCTGAATGTACAACTTGTTGCATCGCCGAGACTGTGCACCATATATTACTGGTGTGCTGACTGTGTGCGCGTGAAAGAACTGTGCTATCCGTTTCTTTGAAGCGTTTTGACTAGATGCCTTTGTCGGAGCAACTGCTGCTGGGCACTTGGACGGACAAGGGGAAGGTTGTCCAGACGGTGCGGGCTCTGTCGTTTTTTTGCACTCCACCGGACTCGATTCGCGTTTCTAAAGCAAACTTTCATGCCTGTATATTTTTTAATGTCTTCTCCCACATCGTCCCCCATCATGATCCTCTTTTCTTTCCTCGGGGCAGAGTAACAGGTCATATTTCAATCATTCCGGCCGTCCTCTCTGCTTATTCTTTCAATAAACAAATCAACCTATCTATCGATCTGCAAGCACTGCGCCTGATTACACTTATTCGTTCGACACCTTGCGCCCACCTTCGGTGACGTCTCAAACGCCACTCCACAATTCACCAGGCGATTAGCCCATTCAGTTGCCCTGTTCGCAGTCTCCTCTTCCGCCCTCCTTGTCGTTCCCTCCTTATCACTAATGCGGATCGCAGCTTGACCCAAGACTCGAAGAACTAGAATTTGATGTTCGTCGGCAACGAAGTGCGTCTTTTTCTTCTACAAGTCATCGCCTTTCTTCTCCGAACGTTTTCGAAGCTTCTGTTGACGGTGTCTATGCACTTTCGCTTGTCGATACCGGTGCTACTCTTTCCGTTATTCGAGAAAGCTTCTGCCGCTAGCTTGATAAAGTTAACACCGCGTCTTCTGGACTCTTCGCAGCTTTAGCCCCGATCCCGCTCGCCCGTCTGCTGCTTGAACAGCGCGCATCATCATCGCGGACGCCTATTTATGTAGTATTGAGTGCTTGGTTCATGCTCGCATGAACTTATTCTTGGCTGAATTTTTTTTCCAGTCCTCATGCTATTATTGACAGCACCCGTGCCCATGTCGCCTTCTCTGTGCTTTGTGGTGCGGTTTTCGAAGACATGCCGTCTCTCTCTTGCGCAAAATTTGTCGCTGCCAACACCGATATTTCGCCCAACTGTGTTGTGATTGTTCCCGTGTGAGTGACCTCTTCTTTGACGCGACTGTTCTTTTTCGCCTTCTCTAGTGCTCGCTTCCCGCCGGCAATTTCTCTTTCTCTTCGCTGTAATCGGCATTAACTGTTTTGCCGCCGATGTTGTTACGAATGCCTCATCCGCTGTGGTCCCATTACTTCGTGGCAAATTCCTTGGCTATGCTGAAGCTGCTCACCGTATCTCGCCATTTGATGTGCATGCATGTTCCCTAAAGCGTGTACAACGTGCCCACGCAGCCTCCCTCACGTCGAATACTGCTTCTTCTGATCTACATTGTTTGGACCTTTTGCAATTTTCAGTGGCTAGTGACTTCGACTCGAATCATCGCGAGCAACTGCTAGGTCTCATCAACGAATGCAGGTTTTCATTTTACGTTCAGAAGAGTTGCTTAGGCCGTGCGACCGCAGTTGTTCAGCACATCGACACCGATAATCATGCTCCTCTTCGCCTGCGCTCTAACTATGTGTCGCCTTCAGAGTGCCGTGTTATTGCTGACCATGTCATGATATGCTACAACGCGGTGTAATTCAGACTTCATCTAGTTCGTGGTCACCTCCCTAGGTACTTATGAAAAGGAGGCTAGCTCCATAAGGTTTTGTGTCGACTATACCGTCGCCTTAGCAAGATTACCCGTAAAGGCGTAAGCCCATCACCTCGCATTGTCGAAACCATCGACTGTGTACAAGAAGGTGACCGTTTTTCGTCACTCGACCTGCATTCCCTGTAGAGCGAGTGCCCCTGGCTGAATATGATTGACCAAAGAAAACATTTGCCACCCCTGACGGACTGCATGAGTTCAATGTTAAGCCGTTCGGCCTTTGCAACACTCCTGCTACCTTTGAGCGAATGATAGACAACATCTTACGCGGCCTCAAGTGAAACAATTGCCTCTGTTATTTGGACGACATCGTACTTCAACCTATTTTCCGACGCACCTAGAGCGCTTACACAAGATACTGACTTATGTCAATGGTGCTGGCCTCCAATTTAGCCTCCAGAAATGTCGCTTTAGCGCCACAAGTTGACGAAACTTGGTCATTTAGTGTCTAGGAATGGCGTCCGTCCTGCTCCGAACAAGCTACCATGCTGTACCTGACTTCTCTAAACCAGCTTCTTTAAAACTTTCGTTGTTTTGTCCTCAATTTCTTAACCACCATTGCATCGCT
The DNA here is from genome assembly GCF_055883805.1 of Amblyomma maculatum. Classification (NCBI taxonomy): domain Eukaryota; kingdom Metazoa; phylum Arthropoda; class Arachnida; order Ixodida; family Ixodidae; genus Amblyomma; species Amblyomma maculatum. Next base: position 959,053 of record NW_028146755.1, on the reverse strand, counting down.
TAGGAAATTGATGAGAGGTCCCATCAACTTGTCTACCTGGAAACTAACCAGCGACAATATTTTCTCTACGCTCCACGTCTACTCGCTTAACCGCCGATTTATCGCCATTGCTACCCCGCCGCCTCTACTGAGATGTATACTGACGCCAGCGGCATTGCAATCGCCTTGGTGCGTTTAGGATCAATGCGCAAACCCAGCTTTTTCAGATATCTATTTGCCTAAGCTATCCGGGCACGAAACAACGACTACTGTATATACACCGCCATGGAAAAACTCTTGCGATGGTGCGGCCATTAACAAAGTTTCGGGTCGACTTATTGGCCACCGCATCAACGTCATCGCCGGTTGATCAAATTCATGGCGTATCGCTGAAGACCTCTTCTCTATGTCCGGTGTGGTTCGATGACGGAGCTCCTGGTATCTTCCTGGAGGGTCGTTGTTGTTCCTCGTTCAACATCCAGGAACGATCGACGGAGGACCTCTTATTACCCTCCCGGATTTCGGCACCATAAATTATAAAAGAAGCAGTGCGAACACAAAGGCTGCCTTTGAATACGTTTAATTCCCGGCTGTCGCCACGACTGCCAATGTGCAACATGGCACTCTCTCTCTCTCGCGAGCAAATCCCAAACCCCGTTTTCGTCCTCTTCGTTCTGCTTGCAGATTGCTGCACGAATCTACAACACCGATAACCATTCCCTCTGCTCTTTGACGTCCTGGACGCCTCGAACACTGGATCTTTCGTCTTCAAGGCTTCCACGTTGATGTCATTTATCGGTCAATACGTACACTCCGACGCTGAGGCCTTGACGCGCTTGCCGCTGCCTTCTCCTGTACCCTCTAAATCAATATCCGAACCCTTACCTCTCCGGGACTGCTTTTTGAACACCGCCGGGACCTCTCCACATCGTCGTTCCTGGACGTCCTCATTGCGTCCACTGTCTTCGTTTCTGTGAGCCCCTGGCCTTCAAGCTCCCTATTTTAAGATTCACGTCGGTCTGCTGTATAGAAGCTAGAGCCCAGATGGACACTAATGCATTCCCCACTACCTCCGCTCAGATTTTTGTGCCCATTTCTATACTGACGCGCAAAGCATACATGCTGACTTGTTGAGAACATACGAGCGTCTGCACCAGCGGTACTACTTCGGAAGATGTAAAATTTTGACCATCGTTATATCCGCTTAAAAGAGTGCGTTGTTGGGCGAGTCGGTCAGACATATCTTCAAGGTATACTGCGCAAACACAAAACAAGGACCGCTTGTTGTGTACCTTTCTCGTCCTTGTTTTGTATGTGCGCAGTATACCTTGACGTTATATTCGCTCCTTCCCTGCTTGTCATCGCCGGAAGTCATCTAGACTCCCCTCCTCCGGTCCGTTACGGCCATTGACTTGTACAGCTCGACCCTTGGATCATGCCCCGATTTTTATATATTTCCCCCTGCCATCATCAAACTGAAGCAACCTTTGGGGGATCGTCACTGTGAACCGCCTCACTCCCTACATGGAGACTGTAGTCTTACCTATGGCTAGTGCTCGCGACTTCGCCTCCTTTATTCTACCTCACTTCCTTCTGCACTTGCAAACGTCTGATCTATAATGGCCGCGTCCTTTTAGCCAAAGTGATCCAAGAGCTGTTGGATGTTTTCCACACGGCACATCGAACCACCACATCATACCACTCTCAATCCAAAGGCCTCACAGAAAGATCTAGCCGAACTCGTGGCGTGATGCTCGCCATGTAGGTTTTTTCTGATGCGTCCAATCGGGGCCATGTGCTTTCATACGTCACTTATGCTACAATACTGCGTCTAAGGCAATACCTTGCTTTTCCCACCTTTTTCTGTTACAGCCCTATTGAAAAAACCTGCGTCTCCAGTGCAACACCAGTAAGATTTTCGCGCTGGTTTTGCACTGGATCTGCTGGGCACGCAAAAGGTCTGCGGTATTCACTGGAGCAGTAACGGGAAGACACTGGCTGCACTGGTGCGATGGAAGATAAACGCTGGGATTAGCCTTTTGACGCTGGGTGTGTCGCTGGCATCCGCGATGCATTGGGAGAAGCGCTGTATGTGCGCTGGAGCCGCACTGGTCCCAGTGCCCCAGTATAGCCGGTTCGGCCTGCGGCGTCAGCCGGAGTGGCATCCCTCAGGGGCGAACAGGGCAACAGCGTACTTTCAATCGACCATCGGGGGACATATGAAAAGTATGGTTCAAGCAAGCGCTTTTTGCTGCGAAGTCGCTGCGCATTTGTAAGAAAACAAAGGCAGTATCTTTTTTCTAGAGTTTCCATGTTTCCATAGGTCGTTTCGAGCGTTTCGAGAGAGACAACGACCGCCGCGCCTCGATCTCATGACACACTGGCGATTAACGCACAACTAAAGCTGGAATTGAATACTGTGGGCTACCATGCATAACCAACTTCACAGCTGACCTTAAGGGCACTCTAACACAATGATTACTGCCAAAATGTTGAATGCGGGCTCAATCGCAGGCGAGCGTAGCCTGCCCCACGGCCCAGTATAAAGAGCAGAAAGAAAAACTAAAACCAGGATGAGAGTAGTTTACCGAGCGATGGACCATGCGAGAAAAAGCAACAACATACAGCGCTTGTAATACATAATATTTGGCGTGTTTCTCAAGCTTTTGCGCTCCTTCTTACTCAGCGTATCAAGCAGCCGAGCCCTCGGTCATCGCAACGCTTCCCGCAATGTTTACATACAAATAAGGTTTAGTTACACGCAATTAGGGTCATCGCTGCGGCGCTTGCCGGTATTGAAGCCCGGTCGCACTTTTTTCCTTGAAGGCTTCTACTACAGCTCCGTGTTCAGCGAACATTACGCCCACGGTAGCAGAGCACCACCCAAGAGCCGACGTTGGTAAATTTGCCAGCGATGTCAAACTCCACATGTTAAAATGTTTCCAGTGCACAAAAAATAGCGCGCATAGGCACCCAGAACATTAGTCGCAAGTCGTGAGAGCAGACAGCAAGCTAAAATAATTAAGAAGTTGCAATTGTTAGAGCGGTAGCAATGGCCTGTAGACTGCGAAACATGAAGTCCCAACCTTATTAATGCGGGTCATGACATAAAATGCAGCAATGTTTCAAGAAATTCCAGTTGCCGGCGTGGCCGAGTGGTTAGCGTGCTGAGCTACTAATTGATAATTACCTAGGGACGTAGTTCTTGGTGCGCTAATTGTTTTTCTTTTTTTTTACTTTTTTAGGTTTTTTTCATGTACCTAACTTGTTTCGTTAATTTTACTTTTTAATTTTTATCCCACGCCTTTTTTTTCTCCGGGCGAACAGTGCCGCCAGTGCGGAGCGCCCCAGTGTGCCGCGTCCCAGTGCGCCCAGTTTCCAGCGTCATACTGGGACCATAATCAGGTATGACGCTGGATCGCTGGCACCCAGTGGCACTGGTTTTTGCAATAGGGACGGTTGCGAGCCTTCCTGTCGCTAGACACCATAATTCCCTATCATTCAGAGAGCTCAAAGTAAACGTCTCTTCCCGCTGTTGCCCGTGATGTTGAGTGGTGTCGCCAGCTGGCTTGCTCATTTACGTCTGACTTCCAAGATCTTCGCCGAAGAGAGAGCGATAATGGTAGGCCTGCTTCTGACATTCCTAAAACCAAGGTCGTTTGGCTGCCTGTTCCAGCTGGTTCGAAATTCTCAGCAAAATAGGAGGATTCATACTGTGTATTGGAGTGTAAATCTCCCGTAAACTGTATCATGGAGTCGGCCATGCCTCCTGCTAATCACCGTTGTCGCGGGCTAGAAGTTAATGTCAGTCGCATATAACCATTCTACAATACCATTGTCATCCCCTAGCCTTGAGTCGCAAGGATGGCTCCCTTATTCCGCTGGGGTAATTGTAAAGAAGATGACACTGCGCCGATACAAACGACGATGAAGGCTTCTGGGTTATTCCGTCAGCTGCCGCGCGCACTTGAAATCACGCTCCCTGGTTCGAACCAGATACTGTGCTTCCCAACACGATCACCTTGCACCACTGTTCGCGGTCTTAAGCCCTCCGGAGAACCCAATACACCCCTCTTCAAGATAATATAGCCTTTTCCATAATACCGGCACTCTCGATGTCACAAGACATTGCGTATACAGTGCGGCGAGTCTTTACACCTTTCCCCTACTCCCTCAACACATCTGCAATTACATAAATGGGCGAATATTTACCTAGAGATTGGTTCAAAGAAAGTGGGAATGGTATAGAAGAATTCACTCGATTCAAAACTTTTAAGTTTATCCTTTTTCTTTCCTCCGCCACACCTTTAGCACATAGACGCAAAAGCAGCGACAATCCATTGCGCTGGGCTAAAAAGGAAAGTTCATCTCAGACAATTTGCAGGTTGGCTCGCACACCGCGTGGCTGACAAACCAGTGCAGAGCCGGAAGTATAACGGAGCGGTTTACAATTTCACCTAGCACTCGCTATATTACCTCAGATATGCAGCAAAAGCTCGACCGTGCCTCTGCTCTCCCCTGATAATCTTATCGGAAAATAGCGGGGATCATGGCTCTGTGGCGACTACGCCTGCCCAAAGAAAAATTATTGCTCAGCGGTTCGCATCAGAGGTCTGCCGGGGCTAACCGGTGGCTTGCACTAGAGCCCTAGCAGCTTTTTTTCTGGTACAAATTTCGGTGAGCTGCGTCAAGTGTTAACCAGACTGCAAGAAAAGGAAGTGAAACGGCGGTTAAGAGAGTTTAAGAGCAATGTGTCGAGACAGCATGTATTGCGAATATGGCTAAAACGGAAGCTTGAGCAAACAGCTAAACGGATGGTTGCCGGTGCAATTCCTGTTTTGCAGCTGCACACTGCTGTCCTACACTGTATACAGTTGCTGCGAATTTGCAGGGTTGCAGCGGAGTACCAGAGTATGATGACCAGCGCAGCAGGCTTCTCATTCTGAACAGCCCGTGCCGAGCTTGCGCTCCGAGCACGCGCTGCACATCTTTATTTTCCTGTAACACGGCTGGTATCGCTTATCTCAGCGCCTCCGCTATATAACGTCGGCGGGCGCTATAGGGCCCCCCGCCTAGACGGTACGGTGAAATGTACGCGCCGACGGGGCAGAGATGGGAGTCACACGGAAGCAAGCAGGTCTGCAGATAAGCCGGAAACATCTGAGGGGAGCTCCTGGGGAGGTGTCTCGAGGTACACGGGTTTGAGGCGATCTATAGAGACGACCTCTTCCCGACAATGCAGCAGGATTGTCGCGGACTTTGCCGTCCTGTTGTCGTCGTCGCTTACTTTGTCGTCCTTGTCACGGGCCGTCGTATGAGGGGGTAAGAGGCGCCTTTACAACGTCTTGCCTGAGAAACATATGCGTCGCGGGAGCAAGGTCTGAGTGCACGAAGACTTGCTGGGCAAATTAGCGAGGCGGCACTGGGTGCAGATGCTGAAGACAGTCGTGTAGTCGATGAAGGTATTCTAGGGGGTGGGACGAGGGCACCGAAGGTACGAATAAGGCTCCGGGAAGCCACAGGGATGTACTGAAGACGAGCTCGGCTGCCGAAAGCCAAGGTCTCGACGCAGGACGGCACGTAGGGCTAGGAGCACCACAGGGAGGTGGGCGACCCAGTGCTCGCGCTCCAGGCGCGCAGTGAGGGCAGCCTTGAGCTGGCGATGGAGCCGCTCTACCACGCCGTTGACACAGGGATGGTATGATATGGTGCGGCTGTGTTTAGTGCCGAGAGGCCATGTAAGCGAAAAGAAGAGGGCACATTCGATTTGGTGGCCGCGATCCGTGATAACAATGCTGGTGGAGCCGAAGCGGGAAACCCACGCTGAAACAAAAGCTATGGCAAATGTTTGTGCAGTAATGTCCGGAATTGGTACTGCCTCGGTCCAGCGCGTGAAGCGGTCAACTATCATCAGAATATACTTGTAGCCCTGAGAAGGGGGAGGCGGTCCAACGAGGTCAAGATGAATATGGTCAAAGCGCAATCCAGGCGGCTGGAAAGACTGAGGGGGAGTCTTGGTATGGCGTGTCACTTTGGTGGACTGGCAAGCAAGGCACGAGCGGGCCCACTGGCGAACGTCGGTGGTAATGTTCGGCCAGACGTACCGCTGGCTAACGAGGCGCTGCGTGGCTCGAATGCTAGGATGGCACATATTGTGGAGGGAACAGAAAACGGCACGACGAAAGGCCCCCGAGATGAGCGGCCGCGGTAGGGCCGATGATATGTCGCACCAGAGCGATCCGGGTACAAACGGATGAGGCACGAGCTGCAGGCAGAGGGCTCAGGGGTGGGCATGCAGGGCTTGCAGCTCAGGGTCTTCACGTTGCGCCCGAGCCAGAGATTGTCAGTCCACAGCAGACAAAGACAAGACGATGGTGGCAATGCTTTAAAGTGCGTCAGCTGCCTCGTTGTCGGTGCCTTTCATATGCTGAATATTGGTTGTGAACTCCAATATGTAGGCCAGCTAAAAAAGTTCGCGGGCGACGTACTTCGAAGAGTTTGTACGGAACACATATATAGCAGAGGTTTATTGTCCGTGAGAACGTAAAATGGCTGACCATCCAGGCAGTGGTGATAGTGCTGGATGGTGGTATAGATGGCAAGCAGCTCACGGTCAAATACGCTGTAGAGAGTCTAGGCAGGCTGGAGCTTCCGAGAGAAGAGGCCCAGTGGGTGCCACTCCGAGTCGATCTGCTGCTGGAGAGCCGCACCAGAGGCCACGCTAGAAGCATCTACCATGATGCGAGTGGGCGCAGAAGTGCTAGGGTGAATGAAGGCGACTGAATCGGCGAAGGCTTGTTTTGCAGCCATGAAAGCGACCTGAGCTTCGGAAGACCAGGAAATCGCGGAGGAGGAGGACTTGTTTGTGCGGAGAAGGTCAGTCAAGGGGTGAAGAAGCTCGGCGCAGTGCGGAATAAACCGCCGTGAAAAATTCACTAAGCCCAGGAACTTACGGAGCTTGCGTAGGGTATTTGATGCTGGAAAGTCCTTACCAGCCTGGACGTGAGAAGGCAATGCACGAATCCGCAGCGCCGAGATGTGGTGGCCTAAGATCTCGAGCTCCGCATATCCGAAAACGCATTTCTGGGCATTGACGACCAAACCAAACTCTTGGAGGCGTTGAAAGAGATCCCAGAGGTGACGCTCGTGATCCTGTGGAGAACGACTCGCGACGAGTATGTCGTCGATATAGGCAAATACCGCCTGGAGTCCACGTGTCACTTCAGCAATGAACTTTGGAAAGTTTGAGCTTGCTTTGCGTAGCGAAATGGCATGCGCTCATACTCAAACAGTTCGAAGTGTGTAGTGATGGCCGTCTTCGGAATATCGGCCGGCTCAGCAGGGATTTGGTGGTCAGCACTGACAAGGTCCACTTTACTAAAGATCTTGCAGGTATCCAGATGTCAAGTCAAGTCTTGGATGTGTAAATAGGGATAGCCGCCATGGACCGTGTGAGCGTTGAACACCCGCTAGTCGCCGCATGGACGCCAGTGATCCGGTTCTTTCTTGGGCACTAGATGGAATGGTGACGCCCAAGTGCTGGATGAAGGGCGAATAATACCCAGCTGAAGCAAGTGGTCGAATTCCCGTTTACAGGCCCCGGGATAGATGGGATCGCCCCAACTAAAATGCAGCTTATTGCCGAGGATATTTCACCTGTTTTGGCTCACTTAATTAACTCAATGTTTAAAACTGGTAGTTTCCCTAATCAGCTGAAACGAGGAAAAGTGTACCAGTTTTCAAAAAAGGCGACGGCAGTATAATAACCAACTACCGCCCATTACTATACTACTGTTTTTCAGTAAACTGATTGAAAAACTAATTGTCATTCGGCTAACAAATTATCTTTTTAAATTCGATCTCTTACCTCCATACCAATTTGGATTTCGTCCGAACTACTCCACCGAGCTTGCATTAACCCATTAAGGACCAGCGTGACCATATGGTCACGCTAGTATGCATGAAGCATTTCGATTTATACAGATTCAAAAACCCGCGCCAAAATCTCCTCCTATGCACCGTTTGAAAGCTTAGTGTTTACTTTATTGGACGCCAGGTGTCACGAACTGTCCATGTTTTGTGTCAGCTGCTCTAAAAGGCGGGAAATAGTGCTCTTGTGAGAGGTGTGTCGCCATGCAACGCTCTCGTGGGTAAGTGTGTTTTTTGCACTGTTCCTCTAGGCAATAGAAGGATGCGCTTACCTCCGTATAGCTCTTTGAATATGCGACCACCGGTGAGCGTTTTAGAGGGATTGATGTTTTTTTATGAAGGAAAGAGCCCATGTTTTGCTGCGTTACCATATGGTCACGCTGGGCCTTAGGGCTCCGTAAAGTTTTTTTTATTTTTCATATGTGCATTGTTTTCACTCGCACTATGGCAAGGTTGTCGCCGCAATACTAATTTAATGCACTATTGTCTAAATAGGTTGACGTTGGAAGAAATAGCGAAGATACTCGAAGAGGAAGATGATGACGTGTCAGCAATATACATAGAATCACCAGAGGCTAGCAGCTATTCGGATGAGGACTCTGCAGATGAGGATTCCGGCGGGCTCATTGACAATCTGAGTGGGAGGCAGCTGAGAGCCGGAGCCGAAACTGTTTTCACGGACGGGCGCCGCATTGGTGGATGTGATTCCGACGACGACGATGACGACCATGCCGGTCAAGGCGATGGGGCATCGAACACCTCGTTACCTGCGGGTGATGCAGGCGTTTCTGCGAAATTACCTCAGACTTCGAAGTGGAAGAAGGGGGATCTTCAAAAGAGTCCTGCCATATTTCCCGATCCAAACTTTTCCGCTTACAGGGACTTTTCCGCTGTGGAATTGTTCGAACTCTTTTTCGATGAAGCCGTAGTGGAGCTGCTGGTTGAGCAAACACGAAAATACGCGCTATTTTTGAATATGCCTGATCCGGAGGTCACCAGAGAAGAAATTAGATGCTTTATCGGTGTCCTCGTTTTGTCCTGCTATACCCGCTTGCCAGGAAAAAAGTGCTACTGGGACAGCGGCACGGACATGCGCAACACATTGGTTCACAACGCCATGCGAAGAAACCGCTTCATACAGATAATGAGGTTTCTGCATTGTGCGGACAACGCGAGCCTGACACTCAGCGACAAGTTGACAAAGTTGCGCCCATTGATGACGCTGTTGAAAGCGAGGTTTCTGAAGCACTTTCAGCCTGTGCGTCACTTGAGCTATGACGAAAGTATGATTGAGTACTACGGTCGCCATGGCTGTAAACAATTCATACGTGGAAAGCCAATTCGCTTCGGGTATAAAGTTTGGTGTCTAAACGCGAAGAATGGCTACCTTGTAAACTTTGAAGTCTATCAAGGCAAGCAGGGGAACCCAGGGACGTCTGCAAAATATGAAAAAGACTTTGGTAAAGCTGCGGCGCCACTTCTTCAAATGGTGGATGAACTCCCGGCAGAAGCTCACCATCTTCCATTCTTTTTCTATTTTGACAATTTGTTCACGAGCATCCCTCTACTTAGGCATCTCAAGGGACAGGGCTACGAAGGTACGGGCACAGTGAGGCAGAACCGTGTTCCGAAAGGGTGCCCTATCGCTCGACCGGATTTCGTGAAGCGCCGACCTCGCGGACATGAAGAGCACGTGTTGAGCGACGATGGCATAATCGTGTTCCGCTGGATGGACAATTCTGTTGTAACCATCGCGAGCACCATACACGGGGTAGAGCCAGTGTCTTCTGCGGACAGGTACTCCCGCGCTCAGAAGAAAAGAATCAAAGTACCCCGTCCATATGCTGTTGCGCAGTACAACAGCTTTATGGGAGGTACAGACCAGATGGATGCGAATGTAGGTGCCTACAGGATCGGAATCCGTGGCAAGAAATGGTGGTGGCCGATCTTCACATGGCTTTGTGATGTGTCAATCAGCAATGCCTGGGCGCTTATTCGTAGCACAGGGTCCAACATCACTCAGCTTGAGTTCCATAGGCAAATCGCACAAAGTTATCTAATGCGATGGGACAATAAACCTAAAGGACCTGGTCGACGAAGAACCCCGAAGACTGGTGACGTCTTGACTGGTGCACGGTATGACCAAGTGGCCCACTTTGTTGTACCGGTTCCCAATAGCAAGAGGCGAAGATGTTCTGGGGACAATTGCAACAGCGCGGTGCGCACACAATGCTCAAAGTGCGACATTGGCATGTGTATTCCATGCTTTAAACCCTACCACACTGAATAAGTGGCCAAATATTCACTTAGTATGTTTTTTGTCATTTCTCGCCACTTGAAATAAACATTTGTTACTCCATGCACTTTTCTGTAGCCTGAAGTCCCAGCGTGACCATATGGTCACGGGCTATATTTCCTAAACTAATAACACAATAGCGATAGTTTTTTGTATGTGACATATGTATATGAAATTAAGTTCAAATATAACATTTATTTCAAGAAAACTGCAAAAAAAAGAAACCGGTCCTTAATGGGTTAATAGAATTCACTGACAAAATTAAACATTCCCTTGATCGTGGTTACTTTGTTGGCGCCCTTTTTATAGATTTCACAAAAGCATTCGACACATTTACCCATAACATTCTCTTTCAAAAATTAGAATGCCTTGGCGGTTCTGGTCCTGCGCTTAAACTAATATGTAGCTATCTCACTGACAGACTTCAAGTTGTTGAGTTCAGTGGCACATTTTCTGACCTTAAGCTAATTAACCGCGGTGTTCCACAGGGATCCATTTCAGGCCCTCTTCTCTTCCTTATCTATATTAATGGCTTGCCAAAATGCCTCAACTACTCTAGATCAATTCTTTATGCTGACGATACTACCATTTTTTCTCACGCTTGCGATGTTTCTGTACTAACCGCCAATTTGAACGCTGACCTTATGAGTGCCAAAATAACCATCTACTAATTATACCAAAAAAGACCACCTTTATGATTTTTCACTCACGCAATAAAGAGGCCGTTCCTGCTCTTCAGGTACATTTATGCACGAACACAATTTACCCGTCAGACTCTACTACATTTCTCGGTGTCGTCCTAGATAATCAACTAAAGTTTCATCAGCATACCAAATTCATTAAATCTAAAGCAGCCGTCGGTATTCACGTAATAATTAAAGCCCGACATTACTTTGACCTACCTACACCTCGCGTGTTGTATTTCTCCTTCATACATAACCACCTTTCGTATTGCATATCATCATGGGGTAACACATACAACACTCACCTTTCATGTGTTCGCCACCTTCAAAATCATGCACTCCGCATACTTACCTTCAGCCCTTACCGTGCATCCGTTTTAAATTATTATCGCACGCTTAACATACTGCCATTGTCGCTACAGCTTAATTTTAGGTTGGCATCAATCATCTTTAAAACGCGTATTAAACACGTCGTCCTTAGTGGTTTTGAGTCATCCAAGCTTTTTAACAAAAATAACACCAGATTTGCTGAACATCATAATCTACTACTACCGAAAATCAGGACCAATTATTGGAAACAAACTGCATACTTCTCCGGCATATCTGTTTGGAATTCACTGCCTCCTGAAATTAAAGCACAGCGTACTATTCATTCATTTCATCGTTCATTAAAGACCTATTTATTTTCTACCTTGTTTTGTTCCACCGACTAAAGATGTTTGTCTGGATCATAGTTTCCGTGTTTACATATTTATTCTTGCACTAATAATGAACTAATTTCTACAATTCGTGCATTTTTTGTTTGAAGTTCCTGTTTATTTAGAATTTATTTGCACTGTTTCTCGTTAGTATTGTATTATAGTTTTTCTCTACACGCCTGTATATTCTTTTCTTCACTGCCTAGTATGTTACCTGCTAATCTTACCCATTCTGTCATAGGAGGTCCCCCGGACAGTTTATACTTCGGAACCTCCTTCTGTAATACTGATTATCCATGCACATGTACCTCACAGTGAAAATAAAGATGAAAGATGAACAGTTGGTGAAACATTAGAAGTTATAAGGAAATTCGTACTCTTGAATAATGAATTTGCAGAATATTTTTATGACTATACTAAAACTAGGTATCTGGCCAGTATTCTTTAAAAAAAGAATGAAAAAATCTTCACATAACTGGTACTTTCTTATGGTGAAGAAACTGGTAATCCAGGGAAGAGACAGTCTAAATTTCAGACGAGGTGCCATGCTTGAATAAATAATGTAATTGTCAAGAGGAGGCACAGGTATGCAGGTATAATTTTTCGTCTTGTTCTAACGACTGCTATTGACTAGATAAATATTGTGCAGTCTTTCGAAAGTTCATAGGACGTAGTAATAATGATCACAATTGTTGATAAGACAGCGTATGCAATACATGTTACACATCTTATCATGCGTTCAGTAGGCCTAGGGTGGCAGATGTCATCGGACCCATCAGGCTATACGTTTATTTAAGTATTGAAGCTTTAGCGTCTTCCCAGATTAGTGACCAAAAAGGAAGATTTTGGGCCACCAATCTGGAAAAGCTGTTCCTAGTTATCTGATAGCCTACTGCCTAGCGTTTAAGGAACTCAGGTGCGAAGGGAAGGACAGTTATGTCAGTGAAGTAATGCAATTTATTGAGGACGATTTTTGAATGAAGATTCTTTTGCTGCCAAATTGTAGCCGCCGTGTGTAATTATTTTTGAAAGCGTTTCCATATCATCAATAAGGGTATAGGTTTTCTACTTACCATTTCAGTTTCTGTCTATACAGGTTTGCTTGAAGGTTATATTTTACTTTAAGAAAATACGTATCGTTTTCAAGTCTGGCGTACACTCTTATGCTTTTGCAGATCTGACTTTTGCTATACATTTTGGGCGAGCTCCTCATGTACAGGTAAATCTCTTCACTGGTATTGAGAGCCTGTAAGGGTTTTGAAAGAAATGGAATTAATGTCACTTTTTCCTACAGTTATAAATCACCAATAATATTCAGTACCTCCAACGCACCGCACTCAGTGTCAATCGCACACATATAAGGATTTGACGCATAGAAGTTAATAAGCGCTCGTTCAATTATTTTAGTTTCCTCTCCAGCATTCCAAATGAAGTCCTCTCGGAGTGTTACTATTTTATATGCACTTTTGAAAGGTACTGTAGTATATTTGCAATAGCATAGGACAAAACAGCAGTTTACGTTAGGTAGCGAAGCACTGGAAGAAGTAGGCGAATATGTCTACTTAGCACAGGTAGTGACCGCAGATCCGGTTCATGCAAGGGAAATAACAAGGAGATTAAGATAGCAATGGAATGCAATTAGCAGGTAATCCCAGTGTAGGCCTAGCAGCTAGCCGGTATCGCTCATGAAGAAATATACAACAGTTACATCTTACCTGTACTCTCCTATGGGGCTGAAACATGGAGGCGAACGAAAAGGGTTGTACTTAAGTTGAAGGCAACGCAAAGTGATATGGAACGAAAATGGTGGGGGTAACGTTAAGAGATAGAAAGCATGTAGAGTTGGTCAGAGAAATAACACATGTTACTGACATTATAGTGGAAATAAAGAGGAAGAAATAGGCACTGGCAGGACATATGCGAAGACACGATAACCAATGGTCGCTTAGAGTAAAAAACTGGATTACAAGAAAAGGACAGCGTAGAAGGAATTTAGGTTTGAGGACGAGGTTAAGGAGTTCTAATGGGTGAAGTGGATGCAGCTAGCGCAGAAACGGGTTAGTTGAATGAATATGTGAGAGGCCTTTGCCCTGTAGTAGTATAGTTCGGCCGATGGGGATGATGATGTAGTATAATATCCTACGATGAAGATATTATAGACGGCAGTCATAATGTTCACCTGGTTTGGCCATACGCCTCTTTAAAGGGCAGTGGTAGCTTCTAAACCCACTGACAGACATCGGCGAAGTTGGGTGTGGCGTCACCCTACCTCCTCGCCTGCGTGCTTCAAAAGCCTTCGCATAGCCACCTTTATTCATAAAAAGGGGTGGGGGTAATTCGGTTTTGAACTTCGCAGTCTGAAAAACCTCGTACAAGCTACAGTTTCATCTAAATGCTGGAAGTTTCACTGTATATATATATATATATATATATATATATATATATATATATACAGTGAAACTTCAGTTGAACAAACTTCGAGGGACCCCGGGAAAAACTTTGTTGAAGTGAAAGTTCACTCAACTGAAATAAGTATGTCGGAGCTTGTTATCTTGCGCTAAAGGAAGAACAGGGTGTTCGAATGATATTAACCCATTTATTTGTAGTAGATATTCACTACTTAGGTCCTTGTGAAGAATGCAGTAATCTTTTTCTGCACTTGTCCACTTAAGACTGCAGCGGTTGTGAACTGGGCCACTATGTCCAAGCCCTCGTGAACGTTCTCCGGCACAACAGTCTGCTGGGCAGCAAAGGTCTTTAGTTTCTCCAAGCACACCAATGCTTCTTTAGCTGAAATTTTTTCTTCAGTTGGTGCTCCTTCTGTAGATTCTTCTTCCTCCTCCTCCTCTTGTTCCTGAGGTAGTGCGCTTGCTACGATGTCTTCCGCAGTCAGCGTGGCACATGTCTCAACCTGGGAGTCACAGCAGGCATACTCCTCAAAAGGCAAAGGACTGTCAGTACCCAGTCTTTCTGACAATTCCTTCCAGCCGCCAGGTTCAGTGCTCCCTTCATCGCTGTCATTTTCTTCGTCTTCAGGACTGGCATCAACAGCAGCCCAGTTTGCAGCGTTTAAACCTGCTTTCTGCCAGCAGTTCACAATCGCTGTTGGCTTCACAGTCCACCAAGCACCTGTGAGCATTTCAGCTGCTTGTCGCACATTAATTGGCTCAGGCTTCTGCATTCTGAGATTTATCAGAATGCGCTGCACAAGCCGACGCCTGTATGCACCTTCACATTTTTGATAATGCCAAGATCAAGAGGCTGCAAGATTGATGTGCAGTTGGGCGGGAGAAACTCAACTCGGATGTTGCTGAGACGAGTGTCGACTAGGTTGGCCGAGCAATTATCCAAAATTAACATCTTGCGATTCTTTTTGGCCATTTCATTGTTCACGCCCACTATCCGCTTCGTAAACAGGTCGCGCGACATCCAGGCCTTTGAATTATGGGCGTAATCACAAGGCAGCGATGCAAGCCCTTTAAAGCACCTTGGGCGGGCGTATCGACCGATGATTAAGCGCTTCATCTTGTGGGTGCCCGATGCGTTGCAGCAAAACAATGCTGTAATTCTCACTTTTGAGTGTTTGCCACCTTTGCACGCGTCGTCTTTGAAGCACATGGTTTTGTCCGGAAGCAGCTGGTAAAATACACCAGTGTCATCGGCGTTGTATACGTCGTCCGGGCTGTAGGCGCTGATGACGTCGCGCAATTTTTCTTCACGCCACGTGCTTGCAGCAGCGGTGTCCGCGCTCCTTGCTTCACCGGAGACTTGCTTCCAACCGATTCCGTAGCGCGCCCGAAAGCGATGCCGCCATCCACTGCTTGCTTCAAAGCCGGTAACACTGAAAAGCGCCGCGAATTCCACGGCCTTCTCTTGTATCATGGGTCCAGAAACTGGAATGTTCCTGGATCTTAAATCCTTGAGCCATGTGGCGACAGCGTCATCGACTTTGCTAAAATACCCAACGCACAGTCGTCTGCGCGCGGGACCGAGCTGCGCACTTTCCGATGCGGCCGCGATCGCTTGGCGCTGGCTCTTGATGGTAGACAGCGATGACGCTGGAATTTCAAAAGCTTTCGCAACGTCGACTTGACGCTTCCCGGAGTCCAGTCGACGTAAAACATTTTGTTTTTCGTCAAGAGACAAGCGTTCTTTTTTTGTGCACTCATTATTAGTACGAAGCACGCGCAACCTTTTCACAGTAGGGCTAGTAGAGCAGAGGCTGTAGCTGCGGCTATGGCTTTGGCTGCTAATAGCTGTGGAGCCAACAAAATGTGCAAAACCAGCTATGGCTTGTGCTGGCTACGAGCCTATCTAGGTAGCCTATTTTGTTAAAGCATGGCCGCGCCGTTCTCGAAATAAAAATATTCAGTAAAAAGGGGCGTGTTATACTCGTTGAAGCTTTCAGTGTGACCTTTGAGACGTACGTGGCGCCGCGGAATACGTTCGTAAAACTGAAATGCGCACTGCACTGAATTTCGTTAAACTAAAGTGCGTTTGCATTGGGTTCAATGGCGATTTGGAGGGGGATTTGAAAAACGTTCGTACAACTGAATAGTTCGTTGAAGTGACGTTCGTTGAAGAGGTATTTTACTGCATATTGTTACGATGTAATAAGAAGGGATGTTTATTTACAGTGCTGATGTAGCGGAACAAGATGAAGCCTGCTAGCGCCCAGATATCAACGCTTCTTCCTCCTCTTCTGCCACACCATCACAATCCTTCATCGTCGTCAGTAGCGTGACATTTCCCCCCTACTCAGACGAAGCCCTCTGGGCGTGTTCGTGAGTCGTGCGAGGCTGACACGGCTTCAAGCGGGCAACATGACATAGTTCGGTTTTGGCAGACCGGCGACCTGATGCTGTAAGGCGGGCTATTGCATAAGTTAAATCATTAATGCGTTTGACAATCACATATGGGCCGTCATAGTGGGCCAAGAGTTTTTGATGTAGGCCACGGCGCCGAATTGGACGCCATAGCCAGACTAAATCACCTACGGAGTACGTGACCCGCCGGTGACTGGCATCGTATCGCACTTTAGAACGTTTTTGTGAAGCACCAGACCGTAATCGAGCGATTCTCCGAGCTTCCTCGGCGAGACAGAGGGTCTCAGCCAGGCAGGGGTCATCACGGCTTGTGAAGGGCAGGATAGTATCCAGGGAGTAGGGTGGCGGTCTGGCATAGAGCAGGAAAAATGGACTGTACCCAGTCGTCTCATGCGTGGCGGTAATAAACGCATATGTGATGAAGGGTAGTATAGTGTCCCAATTTTTATGCCCTGCGTCCACATATATGGTTAGCACGTTGATAAGCGTTTTGTTGGTGCGCTCAGCCAAGCCATTTGTCTGTGGATGGTATGGCGTCGAGTGTCGGAACGTTACGGCGCATAAACGCATCAGCTCTTCAACTACATCAGCTGTGAATTGTCGGCCCCGATCAGTGATGACAATTCGTGGTGGCCCATGTCGTAAGATGACTGAGTGCAGCAAGAAAAGCGACACCTGATGCGCCGTAGCAGATGTAAGAGCGGCGGTTTCAGAGTAACGTGTGAGAAAGTCCATGCAGATTACAATCCAACGATTTCCATCCACGGACTTCGGAAACGGACCTGCGAGGTCAATGCCTACTTGATCGAACGGAGCTGTCGGGGTCTTCGCAGGGTGCAGCAAGCCAGATGGATTTGCAGATGGATGTTTGTGGCGTTGAAATTGCTTGCAACTGGCAACGCATTTTTAAATCATCGAGCGCATTCTGGGCCAGTAAAATCCTTTTTGAGCACGGTGGAGTGTTCGAACCGATCCCACATGACCAGAAGTTGGATTATCATACATAACACGAAATACGTCAGTGCACAACGTCTTGGGAACCACGAGCAGGTATCGCTGGTCGACAGGCGATTAACTCTTTTTCCATAGGAGGCCATCATGCACACAATAACAGCTTGTAGGTACGATAGCTTGGGCAAAGAGAGGCTGTAGACTGCTATCATTTTGCTGTTCCGTTTTGAAAACATTCGTGGCGGGGAAGGCTGGCTCGAGGGTCGGTATATAATTGTCGAAATCGTCGCTTTCAGGTCCAGACGTGGCCATTGGCATCCTAGAAAGACAATCTGCGTCTGCATGACGCCTCCCACTTTTGTACACGACGGCAAAGTCATATTCCTGTAACCGGAGGGCCCAGCGTGCGAGGCGACCACATGCATGGGTCTCGAAGGTTCCGCCGCCAACAGAGTGAATGATGGTCAGTTACGATAGTAAACAAACGTCTGTACAAATGAACGGAAACGCTGCACAGCGAAAACAACAGCCAGGCATTCCTGTTCAATGACTGTAGTTTCGCTCCGGCTTGCTCAGGGTACAACTTGCGTACGCGATAACTTGCTCTCGTTCATCGTGCTGTTGGACAAGGACTGCACCGAGACCGATTCCACTAGCGTCCGTGTGTACTTCTGTCATTGCAGTAGAATCGAAGTGACGTAGGATGGGTTTCGGTATTAAAAGAAACTTCAGTTGACGGAATGACGCGTCGCAGTCTGGTGTCTAGTCAAAAGTAGAGTTTTTGTGGAGAAAGCACGTCAATGGGTAAGCAGCGTCAGTAAAGCGATATATAAAACGTCTAAAATACGAACACAACCCTACAAAACTGCGCAACTCCTTCACTGTTTGCGGGGGTTTAAAAGACTCAACAGCGGCGGTTTTCTGGGGATCCGGCGTTACACCATCATCATTTACAAGGTGTCCTAGCACCAGCGCCTGGCGCTCTCCAAAGCAGCACTTTTTCGAGTTCAGAATTAGGGCGGCGATGTGCAGACAATTCAAGACGCGTACTAGATGGCCATTGTGTTCTTGGAAGGATTTCCCAAATATGACGACATCTTCCAGATAGCAAAGACAAATGTCCCATTTTAAGCCGCGCAAACCTGTATCCATAAAACGTTCAAATGTGGCTGGCGCATTACACAGCCCGAATGGCATAACATTTAAATCATTGAGTCCATCTGGCATTACGAAGGCTGTTTTTTTCTTATCCGCAAGGTCCATTGGAAGTTGCCAGTAGCCAGATCTGAGAACAAGACAAGAAAAATAGGACGCACCAGAGAGGCAGTAGAGGTCCTTGTCTTCTTTGCGCTACGTTTTCCTAAAATGCGAATGCACCAACTCGCCCAATTTAGCATTCTTGTGCAGGCAGTAGAGGGCATCGTCTATGCGAGGAAGAGGATAGACGTCCTTTTTCGTAACAGAATTAAGACGCCGATAATTGACGCAGAATCGCCACGAACCGTCTTTCATGCGTACAAGAATAACAGGGGAAGCCCACGGGCTAGATGACACCTGTATCACCTTCTTCCATAACATGTCCTCCACTTCCTCATGAATGACTTCGCGCTCAGATGGGGACACGCGATATGGCTTTTGACGAATGGGACGAGCCGAACCAGTGTCGATGCTATGATGGTTCCGATGTGCAGGGCGACAGGTTGGTCCGTCTGTGTGAGAGAAGTAAATATAGGCGAAATAGGTAGAAGAATATCCACAAGAGTACGGCGTTGAGGTGAGCTGAGATCGGCGCTCATCATGCGGAAGATCGAAGTTTCATCAGCAGGCAGAGGTACGGTGGCACTCGTAGCATCTGTGACCAAAGCAACGACGTGGGGTGCATCGAGTCCACAGGAGGCAAGCTTCAATCCCGTTGGATAAAACTGCGGGCTCGGAATATGGATTGATTGTCCATAACGAGGCACTACCGTGATGCACGGTAGTGACTCGTTATGCCTCGGATACAGTGAGGGATAATTACATTTTTCTCAGGCATGCTGAGTGCACCACGGCGTGGAATGAAACCTGCTCAATTAGTGGAACGGACACGGGGACGAACATGGCAGACAAGGGTGGAACGACTGTGTCTTCGGTAATACTAAAAACTGTTTCTTCATCACGGCCACTTTCAAAAAGAGTAGCCAGATGCGAGCCATCAAAATGAACCTCTTGACTTGGCAGTCCACGGTAGCGCCACAAAACTTCAAGAAGTCCATTCCTAAAATGATGTCATGCGTAAAGTGGTGTAAGACTACGAATTCGGCTTGAAACATTGCACCACCCACAGACAATTGCGCACTGCACACACCCAGTGCCCGCAACGCCTCTCCACTCACATCGCAAAACGTTGAAGCATGGTGATATTCAAACATCACTTTGCGTCCCAACAAGCGCATAAACTGATTACTCATCACAGACACAATCGCACCCGTATCTATCAAAGCTAATGTACACACCATCAATGAACACACGAAATTTGTTTTTGAGCATTGCAGTTGGAGGAATGTTGGCACACAGCACATTTCCAGCGGCCTCACCCCCATCGGTCGTGATGGTTAGTTTTCCTGATGGGGCGACATGGAGCGCCGCCGCAATGATGGAGAACGACGCGCACGGAAGGCGGGTGGAGGAGTAACACTTCGCTCAGATGCTGGGAAATGGTCGCGGAGATTCCCGTTCTGGATGTTGCCGAAGTACCCACGGGGAGTATTGGATTGCTGCAAAACGGGTCTGTATTGCAGATTGTTGGGTACTGCTGGAGGCACTGGGCGGTTATAGCGTGGCGGAAACCTACTGCGGCAGTACCTGGCGTTGTGACATTTGGCGCCGCAGCGGCAGCATATCGGTGGGGAAGGTATAAAATGCTGTTGTGGATAAGAGCCAGGCACAGCAGGGCGCATCGTAGGTCTGGCTGAATGCTCACACTGCACAAGAATCCTTGTAGATCGAGTAGAAGATCTAGGTTCACTTGAGGTGACGTCATACCTTGGGGCTTCAAATATCGACACAGTCGGGTTAGTAAAATGCATTGGCGGGTAGTCAATAGAAGCTGCAATTTCAGGACCTTGGGAGAAAGGCTGCTCTTGAATCGCTTGTGGTGGTGAAGCCGGCCGTCTAGAGGCCCTCTGGACAGAAACCTCAGCAGATTCATGCAGGGGAAGCGTTTTGATTCGTAGAAGTTCTTCGCGCACGATTTGCCGGATAGTTGACGGAAGATCTAGTTGGGCATGGTCATCAAGACTGGCCACGGTAGGCACGTTGGCCAGCTGCCCAAAGATTGGCGCAATACGACGTGTTTTAAAAGCTTGAAGCGCGCGGATGTGTAAAATGACATCGGAGACAGTGTCAATGTTGTCTTTGGCGATTAAGAAGTTGCACACATCCGCCGCGATACCCTTCAAAATGTTACCGACTCTGCCTTCCTCGGGCATGTTGGAATTGACACATGTGCATAACTTGAGGATCTCTTCTGTGTAAGTGTACAAGTTCTATCGGCCAATTGAGCTCTTTGAGCAAGGGTGTGCTCAGCCCGCTTTTTGCTGGGAACAGAGTCGCAAAAACGCAGTTTTAACTCGGTGGCGAACCGTTCCCAAGTCGTCAAGTTTTTCTCCTTATTCTCAAACCTGGTCATAGCCGTGTGAGTGAGAAAGAAAACGACGTTTGTTAGCATGGTAAGAGAGTCCCACCGGTTTTACCGACTAACTCGTTGATAATCAAGTAGCCACTTCTCCCTCACCTTCTTCTCCGGCAAAAGGTCGTGGTTCCTGGTAAGGCTGCGACGGACTAGGGCTGGAGTGGGCAGGCATGCCGCCAGCCTGGCTTGCAGCGTCGCGGCATGCACGGTTTGAGTCGGTGTGGTCCATGATGGCCGTGAGCGGTGGCGGTCCATCGATGCGGCGACTACATCGAAGCTCCAGTTGGTCTTGCAGCGCTGTAGGCAGAGATCGTACGGAGCACCTTCCACCAAGTTGTTACGATGTAATAAGAACGAGTATTTATTTACAGTGCTGATGTAGCGGAACAAGATGAAGCCTACTAGCGCCCAGAAACCAACGCTTCATCCTCCTCTTCTGCGATACCATCACAATCCTTCATCATCGTCAGTAGCGTGACAATATATATATATATATATATATATATATATATATATATATATATATATATATATATATATATATATATATATATATATATTAGATTTAGAACCAGATTAGTGAGTAAGGTCACACAATTGCTGCTTTTGTCGCCTGGGGTCATACCTATTACTGTGCTTCCTTCCACGTGCCTTTTTTTTCGCTCTCTCCACCTGCACTTTCTTTTACTCCCCGCCTGCACCTGCTTTTTACTCCGCCCACCACTACAATGCCGTTGTACTACTCTGCGCACCTGTTTCTTTTTCTACTCTTAGCATATAGAACCTACCCCCATCGCTTGCATTTGCACTCCTGATGAAAGCCAGCTTCTGGCCGAAACGTCGAGTCCAATAAAATGTTTCTTTAAGTGAAGCGTACACTTCGCTCTATAAATTTTTTAATCGGCCAAGTACGTTAAATGTTCTCGCATCCTACCTTCTTCGATGGCCGCCACTAACGCTTCAAGAAACATCCTCTGGAAATTTCCACTCCACACGCCAACATGGGCTCTGATTGGCGACTCCCAAACGAAACATCTCTACAACTACTTCGATGCATCAAGCCGATACTCTCCTGCCTTCATTTCACAACCCGGTGCTGAAATCAACGACATAACAAGCCTCCTGGACGTCGTGCCTCAAAGTGTATGTGTACTGATTCTTCATTTGAGCACCAACGACCTCTCCCGTACAAGTAGCGATGATGCCCTCAACCGCTATGCGGGTGCACTGAAATTCATCCGCGCCACACGGACTGAAATCGAAGCTGTATATGCCACTTTGGTGCTACCACGGGCTCCTAACCGCCGACGAAGTTCCGGGAATTGGCGGATGGTTAATCAATTTAATCAGAGCGCCATGCAGTTCAACAACGGGCTCACTGAATTCTGTTCTCAAAGCGAAAACGTGTTCTACCTCCACCATTCCTTGGAGGCCTTTCCTGCTACCAAAGTTCTGGCTGCTAATGGAGTGCATTAAAGTTTTGGAGGTGTATCGGTGCTCGCCTGGAACCTCCTTCAACCTCCTCCTCAGTGCTCAACGGCAATGCATGGCTCCATGGAAAGACCACCTGCCAACCTCGTATAAGACCCACCAACCCCCCATGGAGCACAGCACCCGAATAGCTGCCAGCTGTTTCGAGGTCCCATCCCAAAACAATGAAGATGCTAGTCCACCAGCAACACCAGGGCTCGCTTGCACAAAACAATCTTAAGACTGTCTTAGCTAAGTCCAGACTTAACTGGAGTCTAAAGAATAGGCCACTAGCATGGCGGCTTAAGACTTCAGTCCTGACTTGAATAAGTCGCTTGTATGATTACGACTCTTGTGCTGTCTTGGTTAAGACACAAGGACGCCAGGTGTCTAAGTAGAGAAATTAGGAAAATACAGGAATGCGCTGGCACTGTCCCTGCTTTAAGATGTACACATTCCGTCAATTTTGCGTTGTGTAAAATCCGTGCCATTGCTTTTTGCGGTATAAGATTGTGTTACGAGGAAAAATGCCCCAAGTGGTTGCTGAGGCCGTTCTGGGAAGCCACTCTGGTGAACATGAACCCGAAGCGTTCGACGTTCGGAACACGAGCCGTCTTAAATAAGATTGGTCTTTCTAAAGACACCATTTAAGTCTGGACTTAGCTCGGACTTTATCGTGCAAGCCGGCCCAGATTTCCCAACCATTTGATGAAGCAGAGGATCTGATCAACCAAGGGCGGACATCTGGGTTGAAATGCCGCCGTACCACGCATAACCTACCACCAAGTGGTTCAGGCTACACCACACTCACGAAGACAACTACATCCCCTCGCCAAGCTCTGCTGCCAACTTTAAGATCACCGCATTTCACTGCGCCTCCAGCCGCCGCCAAACCATTCAGAACAACAGGAAATCCCACACCGGATAACCACACCTGCCCATCATCAAACCGCCCGTCCTTACTACCGACGCATGCTGTGCAAGGCGGTACACCCCGGTCTCCACTTCGACGAGGCCCCGATCATGGATGGGTCCAGTCTCAGCTGCAACCCTTGGATCCCAACAAGCTTTATCCACCATGCAGGGCATCGGAAATGACGTCGGCACACCCACTCCAAGAGACACAACAGGACACCAGCAGCCTCCTTCCAATCAAAATTACAGTCCAGAGAGCGCCGCTACATCGAAACAAAGGTATGAACTCAGGCGACGCTGTGGCTCAGCCCAGCGGATTAAGCGGGACTGACAGGCTGACCGAGCTCGCCCGCCTACTGCTCCCTCCGCAGATGATGCCAAGCACTCCAAGCATTTCTTAAAAGCAAGAAACATTTTAGACAAACGAATCAGGCACCAGCTCCATGTAAAAGCACTTAAAATCTATCTCCAGTCGAACATGGTACCGAAGGGCCTTTCTGTAGATTTAATTTCGTCAATGAACAACCTTTCGAATGACCATAAATTGGCTTGGAGCCAAGAACTCCACAATGCATCACTTAACCTTCTGAAAATAACCATAAATCACTGCGAGGAGACCTTGGCATTGCTGAGTCGGGAGGAGGGGCGGGTTCGTCACAACATTACACTATCAAGAACTGAGGGCAACAAGCTTGAGGTCTTCCAGGGCAGGAGAGCTACAGAAATTTGGACTAAGAAGTGTAAAAAATTTCAAAGAGATAACGCCCCTTCTTATATAAACCGTGAGCCTGGCGCGACACCACAACCGAGTAATTTTTTATATTAGCCTAATCACAAAGCAAACGATTCAAGAACCCACCTAAACATTTCTAACCAGGCACCGGACAGACCACACTTTCCGCAGAACATTCTTAACTTCTCAAACGCAACACTCCCCATGGAAGAAGCAGCACTCCTATCCCGTGGACTGAAATTCTGCCCAAATATGGGACGATACGACGAATACAAATTACTTAAGGATCTAGACAATTTTTCACGAACCCTAAGACTACAGGAATATTTTTTCGAAAAACCTAACAGTAATTCTGCCTCACTTCCCCAGTCTCAGGAACAGTGGACCCCTAGATCTGGGAGGGAAAAAAATATGGATTTGTACATAAAAGCTGTACAGCGGGACATCCTTCGCGCTTTCGAGACCTGCAGGCCCGGACCCTCTAACATTTTAAAAAAAGAACGTAACGCCTTAAAATCATTTAGGCAGCGAACGGAAATCGTCATCAAACCTGCCGATAAAGGAGGTGGTATAGTAATTTAAACAAAGACGATTACATTAACGAAGAATATCGCCAACTCAACAACTCAAATTTCTATGAATTACTCTCGTTAGATCCCACTGCCGAACTCCTGGAAATTATAACACAAACTCTAAAGCAACTCACCGAGAAAGGTTAAATACTACCGCGAGTAAGTAAGGCATTAGAGGCAATAGATCCGTCCCCAAGGCGTTTCTACATGGTCCCGAAAGTGCACAAAGAAAACCATCCCGGTCGACCAATCGTATCAGGCACTGGCACGCTCACAGAACCAATATATAACTACATCGATTCCCTCATTAAACAGACCCCTCCCAAACATACATCTTACATACGCGACACTAATCACTTCCTGAAAGAGCAATCTAAATTTACTGTACCCAAATGTGCCCTTTTAGTGAGCCTTGACGTGGTGTCCCTTTACACGAACATTACGCACGAGGACGGGATCCAAGCTCTGATCACATCATATGAAAAACACAAAGCCCCAAACTCCCCTAGCCCAACTGCCATCGCGTCACTCGCTAATCTGGTTCTAAAACTCAATTCCTTCGAATTCAACAACTCGTATTACCTACAAATCAGTGGTACAGCCATGGGAACAAAAATGGCGCCAAACTATGTAACATATCCATGGATCATATTAAATCTGACTTCCTACGCTCGTACCCCAAAAAACAGCTTTTTATAAACGCTTCCTAGACGATATATTTATCATATGGACAGAAAACAAGCATGAAATAATCCAATTCATTACCTCATTTAACAACATACATCCCAACATCTCATTCACACATACCTATTCCTTCACTCAAATTAACTTCCTAGACGTATTATTTCATTTTGAAGAACGGGCACTAATCATCAATGTCTACATAAAACCCACGGACAGACAATAATACCTTCATTTTAAAGCTGCCACCCGCGCCGCTGCCAAACATCAATTCCATACTCTCAGGCAATAAGATTCAAACGAATCTGCTCACGCTCAGAAGATTTTGAGGGAAATTCCAACCGTATGCGGGAGGTTCTGAGACACCAGCACTATCCGCCAAGTATTATTAATGATGCCGCCCAAATAGCGGGATTAATTGATCGCAATGAAACATTTGGGGAAGGCCGGCCGGGAGCACAAAACGAACACCGCTCAAATCTGATCTTAACTTTCGCAAACAACCTTCCGAACATCAACAAAATACTAAGAAAACACTTTAACAGCATTGAACAAAGTGTTCGCCTCTCCAAAATTTTTTCTGTAGTTCCGCGGGTTACATACAGACGACCAAAACATTTACAAAATAATGTAGTACACTCTACTCTCGATAAAGCAGATCTTGTGGGTTGTATGCCGTGCGGAAAACATAGATGTCAAGTTTGCAAACACATGCACACAACGACCACGGCAAAGAGCACACACTCTGATTTTAAAAACGCTATCCGCGGAAGTTTGAATTGTGACTTTATGAACGTGGTATATATGCTCGAGTGTGGCGATTGACAAATGCAATACATAGGGCAGACCGAGAACCCCTTCCAAATTCGTTTCAACAACCATCGCTCACACACCAAATACCTCCCCCACCTTCCCCTGTCCAAACAACTGCAACAGTAAAGTCACGAATTCGACAAACTTAAAGTTGTGCTGCTCCAGAGCGGCTTCCATAGTAACCGCGAACGGGAACAACGAGAATCGTACTTTATATTTAAATTTAATGCCCTACAGGCCGGTATAAGTGAGAGCTTTGGTATTCTTTCTCCACTTCAAAGTTCAGTTACCCCGTAAATTCCTTCCTCAAACACCCAGAACGACCAAGTCAAGCTTACTGCAGGTGGCGCAAAGGAATGTCTGTCTTCCCCACCATACACACAATGAAGGTCACACAATTCCTGCTTTTGTCGCTTGGGGCCATACCTATTACTGTGCTTCCTTCCATGTGCCTTTTTTTTTCGCTCTCCCCACCTGCACTTTGTTTTACTCCCCGCCTGTACCTGTTTTTTACCCCACCCACCATTACAATGCTGTTGTACTACTCTGCGCACCTGATTCTTTTTCCATTCTTAGCATATAGAACCTACCCCCATCGCTTGCATTCGCACTCCTGATGAAGGCCAGCTTCTGGTCGAAACGTCGAGTCTAATAAAATGTTTCTTTAAATGAAGCGTACACTTCGCTCTATAAATTTAATAAGCGGCCAAGTACGATAAATGTTCTCGCATCCTATATATATATATATATATATATATATATATATATATATATATATATATATACAGATAAATGAAGGGAAAATGCGGGTGCTCGTTATAATACATGAAGGAAAGAAGCCAACAGTCGGCGAGGCCAAGGAAAGCATTGTGGATTATGTTTTATGTCTTTTTTTTTTAATTTTTAGTTGGGTAATCACAGAAATGAGTAATGCAATCTGCTTAGGGGAAAGATAATTAAACACAAAGTAGAAGAAAAAACAACGTGCCGATGGTGGGGACCGAACCCACGACCTCCGAATATCGCGTCCGGTGCTCTTCCAACTGAGCTACATCGGCCGCTGTCCCCCCTGCTACTTGTTTGGGTATTTATGTTGTCTGTATACGAACCTTGAGAGTGTTCACCAGCGCCGCCCTCAACTATAGCGGCGGACTTGGAACGTCCTGTGTTACCGCCAGCGTCACGTAGAACGTGATCAAGAGCGAGGCCGAAAGCTGTGGTAGAACCCTCTTCAGCTACCTATGGCTTACGCTACAAGCAGATAAATGACGGGGAAATGAGGGTGCTCGTTATAATACATGAAGGAAAGAAGCCAACAGTCGGCGAGACCAAGGAAAGCATTGGGGATTATGTTTTATGTCTTTTTATTTTTACCTTTTACTTGGGTAATCACAGAAATGAGTATTGCAATCTGCTTAGGGGAAAGATAACTCAAAGTAGAAGAAAAAACAACGTGCCGATGGTGGGGACCGAACCACATCGGCACGCTGTTTTTTTTCTACTTTGTGTTTAATTATCTTTCCCCTAAGCAGATTGCATTACTCATTTCTGTGATTACCCAAGTAAAAATTAAAAAAAAAGACATAAAACATAATCCCCAATGCTTTCCTTGGCCTCGCCGACTGTTGGCTTCTTTCCTTCATGTATTATAACGAGCACCCTCATTTCCCCTTCATTTATCTGCTTGTAGCGTACGGGGGGTCTCGGTTCTGGCGGTCTTGAAGCCATAGGTAGCGTAAGAGGGTTCTACCACAGCTTTCGCCCTCGCTCTTGATCACGTTCTACGTGACGCTGGCGGTAACACAGGACGTTCCACGTCCGCCGCTATAGTTGAGGGCGGCGCTGGTGAACACTCTCAAGGTTCGTATACAGACAACATAAATACCCAAACATGTAGCAGGGGGGACAGCGGCCGATATAGCTCAGTTGGAAGTGCACCGGACGCGATATTCGGAGGTCGTGGGTTCGGTCCCCACCATCGGCACGTTGTTTTTTCTTCTACTTTGTGTTTATTTATCTTTCCCCTAAGCAGATTGCATTACTCATTTCTGTGATTACCCAAGTAAAAATTAAAAAAAAAGACATAAAACATAATCCCCAATGCTTTCCTTGGCCTCGCCGACTGTGGGCTTCTTTCCTTCATGTATTATAACGAGCACCCTCATTTCCCCTTCATTTATCTGCTTGTAGCGTACGGGCGGTCTCGGTTCTGGCAGTCTTGAAGCCATAGGTAGCGTAAGAGGGTTCTACCACAGCTTTCGCCCTCGCTCTTGATCACGTTCTACGTGACACTGGCGGTAACACAGGACGTTCCACGTCCGCCGCTATAGTTGAGGGCGGCGCTGGTGAACACTCTCAAGGTTCGTATACAGACAACATAAATACCCAAACAAGTAGCAGGGGGGACAGCGGCCGATGTAGCTCAGTTGGAAGAGCACTGGACGCGATATTCGGAGGTCGTGGGTTCGGTCCCCACCATCGGCACGTTATTTTTCTTCTACTTTGTGTTTAATTATCTTTCCCCTAAGCAGATTGCATTACTCATTTCTGTGATTACCCAAGTAAAAATTAAAAAAAAAGACATAAAACATAATCCCCAATGCTTTCCTTGGCCTCGCCGACTGTTGGCTTCTTTCCTTCATATATATATATATATATATATATATATATATATATATATATATATATATATATATATATATATATATATATATATATATATATATATATATATATATATATTATATATTATATATATATATATATGTATATATTGTTCATTTTATATGGGTTTATATAGGGTTTATTCTCCCTGTGCAAGAAAAGACGGCATTTTCGACACCCCATAGTCTCTATGCGTTCAACGTAATGCGCTTTAGATTGTGCAATGCGCCTGCCACGTACGAGCGATTCATGGACACCATTCTGCGCGGGCTCAAGTGGAAAATTTGTTGGTGCTATTTGGACGACGTTGTGATCTTCGACAAGATCTTTCAGAAACACAAAAGCCGCCTCGCCATTGTTCTTGACTGCATTGAGAGAGCAGGCCTTGTCCTCAACTCTAAGAAGTGCCACTTTGGCGAACGTGAAACAAATGTCCTTGGACACTTGCTCGATAAGGATGGTGTTCGGCCGGATCCTCAGAAGATTGCGGCTGTAACCAGCTTTACAGCACCAAAATGAGTGTAGCAGCTTCGGAGCTTTTTTAGGACTGTGCTCCTATTTTCATCGTTTTGTGCCCAGATTCGCTGACATCACATACCCGCTCATCTGCCTTTTGCACGAAAATGCACTGTTTACCGTCCGCCAGCTCAAATTCCTCCTGACATCAGGACCTATCCTATGTCACTTCTGTCCTTCTGCCCCCATCGAAGTTCACACCGACGCTAGTGGCGTGGGCATTAGCGCTGTGCTCATCCAGCGTCATGGTACCGAGCAGCACGTGATCGCTTATGCTAGTCGTTCGCTGAGGAAGGCGGAACGTAACTACACCGTTAGTTAACAAAAGTGCCTCACAGTGGGTTTTGCGGTGCAATGATTTCTGTGCTGCCTATATGGCAATGTTTCTGAACGCCTGAAGCTAGCGCTGTTCACGTTTCTGAATTTTTTATCGCGGTGAGCTATTTGTGATCTCGTCATCCTTCAGGATGGCGCTCGCACGGCCCCTGCGCCCAACCGCCACCGTTGAACAGGCTGCGGCGAACTCGGCTGGTCACCTCAACATCACGGACGTGCAGCTTCCAGACTCGGCGGATGACTCCACTTTGAGGTAGATGGATTCTGACAGCAGCTACAAACCTGTACACTCGCACCGCCTAAAAAGCAAGCTGCGTCGAGCATCAATAACGAGTTAGACACCAACGAACAATGCTGAAAAGAAAGGGATCTTTTCCGCGGAATTCGTAACAACAACGGCGATGACAAGTCTGAATGTTTTAAACACACAGCACCTGACCCAGTTTTTCGAATAGCTGCTTCTAGGTGAAGTTTACGAGGTCAGAATTAATCCCTGGAAGAGTTTCCTCACCGTGGATGTTAAATCCCAGGCTACAGTGGACAAGCTGAAAAGAATTGGTGCGCTTGGCAACATGTCGGTGCGTTCCTTTTTTGCCCATGGGATAAAGACTACTTCAGTTGTAATCACCGACGTTGACCCCGAGATAAGTAAAAGCGATCTCTGCACGCTGATCAAATCTACGGCGCGCATTGTGGATGTTCATCGCTTCGGCCGCTCAAAGTGCGTTAAATTAGCCTTTGAAATGAATCGCTCCCATTCCACATTAACGTGGGCTATGTGGACATCCAGTTCGGATGTATGTTCCAAGACCTGTTCAGTGCCAGCAATGCAATAAGATCGGAAATGTGAGTGCCGTGAAACGAGGTATCCTGCCGTCGATGCGGCGGTACGTACCTTCATGACACATGCCAGACGAAGACTGTCAAGTGTGCGAACTGCTCGGGTGCCCATGAAGCGACGGCCAAGGACTGTACTGAAATTCGGAACGAAATACGTATACTGAAGAAGTTGGTGCGAAATAATTCGACCCATCAAGAAGCGGCTGCATCTATTCGTCATCGCAAGCACCGCTCCCGACGCCGACACAAGGAATCGGAATGCAAGCCTAGCCTGGATAAGTCAACTTTACAGTTAACGTCAGCTCAGGTGCCACAACAGATTGTGCCTAATCCCGTTAAGAATATTCTGGCTGTATTGTCACAGGCAATGCCACAGGCCAAGGATTAGACAAAAGCTGTTGTATTACATGCCGCCTCTGATACTGAGTCGCCTGCTCCACCATCAAATACCATCGCCAGGCCTCATCCCAGTTTGGTTGCCACCCGTGCCGAAAATTCCGACAACCCCGACAGTCGGCAGGTGAACAAAATGCTGAAACAGCTTGTTCCTTCAATGCCGGTGCTGCTCTCTAGCATCAACACGCAAACAGCAAAGTTTGCTGTTCAATTTTTGGACGCATTTGAGCCGCTCTTGGCGGCATTTCATTAATTAACAATCGCGCAACAAACTAACGCCACCTCTGTGACGTTGCACTTGCGCCGCAGTGTAGTGATGCAATGGAATGCCCGAAGCCTGCGTGGTCGTCTGAGTGACTTCCGACAGCAGGTACAGAAGCACCGCTTTCCTGTGATTATGATCTGTGAGCCTAACATGCCGGCTGCATTCCGCCTTTCTGGATATGTTCTGCTATGGTCTCGAGACGCAGACGAAACAAGCAAAGTGCTGGTGTGTATACGCCAAGACATTCTACACGTCCGCCATGCTCTACAACCCCACAACACGAATCACTACAGTTGTGTGGCATCAACCCTGAAAGGACGAGTTTGTTCTGTCATTGGCGCTTATATTCCTCCGAGGGATGGCTTGGTCAAGTCATATCTATTTTCAACAGTCCAGTGTTGTGCAGCTCCTCATATTATTGTGGGTGACTTTAATGCTCACCACTCTCAGTGGGGTACTGCCATAATGAACACTCGAGCAAGGAACCTGCAGACTTTAGGCATACACAAGATCTCGTCAATATAAACGACGGCTCACCGACGTTTCTACGCGGAACAACCTAAAGGAGTTGATTGGATGTGGCGTTTGTTTGCAGAAGCCTCCATCCCTCTGTTTCTTGGTGTAGTGATGTGGAAACACATGGGAGTGATCACATACCAACGTACGTATGCATCCAGTGGTTCGCACCTGCCACTTCGCCTCGTGTGCAATACACAGACTGCCCGCCTTTAGGGCATCGGTGGAGACTTCCAGCGTGGACCTCCAGTCACCATTTCCAATAAAGGGCCTCATTACTTTCGGTCTCACTGAGAACACTCTCTATGTTTGTGCGTCGGCGTCAGTGTCCAAAATCGACGTAGAATTCGAACGGCTTCGCGCGATCCATCGGCGGGCTGAAAAGAAGCACAGAAGAACGAAATTCTGCGGAAGATCTAGCACTGTCTCGCCGAGCTGAACGAAAAGTTTTGCGCCTCCTGGATAGGTTAGGACGACAACGTTGGAGACAGTTCTGCTCATCACTGGATCCTCGTAAGCCCCCGTCGCGTAGCTGGCATGTTGCGAGAAGCTTGCGCACACCTCCACAAGAAAAGCGGCCTTTTCGTGTTCTGGCCCTCTATCAACGCCGCAATGGAGTTGACGTAGCTGAAGATTTTTACAAAATGGTTGCGGGCACAAATCAGGCACAGTTACCAATTTCATAGGATTTTGCGCCACCTTCGCCGTATGATCAATGCGACATGCCCTTTACAATAGCTGAATTAGATGCCGCTCATGCTTTTAGTCGGCATTCATCTCCACCTGGTCCTGATGGGATTCTTATTCAACCTTATCAAACCTAGGCAAAGATGGTGGACCTGCACTACTGAATTATTACAGTGATATATGGGCTTCTAGTACTGTTCTTGAACACTGGAAGATTAGCCGCCTAATTGCTCTTTAGAAGCCTGGAAAGCCCCCTCTCGAACTTACCTAACACCGGCCAATCGCGTTAGCAAGCTGTGTTGGAAAAGGTATGGAGTGAATGGTGCTGGCAAAGCTGGAGTAGTTTCTAAAGTGTAATGATCTTTATCCGAATATGATGACACGATTTCCCCGGGGACGCTTTTTCATTGAAACGTCATCGATCTTGTGTGGACCGTAGAAAACGAAAAGCGTCACCGTCGACTAGTAGCTCCTGTCTTTTTAGATATAAAGGGAGGTTGCAACAACGCTCTCAATGATGCTATTCTTGATGCACTTGACGACGTGGGAGTTGGTGGCCGGCTGTACTTGTGGATTGTAAGCTATCTCAGTGGCCGCTCTGTTTACATGACTACGTCTAAAGATACTACACGATTTCAGGTCGGTCGTGGAGTTCCACAGGAAGGAGTCCTTAGCCCTACTTTATTTAAAGTTGTGCTAATTGCCCTGGTGAGTGAACTACCAACTAACATCCACATACGTGCATATGCTGACGACATCTGCCTTTTGGCCTCGAGCTCGACGCGCCCGCAACTACGTGCGAGATTGCAACGAGCTTTGTCATCGACATTGATGTACAGTCCTTGTCAAAAATATACGGCCCTAAGGTTTCGCTTCTAAGCCCTGTAACGCGGCTCCTGGTAGCAATACTGGAATGTGGACATAAGCTAGAGCAGAATGAGCATGAGTGTTGTCATCTACGTGATTTTGAACGCCAGAGTTGCGGTATGAGCCCCGTTACGGGGCTTAGAACAAATACCCCTGGGCCGCAGACCTTTGACAAATACTGTACTTACGGCGTCAAGGTTTATTTATAGCGGCAGAAAAGTGCGCAGTGATCGCATTTACAGAAAAATGTGTCAGCCGCTATCCGATTACTTTTCATGGAGTAGTAATACCGTACGTCTCCCGGCACAGATTCTTGGGAGTAATTATTGACCACCGACTTTGTTGGTCGAAACATATTAGTATGGTAAAGAAATAAGTAATTAATTTTGCCATGTACTTCGTTTCATAGCCGACATCAAATGGGGTCCAACTGAGCGCTCCTTAAGACGACTTTACGAGACTGTTTGTTGGCTACATCCGTTACCGTCTCCCAGTGCAATCTAGCATGAGCATTTCCTGCTTGCGGACTTTAGAGTGCGTGCAAGCGCAGGCGCTGAAAATATGCTTTGAACTGCCCAGATGCACCTCTAACAAAGGGACAATTGAAGAGCCACATGCTCGCTCGATATTCATATACTTATCACACCAACTACTAAGTGTATATTTACGAGCACTTACAAGACACAGTTTTCACCCACTTAGCAAGATTCTGGTTGAGCGACTGGACTGCTGTTTTAGAAGTGCACTCCGCTGCCATCAGTCGCAAATACCGAGAGGGTATGCACTCCCTTATCATCCCGTAAAACTACCATGGACCATGGATAAACCTTTGGTGCACCTTCGTGATCCCGGAATACTAAAGAAATCAATGGTGCCAATTAGTGGACTCAAATAACTCACTCTGGCGCACATCTGGTTACAATATTCTAATTATATCCACGTATACACCGGTGGATCTGTGTCAGCACAGACATCCGCTGCAGCTGTGGTCATACAAGCTCAGAAACGACTGTACATTTCCTTTTGGGACATACTTCTGCATCAACCGCTGCTGAACTTGTAGCCATTCGGGAATCTATTCGCTAAATATGTGGGGAACCACCTCAAAAAGGGGGTATATTCATGGACTCAAAGACCGCATTGCCACTTTTGGAAACCGTCTTACGCCGCTCTGCCTACCAGTCCCTGGCACTAAACATTATGCAGCTCCTCACATCTGCCCAGCTTCAAGGCCACAGGATATTGTTTCAAGGGATCCTTACCCACTACGGGCTCCACGGGAATGAACAGGCCATTGTTGAATTAAAAAGCGCATTCATTATAGTCCTCCAAAAAGCTGTGCCTTTTTCAAGAGCGGATATGATGTGCCTTCTTACGAGTTGCGTGAAGAATGCTGCAACAGCTTACTGGGCCCAGCCAGACGCCCGACACATTCGTCTAAGAAGGTCGATCGGACATTGAAATTTTGTTTTCCGCATGATATTCCGCGTCAGCAAGCGTGCTTGCTACATAGACTTCGTTTAAATGTGGTTTTCACGCACAAGTACTTACCTTTAACTGGACAGGCGGACTCGCCGGAATGTTCAACTAGTGGCATCCCAGAGACTATGGACCATACCAATATTATTGGGGTGCCCAGCGTATGCGTGCGAAAGAATTGTACTAGCCGCTTCCTTGAAGCGTTAGGAGAAGAGGCCCCTGTCAGAGGAACTGCTGTTGGGCGCTTGGCAGGACAAGGGGAAGGGTGTCCAGGCAGAGTGTGCTCTTTGCCGTTTTTTGTGCGCCAGCGAACTTTATCCGTGCTTGTAAAGCAAGCCTGTAGATATGTATTTCATTTGCCTTCTTTCTCATCGTCCCCTACCATGATCTTCTGTCTTCTCTCCTTCCCCTGCAGGCCAGATTTGAATTATTGCAGCTAACCTTTCTGCCCTTTCCTTACAATAAATCTATCTCTCCATCTACCTTCATCCCCGACCAACATTCGCTCTGTTGGCTCGTAAATCTTCGTGACCCGTGCGGCCGACTCGCTCGATGGGCATTACGGTTGCAAGAGTTTACCTTCACTGTGGCATACAAAAGCGGCCGTCAACATGCTGATGCTGACTGTCGGTCACGCTTGCCGCTTTCGTCAACTGGTAGTAATGATGACAACTTTGATGACTACCTGGCGCCTATCTCGGCAACGTTTCGGGACCCTCAACTGTTCCAGACAGAACAATGCAACGATCAGACTTTAGCACCGCTCTTCACTGCCGCTCATGATTCAACACATGCGCATGTCTGCGTTCGTGCCGGCCTGCTTTACAAAAATTTAAACCCCAGAGGTGCACGCTTTTTTCTAGTCGTGCCGGAAAACCTCCGTATTCCCATTCTTGAAATGATGCACGACGATGCCACGTCGGGCCACTTGGGTGTCGCCCGGACCCTTTATCGCACAGAGGAACGCTTTTACTGGCCAAAAATGCCTCAAGCCATTCAGCGCTATGTAGCCAGTCGTGTCAAATGGCAGCTGTATAGTCTTCCTACATTCCGTCCACCGCGACCACTGTACCCTACTGCGCCACCGACCGCACCCTTTCAGCTGGTGGGCATCGACCTTTTGGGTCCTTTTCCGCGATCTTCGAACGGTAACCGGTGAATAGTGGTATGTGTTGACCATCTCACTCGATACTCAGAAACAGCCACAGTACCCTCAGCTACTGCTTGCGAAGTATCCCTATTTCTTCTGCTATTTCTCGTCATGCGCCCCGGCCCTCCTCGAGTTCTGATCAGTGACCTCGGGCGCCAGTTTACAACTGAATTTATCGAAGAACTCCTTCGTCCGCGCACCTGCGAATACCGCCATTCAATACCATATCACCCGCAATCGAATGGACTTGTTGAACGAACCAATGTCACTCTGACAACCATGTTCGCGATGTACGTAGACTCAGATCACAAGAACAGGGATGACATCCTCCCTTGTATTACATTCGCGTATAACACTGCACAGCATGAGACGACGGGCTACAGTCCATTTTACCTCCTTTTCGCTCGAGTTCCCCGCAGCTGTCTTGAACCATCCTTCCTTTCTCCCTCCACAACGAGCCTTTTATCGCCGTCACTTTATGTCGAACCGAAGAACCTTGCCGCGTTGCCCGCCTCCGCATCCTGGACTCACAGGAACGTTCGAAAGAGCCTTATGACAACCTACGCCCAAATGTCTCTTATGTGCCCGGTGATTTAGTGTTCAGCGCAGCGGTGCAGCGGTGGCGTAGCGGTAGAACATCCGCCTCGCATGCAAGAGGACCGGGGTTCAAATCCCGGTGCCGCGCAATTCTCCACCGGATGAAAAAAAAAAAAAAAAAAAATCCGCGTGTCGATGGAATTGCATATACAGGTTTGGGGTGCGACCTGATGCCGATGAACACCTCCGGCAACGCACTCCCTCACCAGAACAGGAGTTGGCCACCCTGGTGCAGTAATTGGCCACAACCTCCTATGATAAGCTCCATAAAACCCCGGCCCTCAGTCACCAGCGGCTGCGGAACAACTGACCACGGCGGCGGTCAGACCTGTGACGCAGCAGGGGGTGCTAAGAAAGCCTGGCTCCGCTGGATAGGCCGCCATTGGAAACTGACCCTGGCAACGTTTAATGCTAGAACCCTAGCTAGTGAAGCTAGTTTAGCAGTGCTGTTAGAGGAACTAGAGGGCATGAAATGGGATGTCATAGGGCTTAGTGAGGTTAGGAGGCCGAATGAGGCATATACTGTACTGAAGGAAGGGCATGTACTGTGTTATCGAGGTTTACCAGAGAGGCGACAACTAGGAGTAGGTTTCCTTGTCAATAAGTATATAGCGGGTAATATAGACGAATTCTATAGTATTAATGAGAGGGTTGCAGGCATCGTAATTAGGCTTAATAAGCGGTATAAACTGAAGGTTGTACAGGCCTATGCACCTACATGTAGTTATGATGACCAGCCAGTTGAAAGCTTCTATGAAGATGTAGAATCGGCAATGCGAAAAGTAAAGACGCAGTATACTGTACTAATGGGCGACTTTAATGCCAAGGTAGGGAAAAAACAGGCAGGAGGCAAGGCAGTAGGTGACTATGGCATTGGTTCTAGGAATAGCAGGGGGGAGTTACTAGTTGAGTTTGCAGAGCGCAATAACTTACGAATCATGAATACCTTCTTCAGCAAACGGAAGAACCGAAAATGGACATGGAAAAGTCCTAACGGAGAGACTAAAAATGAAATCGACTTCATAATGTGTTCAACCCCCGCCATTGTGCAGGATGTAGAGGTAATCGGGAAAGTTCGATGTAGTGACCACAGGATGGTGAGGTCCCGAATTAGCCTAAATCTGAAGAAGGAACGCAATAGATTAGTAAGAAAGAAACCCATCAACGAATTAGCGGTGAGGGGGAGGGCAGAAGAGTTCAGGATCTCGCTACAGAATAGGTATTCAGCTCTAACTGAGGATGGCGACATTACCCTAGAGGCAAGGAATAATAATTTCAGAGATATCAT
This sequence comes from Amblyomma maculatum, assembly GCF_055883805.1. NCBI lineage: Eukaryota > Metazoa > Arthropoda > Arachnida > Ixodida > Ixodidae > Amblyomma > Amblyomma maculatum. Next base: position 921,233 of record NW_028146755.1, on the reverse strand, counting down.
TACTGAGTGCGCGGTAGAAGTAGGCGGTAGGATAGTTAGAGAGGATACCGGTAAGCTGTCTAAGGAGACGAAAGATTTGATTAAGAAACGGCAGAGTATGAAAGCTTCCAATCCAACAGACCAGATCGAATTGGCCGAGATATCAAAGCTAATCAATAAGCGCAAGGTGGCCGATATAAGGAAGTATAACATGGAGAAAATTGAGCATGCTCTAAAGAACGGGGGAAGCCTTAAAGCGGTAAAGAAGAAATTGGGCATAGGCAAAAACCAGATGTATGCGATAAGGGACAAGGCGGGCAACGTCATCACTAATATGGAAAAGATAGTCAAAGTAGCCGAGGAGTTCTATACAGATCTCTACAGTAGCCAAAGTAGTCAGGACCGTAATGAGATTGGCGATAGGGAAAAACAGTCAGACGTTCCACCAGTGACGAAGGACGAGGTCAAGAAAGCACTAGAAACTATGAAAAGGGGGAAATCAGCTGGAGAAGATCGGATAACTACAGATTTGCTGAAGGACGGGGGGGATATCGTGCTAGAAAAACTGGCCACCCTGTATACGCAGTGCCTGGTGTCATCGACGGTACCGGAAGCATGGAAGAATGCAAACATTATCCTCATTCACAAGAAAGGGGACTCTAAGGACCTTAAAAATTACAGACCAATCAGCTTACTGTCTGTTACGTATAAGGTATTTAATAAGGTAATCGCTAATAGAATCAGGACAACCTTAGACTGCAATCAAGCAAAGGATCAAGCAGGGTTTCGGAAACGGTACTCTACTATCGATCATATACATGCCATCAATCCGGTGATAGAAAAATGCTCGGAATATAATCAGCCCTTATACATAGCATTCATTGATTACGAAAAAGCATTTGACTCAGTTGAAACCTCGGCGGTGATGCAGGCATTGCGAAATCAGGGGGTAGACGAGCCGTACGTGAAAGTGCTGGAAGATATATATAGTGGCTGCACAGCAACCATAGTTCTGCATAAAGAAAGTAACAAAATTCCCATAAAGAAAGGTGTTAGGCAAGGAGACACAATCTCCCCAGTACTATTCACAGCTTGTTTAGAGGAAGTATTCAGAGACTTGGAATGGGAGCAGTTAGGGATAAGGGTAGATGGAGAATACCTCAGTAATCTGCGATTTGCTGATGACATTGCCTTGCTAAGCAACTCGGGAGATGAACTGCAAATAATGATTGATGACCTAGACAGGAAAAGTAGAAAGGTAGGCTTGAAAATCAATATGCAGAAGACTAAGGTAATGTTCAACAGCCTCGGGAAGGAACAGGAGTTTACATTAGGTAGCGAAATACTGGAAGTAGTAGGCGAATATAACTACTTAGGACAGGTAGTAACCGCAGATCCGGACCATGAAAAGGAAATAACAAGAAGAATAAGATTGGGATGGAGCGCATTTGGCAAGCACTCGCAGATTATGACTAGCAGCTTACCGGTATCGCTCAAGAGGAAAGTATACAACAGTTGCATCTTGCCTGTACTCACCTATGGGGCTGAAACGTGGAGGCTAACCAAGAGAGTTCTACTTAAGTTGAGGACAACCCAGAGGGCTATGGAACGAAAAATGGTAGGGGTAACATTAAGAGATAGAAAGCGTGCAGAGTGGGTCAGAGAAATAACGCAAGTTAACGACATTCTAGTGGAAATTAAGAAGAAGAAATGGACATGGGCAGGACATGTAGTGCGAAGAGAGGATAACCGATGGTCGCTGAGGGTAACAAACTGGATTCCAAGGGAAGGAAAGCGTAGCAGGGGGCGGCAGAAAGTTAGGTGGGCGGATGAGATTAAGAAGTTCGCAGGGGTCAAGTGGATGCAGCTAGCACAGAACCGGGTTAAGTGGAGAGATATGGGAGAGGCCTTCGCCCTGCAGTGGGTATAATCAGGCTGATGATGATGATGATGATGATGATTTAGTGTTGCTGTGGACGCCGCTGCCCGAACGTGGTTTAGCCCAGAAGCTGCTGTTTCGCTTTATGGGCCCTTTTGTCGTTGTGTAGCGCCTGAGTGACTTGAACTATGTAATTTCCCGCCGCGCCGAAAGTGGCCGATGCTCACGCCGGACCCAGGTGGTGCATGTGGCTCGGCTTAAAAGGTTCCATCCCCTCCACCTTCATTAACTGCTTGTCCTTGGGGCTTCGTCTGTGGGGTGGAAAGTGCCACGTGCTTCGGGGCGTCAAGGAAATGACGAAGAGGCTGGAGAGGAAGAAGAACGAGGGTCAGAAGGACACTTGTAGTCTTGGTCCTGCTTCCATCAATCCCTGTGTAAATAAGCTGCCTGTGCGTACTAAGCACTTAACAATATATATATACATATATATATATATATATATATATTATTACGGACGACAAGGAAGAAGAAGCGGGCAGTGGCGCGGGCCGGAGCGCTCGCGCTAGGCCCGCGAACATTCATTAAACGTCACCTACCATCGTCATCGGTCATGTTCTGTTTCCTGTCTTCATCGGCTTGCCGCTTCGTAACATTTGGTTGGAGGTACGGCGTACGGCATCACCATCCTAGCCTTGGAGCATCGACACAATCTTCAAGCCGGGACCATCACCGTGGGCCCAGGACATCGCCGAGCAGCTTCGCCCCAGCCCTTCAAGCCCAGACCTGAACAACTACCACCGCCCAGCCCCCAGCCCGGACCTGGAGACAAGGAGAACAGACATACCGATCAGAACCGAGATGAAGGACCCGAAAGACCCGAAGGAACCGAAGGAACCGATGGACACGAACACGCAACCCCCGCCCAAGCTGCCCGACGTGACCTCGAGCCATCGGTCCCATGAACTCTGGTGACGGATGGTTAACAGCTCCAAGGGAGGCGGATCACCCACGCATCAGACATCTACCGGCAAGCCGTTCTATTCTTCCTTCTTCCTCTTCTTCTTCAAGCATCCAGACACGCCCATCATCATGCCATAAAATCATTAACATTGCTAAACTTCCTCGTCCACGATCCGGACGATCGCTCGGTGGCCCCGGGTCATGTTACGGACGACAAGGAAGACGAAGCGGGCAGTGGCGCGGGCAGGAGCGCTCGCGCTAGGCCCGCGAACATTCATTAAACGTCATCTATCATCGTCATCGGTCATGCTCTGTTTCCTTTCTTCATCGGCTTGCCGCTTCTTAACAATATATATATATATATATATATATATATATATATATATATATATATATATATATATATAGTGTAAGAGAAGGTTTAATCTATACGTCGAGGACGGCGTCGAGGTCGACAAGGAAGCGCACGGTGATCTGCGCGAGCACAATTCCACAGACTGCTTCCTCTTCATTAGCGTCCAGCCAAAAAGGGCTCATCTTCTTCACAATGCCCCCCAGAAAAAAAGGAGCCACCCTGGCGACTTAACGGGACGAAGGTACAATTGGATCGTAGAACGGCTTAAGACGCTGAACATGCACAATCTCGCGGCCACGGCGTCGCAAATCAGAAGATGGCGTAAGCGGCTCAACAATATAGTTCACTGGTGAAGTGCACTCGACGACACGGTAGGGCCCGTGATACTTTGAGATCAGCTTTGCGGAGAGACCGGGTCTACCGGATTGAACCCATAACCACACAAGTGAGCCGGGCTCAAAGTGTGGTGCATTCTCCTGATCGGTGTCATGGCAATATTTTTGGCGCCACTGAGAGGCGGTCGTAAACATGCGGGCAATCTGGCGGCATTCTTCGGCATACTTGGCAGCTTCTGTCACTGTAGTGTATTCTGATGGATCAGGGTTGTAGGGAAGGACAGTATCAAGGGGAGCAGATGAATGCCGACCGTAAAGCAAAAAGAACGGAGAGAAAGTCGTGCTAGATTGCGTAGCAGTATTGTAAGCATAGGTGATATAAAGGAAGGACAATGTCCCAGTTCGTGTAGTTGGATACGACGTACCTCGCGAGCATGTCGCCGAGGGTGCGATTAAATCGTTCAACAAGGCCGTTCGTTTGTGTGTGGTAAGCGGTGCAAGTCCGGTGAATGATTTTGCACTGATCGAGCAGGGCTTCAACGACATCGGATAACGCGGCCCTCTGTCGCTGAGCAATTCACGAGGAGCACCGTGACGGAGAATGAAGTTCTGCAATAAGAAACCGGCCACATCTCGGGCTGTTGCAGCTGGGAGCGCGGCGGTTTCAGCATATCGCGTCAGGTGGTCGACGGCGACAATGACCCAGCGATTGCCATCGGGTGTGTACGAAAGAGAGCCATATAGGTAAATTTCAATGCGGTCGAAGGGTCTAACCGGGCATGTGAGAGGCTGTAACTCAGCAGCCGAACGGGGAGAGGCAGGTTTCCGGCGTTGGCACGTCAGGCACGATCGAACATACCCGAGAACCGAGTTGTACATACCCCGCCAATAGTAACGAAGACGGATTCGTATGTACGTCTTGAAAACTCCCGCTTGTCCGCACTGTGGATCGGCATGAAAGGCTGTACATATTTGTACATATATAAATATGTGTGTGTGTGTGTGTGTGTGTGTGTGCGTGTGTGTGTTGTGTGTGTGTGTGTGTGTATGTGCATATATATTTTACGATGACATATCAAGGGGTTGTTTATTCACGCTGCACATGAGAGCTGAATGAGGTGACGCCTGGCAGCTCCAAACACCGTCTCCTATCTTCTGCCGCCCAAAATTTCGTCGTCGTCAGTAGCGTTACATTTCGCCCCACTCAGCTGAAGCCCTCTGGGATCGTTCAAAAGTCATGCGAGGCTGACGCGTCTTCCAACGGGTAACGTGACACAGTTCAGTTTGCTCAGATCGACAACCCGATGCGGTAAGGTGGGCTATCTTATAAGCTCAGTCACTGATCTGTTGAGCACCACATATGGCTGCGATAGGGCGAAGAATATTTGAGCTAGGTCGCGGCGCCGAATTTGATGCATCAGCCACACTATATCAGCATTAGGGTACGTGACACGCCAATAATGACTTATATCGTGCTTTGGTGCGTTGCTGCCGAGCACCACACAGTAAGCGCACGATTCTCCGAGCTTCTTCGGCTAGGTAGAGGGTCTCAGCCAGGGAGCGAGCGTCGCAGCTTAAGAATAGCAGGATGGTATCTAGGGGGTAGCGTGGTGGTTGTGACTTACAACAATAAGAATGGGCTGTGCCCACTTGTCTCATGTGTGACGGTATTAAGCGTAAATATAATGAAGAGCAGTATGGTGTTCCAATTCTTGTACCCTGCATCGGCATATACTGTTAGGATTTTGATAAGCGGTCTGTTAGCGAGAGCAGTCAAGCCATTTGTCTGGGGATGGTATCGTGTCAAGTGTCGGGGAGTTATGGCGCACAAACGCATGAGCGCTTCAACATTAGCGACGAATTGATGGCCCTAATATCTGACGAAAAATCGTAAAATTATTGAGTGCAGCTGGGAAAGCTGCACTTGGTGCACCCTTGCAGATGGAAAAGCGGCGGTTTCACAGTAACGTGTGGGGAAGTCCGCGCAGAATACAATGCAAAAATTTTCGCCCAAGGACTTCGGAAACGGGCTTACGAGATCAATGCTTACTTGATCGATGGGAGTTGTTGGGGTCTTCCAAGGGTGTAGCGTGCCAGATGGAGCTGTGGTAGGACGTTTGTGACGTGGACATTGCTTGCAACCGGTAATGTATTTTTGAATCTTCGAGCGCATTCTGGGTCATTAAAATCTTTCTTGGGCACTGTGCTCTAGCCGATACAGCTGTAACTTTGATCCTGATACATGACACGCATTGCCTCAGTACAAAGCCTCTTGGGAAACACCAGTAAGTATCGCTTGCCAACAGTATAATAACTCTTTTTCCATAGGAGGCCATCACGCACACAAAAACGGCTTGTAGCTCCGCAGGTGTGGGCTGCAGGCCGCTGTCCCTTTGCTATTCTGTTTTGAAAACTTTCGGGTCGGAGAACACCAGCTCGAATGCAGATAAATAACTGTCTAATTAATCGCTACCGAATTTTGTCGCGGCCGCATGCATCTGCGTCTGCATGACACCTGCCGCGTTTGAAAACCACGGCGAAGTCGAATTTAATTATGCGGAGTACCCAGCGTGCGAGGCGACCACATAAGTCTCGAAGGTTCTGCAGCCAACAGATTGAATGATGGTCGGTTACTATAGAGAACAACCATCCGTGCACTTATGAATGGAAATGCTGCACAGCAAAAACGACGGCAATGCATTCCTCTGCGGTGATAGTGAAATTGCGGTCTGTCTTGCCCCGACAACGAGTTGTGTACGCAATATGATCATCTCATTCGTCGTTGCGCTGGTAAAACACTGCACCGAGGCCGATTCCACTTGCGTCCATGCGGCGGAATTGAAGTGACGGAGAATGGGTTTGGATAGAGTCATCAGCTGACGGAATGACGCATCATATTCTAATGTCCAGCCTAAAGTGGCATTTTTGCTTAGAAGTCACGTCAGCCGAAAACAATGTCAGCAAAGCGATGTATAAAGCGACTAAAGTACGAACACATTAAAAATTTTGCAGCTCCTTCACTGTGCCAGAGTTTCAAGTACTCAGGTAGCTGCGGTTTTCTGTGGATCTGGTATAACACCATCATCATGACATGATGTCCTAGCACCAGAACATGGCGCTCTCCACAGCGGCACTTTTCAAGCTCAGAAGTAGGGTAGCATGGTGCAAACAGTTCAAGATGAGGCCTAAACGGTCCTTTGCCTCTTGGAAGGATTTGGTAAGTATGATGACAGCGTCAGGTTAGCAAGGGCAAATGTCCCATTTTAAGGCGCGTAGAGCTGTGTCCACAAATCGTTCAAATGGAACAGGCGCATTGCACAGCTGGACCACCGCAACGTGTGGACATGTGTAAAAGTTTGGCATGAAATCAAAACGCAACTATTCGTAGGACCTTCCTGATCAGTAGGTGCGGATCAGTGAGATCGCTAATCATTGAACAGCCCAAAATGAGAGTTCTGGGAGAAATTTTGATGCTTAACTGAGCATAAAGGCTTCCCCAAATCTAAGCATCTGCCAACAGCAAAATATTCGTGGTAAAAATTATTCACCAGTTATTCTTCATTATAAAGTCATCCCATTTTTCGTGGATCTTTTGCAGAAACCGTACTAATCTTCAGCAAACACTTTCATTTCTTCAAGGTACCTCATTATTCGTGTTTTCAGGAGATGCTCTAAAACTTTTGAGAACAGAGACAAGACTACCATGGGTCGGTATTGTTTATGTCGTTGCTCTACCCCTTTATGCATACCTACGACTTTGGCTATTTTTGTCATCTTGGAAATGAAAGGTAATTAAAGCCTCATTACCAATGCTCCACAGAGTAATCAGCGACAGGTATAATCACTCGGCTTTGAGATCACTATCCCCAGCTGCTGCTGTTCATTACTAATTGCATGAGGAAGCAAAAACGCTTAGACTACCATACGAGTGTCAAGAAAAATTGTGGTTTGCTTCCACAAGCATCGATTTCTTCACGCTCTGCTTAGCACCCCAAACATATGGTGGTGCACGCACAATCACACGTTCAAGAAAGGGTGAATGATTGTTTTGGTTGGAGCACTGTACCAATACTCATTACCGGTAAATCTTAGTGTGTTAGGAATCATAACCTTCTGGATTCGTACTACATTTTCGTAAATAAGTTATGCTTTCTTTTCGAAATCTCAGCATTCACAGGTAGCACAAAGTGGGCTATGAAAGGGGGTGGGGCTCGGTGGGTCCGATGCATGCAATGCAGGACAGCCCCGGTGGGCTCAATGTGGGTGCTCCAAGAGGAGCCGACGTAGGCCTGAAGGGGGCTGTCGACAAAGCCTAGTAGGGATCGATGCACGCAGCCCTTGCGGGGCTGATTTTTTTTTCCGCATTACCAAAAGGGCACATCCCGCCAACTCCCCCCGATGGTCCTATGTAGGACAGTTTCGGGCAGCCGCTCTGGATGAACATTTATGTTTTATTTTGGTTAGCCCTTCAGATAACGACATAGGACCGGTGCGGGTTCTATAGCGCAAGCAGCACTTGAGCTTGCCCACATTATTCTCATAGGGGCCCGAAGCAGGTAATTGATGAGAAGCCCTAGTCCAAGTTCTCCTATTCAATATTTATGCAAATAATTAAGTAAATACTTTATACATTTCTGCCTTTCCTAAACAGCCACTATAATAAATTTTACAATAATTCATAATAATATTCGAGCCTAAATGACTTCATGTACATCTTATGCAGGCTATGGATGTGTGTTCTGAACCGTATTATTGTGCCGAGAGTTGCCGGCTGTCCACTGCAACCATGTAAGGAGCAACAGTGGCCAATCAGTATGTTTTAGTATTTTTAGCGAAATTTACGTGAGCGCGAGAACTAAAGCCAAGTAATATTTCTAACCGAATAAATGGCAACAACTGTTATATATATATCATCTATAATAGTAATTTAGGGCAAGATCTAATACAAATAAAGGTTGAAAGGAATGATTGCACAATTGCACGCATGCCTTCTATCCCCACTACGGCCGATATGGGACCTACAGCGGTTTTGTGTGGGCAACCTGAATTGGGCTACGTGTTGGTTTTGAACCTGAAGTCCACTTGATCTTGCACGGGCCTTTAAATTACCCACAAGGTACAGATTATGGCATCGTGCGGACCGGCCCGGCTTCTAGCTTCATTACGGCCTATGCTGGATATAAAGCAGTTTCGTGTGGGCAGCCCCAATTGGGCTGGATGTTGCTTTTGAACCTAGAGCCCACCTGTTGTTGTACGTGCCTTCAAATTCCCCACAAGGGACCGAGTTTGGCACTTTGTGGGCATGCCCGCCTTTCAGCCCCATTATAGCTGACGTGGGGCCTGAAGCAGTTTATCTCAGGCTGCCTCATTTGGGCTTCACGATGGCTTGCCAAATTGTGCTTTTTTTCCATATTGCACCTGGCCTCAAGTAACCTGCAAGGGGCCGATTTGGGCAGCATGTCGGCATGTCCGTTTTTTGTTTGCCCCACTACGGCCGATGTAGGTCCCACAAAGATTTAATGGGGGCGGTCTCAGTTCGGATTTATGAGGGCTTTCCCATAAAAAGCCCCCATTTAGGTTGGATTAGCCTCAAATATCTGACAAGGCACCCTTGTCGTCTGGATGAATGAATGTGCTCTGCATTAACCAGAACAACGCCGCACTTGCCTATATCAGACCCACTGGGGCCCCACATTTTGTGCTACCTACGTTGGCTTTTTAAATATCAAAGTTAAAATTGTTTCTATCTCTCTAATGTTCCGTTAATTTGGCAGCATATCTCGAGCAAATAAATGTGTTTTGTCGTTTATCAATTCCCTAATACTTATGTAGATATCATGACTGACCAATGGTTTCCATGCCTTTTTGTGTTTGTTTTCGCGGAAGCAAACTGAATGCTTTACTGTAATGTATAATATTCTGCACACAAAAAATTACCTGAAGCTAGCATTGCTCTCACTGCAAACGTGGTTGGTTGGTTGTTTTGGTGTGTGACGTTTAATGCCCCAAAGCAACTCAGACTATCTGGCGCCATACTGTAGGGCTCCGGAAATTTTGACCATCTGCAGTTATTTATCATGCACTGGCAACGCACAGCACACGCACGCCTTGCTTTTCGCCTCCACGGAAAAGCGGCTACAGCGGACAATATTCTTTCCTATATCCCCCTTGTGCACAGAACTCGAGTGCCCTAGCCTATGTACCACCACCGCGAGGGCACAAATGTAGTTCTTTTGCACTTCTTGTATCAATAAACGAAAATAGATTTCAGGGCAATATTTCCAGAAAGCAGCAATATCTTGGCTGCGTTCGTGTACCCTCGCCTTCATCAGGGAAAAATAAATTGACAAGTGATCGCTCACGTGAAGTATCCGAATGCCTGAGAAAACAATTCTTTGAGGAAACTCTAGTAGTACTTAAAGCATACAGCGATTTAGTACTCAGTGCAATATGTGTTGGTTAGTGAATGAGATTAGCTCAGTGGACAGATTCAATGACATCAAGGAATAGTTTCGTTTGAGGACATGGTACCTACACACTGATGTTATAGTCACCAATCAAGACTATCGGCATACATAACAAAGACTTTTATTCTAGCAGACAGGTGGGGAATTCAATGATGTAAGGAAGGCTGCCCGAAGGTGGTCGCTAATGTTAAGATCGGGTTTCTGGCCGCCGTCCACGCGGCTCCAGCAGCAGTCAACGAGTGGATTCGTGCGCCAGGATGCCCTTTTACAAACCAACGTTCTGCCTTGTGGCTTCAGCGCATTTAGAAGAAGCAACGGCACCGAGCACATCCGGCCATGTTATCCAGACTCTGGCTTCTCACCCCCCCTACCCCCCCCCCCCCCTCCGTTGCCGACGATGTAAGTGTGCGCTATCTTCTCTCCTTAGCCACGCGGCAGATAGGCGGAGAGAATCAAGTAATATTGCCATTGGGCCTTCTGGGCCGCCGCCGGCCGCTGCCTCCGGATGGGACAGTTCAAATGGCAGTGGCTTCCAGGTCAATAAAGTAAGGCGCTGAATATGTAGGGAAGACTGTCTTGAGCATCGGCGATGCAATGCTGCTCGCCTGGAGCGTACGTGGTGGAGTCTCCCTGGCCGTCGCTGTACGCAGACAGTCGTGAGTAATTACTAGCGTTTGGTCCCCGTGCCTGACATCTCCAGAATATATTGTCGTGTCTTCTACCATGATATTGTGATGCCCAGAAATGCAGCCAAGGTAAGATGAGGTCGACGAAGAAGTGGCTCGTGCTGGGACTCCAAGTGAACAAAGAATAACTCCCTTACTACAGATATCACGTGTGGTAAATCCCCCGCGTGGGTATGTGCCATAATTTGAGGGCACGACAACAGCGACAAAGCTGGGTGTTCGACGTTCGTCCTGCGTCAGATAGAACCTCACTCGTAACATCTTGGTGAGAGGCGCTGGGTAGATGTTCACTCGAAACTCCCAAGACGGATTCCCAGCTTGAACTGCACCGAAGTCACCACTCCCAAGACGGATTTCCAGCTTGAACTGCACCGAAGTCGTCACTCCCAAGACGGATTCCCAGCTTGAACTGCACCGAAGTCGTCACTCTCAAGACGGATTCCCAGCTTGAACTGTGCCGAAGTTGCCGTCTTGCTGGCCTGCCGCTACCTGTACGAATGGAGTCTGCTGCCAGCGATGCTGCGAGGTTCGTTCCAAGCTGCTCATGGCATCATCGGCGGGGGCCGCGTTCGTTCACGGGCTCGTCCAGCGAAGACGTGGATGAGTGGCTCAGTCAATACCAGCGGTGAGCCGTTACAATAAGTGCGACGCTTCCGCCTAGCTGCCTAACGTGGTCTTCGTGCTTAACGATAGAGCCCTAACGCGATAAACAACCACGAGGAGACTCACCACCTGGGACCGCTTTGTGGAAGAGATAAAAAAGTGCTTTGGAGATTCTGACGCGAAGAAGCGAGCTGAACAATAGCTCTCTCAAAGAGCTCATCTTCCTGGGGAAACATGCACCAAGTATATCATGGAAGTCTTCAAAGTGTGCAAGATTGTCTCTGCTCGCATGGCTGAAGATGACAATGTTGGCCAGCTAAGCGGATAGCCAACAGCAGATGGAAGCGTTTGTCAAAAATATCTAATTTGCTTATCGGCAAGTCAAGCTTTGACTCAGTGGCCGATGTGATCCAGCATTGCAGCACGTTGGCGGCGCTTAAAATACGTCGGATAACACCAAAGTTATGACGTTTTGTTGGCGTGATGTCGGTTGCTGCTGTTGACACAGCTGATGTAATATCTTATGGCGATCTCGCATCCACGATCATTCAGATCGTTCGCGAAGTGAACTGGTCGCTAGAACTAGTTTTGGGTTCATTAGCGCTGCCCCCGTCACATCTGTAACGTCCGCCTCCTACAACCTCCATTAATACAGCGAACTTCGTTAATCAAGCGGACTTCGATGAATAGTGGGTACCGCCGCAGCTGCGGCAGAGCAAAATACCGAGGACACCACCAAGGCAACAGACAAGCTACTACCAACTGCCACATAAACCTTATGAAAACAGTCGACACGACGCTCTCAGTTGCGACTACTTGCCCGCGCAACCTTTTGTTGACCTCCTGTGTCATATCACTGCAGCCAACTTGGCCACATCTCAAGATCATGCTCTCGCCGCCAAGCATCGCATTACGGCTATAGCTGCATTAACTATCCTGAGCAGCCAGATTATAACATTGTCTCGTCTCGGCGTTCGTGCTACCATTCTGATTCCGGGGACCCATGGCAAGCAGCTTTGCGATATCTTTCACGGGCATCGAACAGAAGAATGCCACCAACTCCAGCTTTCCGCGCGTGCCGTCACCATTCGCCCCGGCGCCTCTGACTGCCACCTGAAAACTACTGGGTGTGACCAATGGGGGTGACGTCGCTGGACGTTCACTGCTGGAAGATATACTCCCGCATGTGCTGATGTTACGAATCAAAGTCCACGTTTCAGTTGAAGTACCAGTGATGGCTTTAGTTGATACCGGTGCCACCATATCCGTAATGAATGCTGCATTTTTGCGTCGCCTCGGAAGAAAAGTCTTAATTAAGTGGGATGAAAGTTCAGTTTTGTGATGTGACTGGCGAACCATTGCTTGCTGTTGGAGTGTGCAGTCTTAAAGGTTTTTTGGGTGGTAAAGTGTACCGTACATAAATAGCAGTGCTCGCCCGATAAACGCACGACGTCATCATTTGGTTCAAACTTTTGAATATGTGTGGCGCCAATGTCTACTGTCAAAATGCTGAGCGTATGGTCCTAAAATGCGTTACCCCTGGTCTGATTGATGGCTCGTGTAGTGATGTGAGTGTATATTGTGTTTCTGAAGATATCGTTGGGCCTCCGTCGTCGGCTATATGTGTACAGGTTTTCTGCTGCGACGCCACCCTCGACATGTCTGAAGCGACTTTAAAACCGGTGCACCTCACCTGCACCAAGAAAAAATTTCAAGGGTTCAACGCTGCTGAACCAAATATTGAGCGAAAGAATTAGCTGCAGGTAACCGAGCGTCCTTCTTCTTCCCTTTTTTTTCTCAGCCCACATATAAAGCTGCGCTCCAACCAACCCATATGAACGTGACTTACTGACCTCTAGGGGTACTGTGAATGTCAGGGTCCTAGCAAGCTGATTCTGACATAACCGTGCCATGTGAAGCGAGAGACCCAAGTGGCAGCTCCTGCCAGCCCTGTGTGTCACGTGGGGCATGATGTCAAAGCGTCACGAGGGTAAGACGCAATTGCGCCCGGGTCACGCGAAGGCTTGAAAGGGCGAGTAGTATTGCTTTCGCAATAAAATGTCGTGAATTCTCGTGCCATGGTGCCTGTTGCCAAAGGCCGCACTGCATTCTGGACAGTGAATTGCTCTACCGAACCTGTCGTTCTTGCAACAGGTTTTACACTTGCATCCTGCAGTAACGACCGGCTAATATCATTTTACTTGATTACAGACGCCATAGAGTAAGCAGTTACTGATATCCAAGATGTATCGTGATTGTATCGTATGATTGATCCCTCGCTCTCAACCAAGGCGCGCCGTACACTGCTGCACACTCTTGGGTGACACTCCTCCTTGCTTGACGTTTCCAATCCAGGCGGCCCATCTATAATTCCTGCTTCACGTATCCTACACAGGATCTACACTGCGCACCGCATCCGATTCGACAAAAGTCCTACGGTGTGTCACCGTCTGAACGAAAGGTGATAAATGAACAAGTGAAGATGATAACGAAGGGTGTTATCCAAGCGTCGTCGAGTCCTTGGGCTGCCCCCGTGATTCTTGTCAGGAAGAAGGCTGACGCATGGCGTTTTTGCGTTGACTACCGTCATCTGAATGCGGTCACTAGAAAAGGCGTGTACCCTCTTTCCCGCATAGATGACGCCATTGAATGTCTTTTTTCTCCCTCCTACGTTTCCACGGTTGAGCTCAGATCGGCCTATGGGCAAGTACTTGTCCACCTGACGGGCAGATAAAAACCTGCTTTTATTACACGCAATGGCGTTTAGGAATTCAATGTGATGCCATTTTACCTATGTAGTGCACCCGGCACCTTCGAACGATTAATATGCACGATACTCCGCGGTTTAAAATAGGAGGTGTCTGTGTGTTACTTGGACGATGTCATGATTTTAGTGAATACATTCAGCGAGCACAATGACCGTTTAGTTCTTGTGCGGGCCTGTACCCGCAAAGCTGACCTCTTTCTGAACTCAAAGTGTCGTTTTCAAGCGCGCCAAGCGCTAGTTCTCGGACATCTCAACGATAAAGGCGACGTCAGACCTAATCCCGCATAGATAGCAGCAGTTGCATCTTTCAAGCCACCCCAGTCCACCAAAGAACTACGGAGCTTCCTGGGTTTGTGTTCGTATTTTCGCAGTTTTATTCACCGCCTTTACGATATCGCACACCCTCTGACAAGCCTCCATCATAAAGATGCAGCTTTCGAGTGGATACCTGAGTGCGACTCCGTCCTGAAATTTCACATCAGGTCGCATCCTGTGCTCCGCCATTTCGATCCTTCAGTGACACAGAAGTGCATAACAACGCAAGTGGTGTTGGAATTGACGGGGTTCTTATCCAGCGCTGCGACAGCAAGAAGCACGTAGTGGCGTACGCGTCGCTCACTAATACTGTCATGGAACAGGAATGTCTCGCTGTCGTTTTCGCCACACAACGGTTTCGCTCCTAACTTTATGGACACCCGTTCACCATTATTAGACATCACCATGCCCTCTGCTGGTTACCTAATCTAGAGGACCCATGTGGCTCTCTTGCATGATGGACGCCCTACGCTTACAACAGTATACTTTGCAGTCACATACAAAACTGGCCATAAGCACGCTGACGCAGACTGTGTTTCGCGCTTTCCTCTTCCTACGACGGAGTCTGACGCCAGTGATTTCGAGTGCGTCGGGTCCGTATCACCGGTGTTTCCTGACTTCCCTATGTTTAGAGAAGAACAACAAAGGGATCCCAACACAGAACCTCTCTTCGCGGCGGCTTAAGATCGAGCAGGCGGACACCATTTTTTTATGCGTGTTCATCTGCTCTGGAAGAAAGAATATTCCTCAAAGGTCCCCGCTTTCTTCTGGTTGTTGTGAAGAGCCTACACCGTCCAAAATTATATGCCATGCACGACGACCCTAGTTCCGGTCGCCTTGGAACTGAAAGATAGCTCCACCACACCAAGGAGCGCTTCTATTGGCCCCAAATGCGAACTACTGAGAGGTACGTCGCCAGCTGCACCCAAATGTCAGCGCTGCAACCGTCCCACAAGCGTGGAAGCGGGGCAAATTCATCCATCACACCACCCCGGGCACCATTTAAGCTAGTGGGCGTTGATCTTCTCGGCCAGTTTCCGCTATCCCATATTGAGAACCGGTGGATCATTGTTTGCGTGGAATACCTCACTCAATACTGTGAGACGGCAGCCTTTCCCTCGGGCAACGCGTATCAAGTCTCCTGCTTTATGCTGCTGGTGACAGTTCTTGGCCACGGATCACCACTAGTTGTTTTCAGTGACCGTGATTTCCAACTTACCGCTGACGTAGTGAAGAAGGTGCTCAGGTTATCTGCCTGTCATATTTGCCATTCATCGCCTTATCATCCCCAAACCAGCGGTCTAACTGAACGCACCAGCCGTACGATAACTAACATGCTATCCATGTACGTCGACGAAAATTATAAGAGATGGGACCGTTCATTACCTACACTTTCAACAACGCCAGTCATGATACCAATAGCTTTGGTCCACTCTCCCTGCTCTATGCTCGCTGCACACGATATACCCTGCACACTATCCTCCCGTTTTCAGCCACTAGTGATGAAGATACCTCGCAAGCCAAGACAATCTGTTTTGCCGAAGTAGCCTGCCGGCTGGCCCGCCTTCGCATGTTAGCGTGCCAGAATCGCTCGAAAGCACGGTACTATGCCCACCTCCCTCACGTTATTTACCAGCCTGAAGATTTGGTATTGCTGTGGCGGCCTATCAGGAAGCGGGGTCTGTTACAAAAGCTACTGTGCAACTACGATGGCCATTTGTCGTTCTTGCCCAACTTAGCGAACTCAATTATCGTATCAATCGCCTCACCAAAAACGGCCGTCGCTCTGCGAAAAATGAAGTCACCCATGTCGTCCGTTTAAAGCCTTATCGATCACGCGAGGATGTTTAAGTCGCCCAGCGGGCTTCGTGTGCATCGGGGGCAGTGTCACGCCCAGAAACGCAGACGAGAGAAAATGATGTTGAAGAAGAAGCAGCTTGTTCTGGGACTCGCAAGTGGACGCAGCTGGGTCGTCGACGTTCGTCGTGCGTCAGATAGAACCTCGCTTGTACCAATATTAAATAATGTATAAATTCATTTTTCCTTCACCTCACGACGCGTACTTGGAGCTTTGATACGCGGAGAAGGACCCGAATTATTACATCTTGGCAGCACTGAGACGCTATTTGTTGCATTCGCGCTTAAGTTTGGTGAGTGTGTCGCCTTCTCTCCTTGCGTTTTGCTAGGATTAACGCAAGGTTTTCTTCCTGATAAAGATTATGGGTTTTTAGAAGCTTGTTCAAAATTGAACCCGCTTTTCAGCAAGGAGCTCCAATGGACTTGCTGTCAAAACTACTGCAACCTTGGACTTGCGGAAGCTGCAAATCATCGGCCTATTCTTGGTATGTTATGAATTAGGACTTGACAGCCTGGAAATGTGAAAAAACAGCAGATCATCAAAGCGATCGAAAGCAACGGCTTTGAAGATGATGTTATTGTAGAGAGCTAGGCAGAGATAGAGCAAACAAGGAACAGGAAACTGAGCCAAGAAAATGACAATAAAAATGGAGGAACGGAAAAGGAAAGAGGAAATTGAGGAATGAATAGAAAGCACGTGATTGCAAGTGAAGCTAGCGGAAGCCAGGCGGAATTGGCTAAAGCGAACAAGTCCGCAGTTGCAAGTCCCCAGAGATCACACCCGCCTAAATTAAAATACCTACTGTCCACTTTCACAGCAGATGAGGCTATCAGGCTGTTTCTTATCAGTTGGTGAGAAAAGAGAGTATCTTCGTTTCACCTGGCAGCAGTACTTTTTGACAGATTTACCTCACAATGCGGCCGACATGTTCGCTCGGCTCACTAAAGAGGAAGCGGACGATTACGAGAAAGTAAAGGCAATTTTGCTTAAGAATACCCGCCTCCCGGCTGAGGCCTTCCGTCGATGGCTAAGGAAAGCAGGGAAAGAACCTTCTGAGTCCATTTCGGAATTTGCTTACAATCTAAAAGCAAATTTAATCGAATGCCTCAAGGCCGTCGGCGTCTCTGAAGGCTAGGACAAACTTGTAGAAGAAAGGTCTTGAAAATGAAATTTTACAGCTGTCTCAATGAGAAATTGCAGATGTGGTAGCAATTCAGGAAGAAAAAAGCTTGTAACGCGCAGCAGAGCTCGTAGAAAACTTTCACGTTAGACGCTACACAGGAAACGAGAGCTTAAGGGCAGGTGCAGAGCCCCACAGAACTTTTGTGAAGCGGCCATCGGGGATTAAGAACGCAGTACCTTCCGCGTCCACATAGTAGGAAACAAACGAGGAGGAGCTCGAAAAGGGTGCAGCCGTATGAAATGACGTTCATGAAGAAAATAGGGAGAAACATATTCCTTTAGAAGAGGAAGTCCCCTGGCTGCTTTCGCTGTACCGAGCCTGGGCACATCGCAAGAGTGTTGAAGGGAAGACGTTTTTTCTCGACACCTTTTAAGCGAAAAGCATGAATCTGCTGGAGCCGTACAGATTCCAAGTGACCATTGATTGGAAACGATGTCATATTCAGTGCGAGTCTACTGCTACGGTGGATGTTGTGCACCCTGAACATCTCAAGATTCATCTGACGAGTGCACACGGATCACCCAGCTGGTGCGGAAAAACAGCGGTTTTCTTCCGGTAGCTCGCGTCACTTTTGGGGATCCTTTTGGCTTCTTCCATAAACAGTCAGGTGTGTCAGCCGCCTAGTCAGAGCCGTTGCCTTACCTCTTTTCTAACCGTTCAGATGTTTAGCTGGAGAAAAGGGGTATGAATGTTGGGGACTACTCAGCACACGCACTAACGCATTCGAAAGCCTGCCATTTCGTGGGCCATTCCAAAGATTCAGTTGAAGGTGATGAACACACTACCTGTGAAGGAAACCCTCAAGTGCACGGTGCGACACAGGCTCTCGAGAATAAGACGCCTTCTGCACCACCGAGTTATTTGAGTGAGACATTTCAAACCTCTGTATCGCCTTCACAATAAGACATCTTTTCCGAGCTGACAAGGGTAGACGAGAATAGGATAACAGCTGAACAGGCAAACGGTGATACTCTAGGAGTTCTGAGATGGCCTTGCCAGTGCAGGAATGAGGAGAAACGTTTTGTTAAAGGAGCGTGCGGATCAACCTACCGGCCAGCGAACGAACCCTAGTGAAAAATCCCGTATCACGCGAAACGGGTTTTAACCGGACCTGTATTATCCCGTGTCAATTTCATACCGATGTGACCAGTCCTGTACGAAGCTTAAACAGGTTTATACCTATCCAGGTCATGCCCGGTATGAATCGCATTCCGGTCAGTTCGCTCCGGTATGGAGCTAATACAGGACAGTTACTTTCATGTTGCATCTCATAAGGACATCCCAGTTGAGTATAGCGATGAAACAGGTCGGACCAGTCCTGTAATCAACTCATATAAAGCACAGGTCATGTTCGAGTTAACTGAAGCCGGACAAACCCGTCATGAATGTAACTGATACGGGCCAGAGTATTTCCGCTTCTAAACACAATTCGGGTGGATTGTGAAGCGCAACCAGAATGACCACATTGGAAAGTGCCTACGTGCAAAATAAGCATGAAGCAACACATATTATATGTTACAACTTTTCGGCATACGAGGAGTGCGCGCTCTTTCACAAATTCTCAGAAGATATAGAGCTGTGGATGTGTGCGCTACCAAGTATATACGCGCATCGTGTTTCTTTAGCGCCTACAAAAGTCGCTGCAGCTTGCGCGATCTTGTGGAGCATCTTCATATCAACGATTAAAGATCTGCCACCTTGAACGCAAAAGTGCAAACAGGAATGTAGTGTTTTGTTAGAGAGGATAAAAATACGCTGGAAAATAAATGAAACACATCGCTGACCATGGAAATATGTACAAATTACCAGACATAGCGCGTTGCTTCCTCGAGTGTTTACGTATGCAAAACACTTGGTCGGAACTGAATTCATTGATGTCGCTGCTCCGTTAACAACAAGGAAAGCTAAAACAAGCATGTATTACAAGTGTTGATGCACCGCATATCTCTATATGTAAAAAAAATTACATGCCTGCGAAGACGATGACAAAACCCATCAGCACTATTAAATGGCGACATTCTAAGGTGTGGATGCAAGAAAGTGATGCATTGTAAAGATTCGGACACGGATAACCGTCCGTGATAGCCAGGAAAACGATTCAGCGTCTTTAAAGGGCGATGGGTGAAATACGGCTACAAATTCTACACCCCACAAAACTACACAAAGAAAGAAAAAGCAATGCCGACTACATAAACAGAAATATAACCACCGTAGCCATATTCTGCAGTGGTGTAGTAGTTGAAAGGTCCGTGTTAAGAGCGTGAAGGTCAAAGTTCTAAGCACAACTTGCAGAGTTATAATTTTTTCCTTAGAAGATTTTTTTTTTTTCAAAACTGCATTATTTCATAGCTCAGCATGCTTTTTACAACCTGGCGTCAAGATGCTTTTTTTTCTGAAACGAGGGCTACGAACCTTACAGGAATTTCGGAAATCAGAGCTACGTGCGGTTTCATATCGGTTCAGCCTGTATCAATTAATCAGATATCGGAAGAACCCGTCATTTCTGGAACTGATAACGAGCAGAGAATTTCCGCTTCTGAACCGAAGCCAGGCCGATTGAGGAAGCTCAGCCAAAGTGACCATGGCATGCAGACACGCCAGCGCACTAAATAAGCGTAATACCAAACATATTATACAACTATTCTCTATATAAAAAGCACGCGTCGTTTCACAAATATCTAGAAAACATGAATGCGTCGAAGTGTGAGCTAGCAAGTATATACGCGCATCGCGTCGCTTTTGCGTGTGCAACAGTAGCTGCAGCTCGTACGATCTTACGGTGCTTCGTCGTATCTGAAGACCTGCCGCCTTCAACGCGAAAGTAGAAGCCCGAACATATCGTTTCGCGTATTATGACTAGCAGCTTACCGGTATCGCTCAAGAGAAGCATATACAACAGTTTCATCTTAAGGTAGTCATCTATCGGGCTTTAACACGGAGGCTAACTAAGAGGGTTCTACTTCAGTTGAGGGCAGCGCAGAGGGCTATGGAACGAAAAATGGTAGGGGTAACATTAAAAGACAGAAAGCGTGCAGAGTGGGTCAGATAAATACCTAAAGTTACTGACATTCGAGCGGAAATCAAGAAGAAATGAGTACGGGCAGGACAAGTAGTGCGAAGAGAGGATAACCGATGGTCGGTTAGGGTAACAAACTGGATTCTAAGTGAAGGAAAACGTAGCAGGGGGCGGCACAAAGTCAGGTGAGCGGATGAGGTTAACACGTTCGCCGGGGGCAAGTTGATGCAGCTAGCACAGAACTGGATTAATTGGAGAAATATGGGAGATGCCTTCGCCTTGCAGTGTGTATAGTCAGGCTGATGACGATGATTATGATGATGTATGCCTACACAGTCACTGGGATGGTAGACTGAATATCAGGTTCGTCGCTCCCCGTCGCCTGAGCGCAGACAGCGTGGCCCGTGCGCTTTCCCCAAGTGCTAGTAGCGTAAATATTGCCAGTCGACGGCCTTGGTCCTGACCCTGCTCAGCATAGTCTTTGCGACACTGGCCTGATAGCCTCACACGACCCCTCTCGAACCTTTGCGGATGACATCCGGTGACTTCAGCTACCTCGTATACTTTAACATCGAAGAAAAGGATGCCTTCCCTTATATCCGCTCACGTGTGTTGCATTACTATATCAACTGCACGTATTTAAACCGCATTTGGGGCCTGCTTGTGCGCTCTCACTCATGCGGCCTAAGCAATTTCGCTGGCTACGGGCATTATAGCGATGCAGGTAGACTGCTCTCAGCACTTCCGGCCTCAGCGCTCTCCTGAACGAGGGACGGTTATCTCCCCACAGCACCTTCCCTGTGGCAATATGGCTTCAGCTCGTCCACGTGAATAGGTGCGCTGAATTGACCCGGTCTCGGGTCTTTCGGTCGATAAATGCCGTGAATAATTCTGGAACAAAAGGGCCCGACCTATAGGGGCGCATACAAGACACGAGTTCAGCGGTTGCATCGCTGAGAACAGGATTTTTCTTCAGAGCTGTGTCTTCCAACAAGAACTCAAGGTCCCTGTCTGCTTGATCATAAATAGACTTCAGGTTTGCCCTTTCCTTCTCACGGCTGCGGCTCGCCTCTTTAATGGCAATGGCCAAACGGGCTCGCATCGCCGTGCGTAGACATCGATATTGGTCGCTCCACTGCGGACATCGTCCGACGTCTGAGTCAAGATCGTGTACGTTGGCGTGTTCAACTCCCTGCCATACATTAAACTAATTTGTAATTTTTTAAGTACTGCATTTAGACAATAATTGTGTATTACAGTTGTTGGAAAGCACCTTCTAAAATCTTCATTCTATGAAACAAAAGCCCCACATATGTTTTTCCGTGGCTCTGAAAAGCTATCGTAATAGATATTGTTACGGACGAGCAACGAAGAAGAAGCGGCGGGCAGTGGCGCGGGCAGGAGCGCTCGCGCTAGGCCCGCTGACATATTCATTAAACGTCAGCCACCATCGCCATCGGTCATGTTCTGTCGTCTTTCTTCATCGGCTTGCCGCTATATAATATAATAACAATATAATAACATGAGAATCGTGCATTCTAGCTCCACGATTGTAATATTCTCAACCGTGGTCGGAGGAACAAATCAGAAAAATGTCATAGGTGATCAATAAAACGAGAACGTATTTGATGTTTCGGCGGCGGGGAAGAAAATATCTCTTAAAGCGTTTCTTCCGACGAAGGCCTCTACACAGCCGAAATGTCGAATATATTCACTTTTTCTTTACCACTTCTTACTGTTTTTGGAAATATTCTCACCCAATCACAAAGAACACCTGTTATATATATATATATATATATATATATATATATATATATATATATATATATATATATATATATATATATATATATATATATATATCTATATTTGTATATGTGTGTGACATAAAATATATAAAAATATTATTATTTTTGCTTCATTATGAGTGTCGCTTTTCTTTTCTTCTTTCTAGTTCCTTTTCTTTATTTTCTTTCCTATTGTTAATTTTTTTCATGCTGGTCATTGTGAGCGCTCACCATCTAAAAATGGACTCACCCTTTCACTTCAATACATGCTTAAAATATCTTGTAGCATTCTGATAAAGATTAATCCCTAGTAGAAACGTTGATGAAATTGATGAAATCAACCTAATGATGCTTTCAAACGTGCGTAAACCTGTTCTAATTCATTTTGGGCTCACTGTCTCAATTATATATATATATATATATATATATATATATATATATACATTGTAGAAAAGGGACATCCAGGACGGCGTCGAGGTTGGCGAAAAGCGGGGCGATCAAGAACAACACGATCTGCGCGCTGGCAATTCCACAACTGCTTCTTTCTCAACAGCGTCCAGCGGAGGGGTCCATCTTCTTCTTCACAATGCCCCACAGTGCAAAAAGAGCCATCCTGGCGACTTAAGGGGACGAAGATACCATGGGGTCGAAAAACGGCTTAAGGTGCTGCACATGAACAGTTTCACGGCCTCGGCGTCGCAAATCGGAAGAGGGCGTAAGCGGCTCATGAAGTACGCCAGATGGCACGGTAGGGCCCATAATATTCGGAGATCAGTTTTGTGTTGAGGGCCCAGGGCTGCTGGGTGGAACCCCTAGATACACGAATGAGGCGGGCACGAAGTGTGGTGCATTCTTGTGATTGGTGCCAAGGAGATATTTTTGGCTCCACTGAGAGTCGGTTGTGAATGTCCGTGCAATCTGGCCGCATTCTTCAGCGTGCTGTGCAGCTTCGGTCGCTGTGGTACATTCTGAGGCGTCAGGGTCGTATTGAAGGACAATATCAAGAGTAGCAGATGGATGCTGACCATAAAGCAAAAAGAACGGAGAGAAACCCGTGCTGGATTGCGTAGCAGTCTTGTACGCGTAGGTGATATCACGGAGGACAATGTCCCAGCTTGTGTGGTTGGATCCGACGTACTTCGCGAGCATATCTCCGAGAGTGCAATTAAATCGTTCAGTAAGGCCGTTTGTTTGCGGGCGGTAGGCGGTGCAAGTCCGGTGAATGATTTTGCAGAGATCGAGCAGGGTTTGAATGACGTCAGATAAGAAAGCACGGCCTCTAACGCTGAGTAATTCAAGAGGAGCACCTTGACGGAGAATGAAGTTCTTGAATAAGAAACCGACCACCCACATCTCGGGCTGTTGCAGCTGAAAGCGCTGCGGTTTCGGCATATCGCGTCAGGTGGACGACGTCGAAAATGACCCAGCGATTGCCATCAGCTGTGTACCGCAGAGGGTCATAGAGGTCAATTCTAATGCGTTCGAAAGGTGTAAGCGGGCATGTTAGAGGCTGTAACTCACCAGCCCAATGGTGAGAGGCAGATTTGCGGCGTTGGCAAGTCAATCACGATCAAACGTACCTAAGAACCGAGTTGTACATACCACGCCAATAGTAGCGAAGACGGATTGTAGTGTATGTCTTTAAAACTCCGGCTTGACCGCACTGCGGATCGGCGTGAAAAGCTGTACATATTTGAGTCCGTAGATGGCGCGGAACCACGAGGAGTCATTTCCGGTAAAGGAGGTGATCCCGAATCTCATAGTGGGAAGCTTGACGGCGAAGAGCACGTGAAGGGGTAATCACTGAATTGTTGGAAAGGTAGTCAATAAGGGATGCGATCTATGGATCATTTCGTTATTCAGTGGGCATGTCCCTGATGTTGAGGGAAGATGCCGCGGCGTCAAAGACGGAGAGGCTGAGAAGGTCGGCTGGTAGCGGTGAGCGAGACAAAGCGTTGGTGTCTGTATGCTTTCGACCAGATCGGTAAATAACAGGGATATCATATTCTTGTAGACGAAGAGCCCACCGTGCCAAGCGGCCGGAAGGGTCCTTGAGAGATGAAAGCCAGCAGAGGGCATGATGGTCCGATGGGCATGTAGACGAAGAGCCCACCGTGCCAAGCGGCCGGAAGGGTCGTTGATAGGTGAAAGCCAGAAGAGGGCATGATGGTGTGATGGGCATGATCGGGAAAGTTGTATGACATATAACTTGCGAGTACTCTTTTGCAGGCTAGTTGGTGCCTAAGTATTCTGTTTTTTTTTTGTTTTGTTTTTCGCGCAAAAAACCAACATGCTTGTGCGGCATCCTGATTATATATATATATATATATATATATATATATATATATATATATATATATATATATATATATATTATGCAGCTAGCACAGAACCGGGTTAAGTGGAGAAATGTGGGAGAGGCTTTCACCTTGCAGTGGGTACAGTCAGGCTGATAATGATGATGTATATATATATATATATATATATATATATATATTTATTTAGACGTACTTGGTTGCTAGAGGTTACATAAAACTGAAAAATTGCTTCATACTGTTTCCAAGTTTATTTGTAGTCGACGTTTCGGCAGGAGCCCTGCCTTTCTCAAGACTGATGCTACATGATTCTTGTTTGTCTTCTTATAGGGTTGGCCAGAGGTGATACAAACAATATGGGCACACACAGGTGAGTCAGCTGGACACGCACAACACACACATACACACACAGCTGCGGAGAGCAGGCTAGGCCCAATGGGCCATCAACCCAAGGCACCGGCCGCCGCGAGTCATCTGTATACAGTACAAGACACAATACAAATAAACTTGGAAACAGTATGAAGCAATTTTTCACTTTTATATATATATATGAAGGAAAGAAGCCAACAGTCGGCGAGGCCAAGGAAAGCGTTGGGGATGTTACTTTATGTCCTTTTTTTTTTTAATGTTTACTTGGATAATCACAGAAATTAATAATGTAATCTTGTTTAGTGGAAAGATAATTAAACACAAAGTAGCAGAAAGAAACAACGTGCCGATGGTGGGATCCGAACCCACGACCTCCGAATATCGCGTCCGGTGCTCTTCCAACTGAGCTACATCGGCCGCTGTCCCCCCTGCTACTTGCTTGGGTATTTATGATGTCTGTATACGAACCTTGAGAGTGTTCACCAGCGCCACCCTCAACCATAGCGGCGGACGTAGGACGTCCTTTGTTACCGCCAGCGTCACGTAGAACGTGATCAAGAGCGAGGGCGAAAGCTGTGCTAGAACCCTCTTATGCTACCTATGGCCTCAAGACTGCCAGAACCTAGACCCCCGTAAGCTACAAGCAGATCAATTAAGGGGAAATGAGGGTGCTCGTTATAGTACATGAAGGAAAGAAGCCAACAGTCGGCGAGGCCAAGGAAAGCGTTGGGGATGTTACTTTATGTCCTTTTTTTTTTTTTTTTTTTAATGTTTACCTGGATAATCACAGAAATTAATAATGTAATCTTGTTTAGTGGAAAGATAATTAAACACAAAGTAGCAGAAAGAAACAACGTGCCGATGGTGGGATCCGAACCCACGACCTCCGAATATCGCGTCCGGTGCTCTTCCAACTGAGCTACATCGGCCGCTGTCCCCCCTGCTACTTGCTTGGGTATTTATGCTGTCTGTATACGAACCTTGAGAGTGTTCACCAGCGCCACCCTCAACCATAGCGGCGGACGTAGGACGTCCTTTGTTACCGCCAGCGTCACGTAGAACGTGATCAAGACCGAGGGCGTAAGCTGTGCTAGAACCCTCTTATGCTACCTATGGCCTCAAGACTGCCAGAACCTAGACCCCCGTAAGCTACAAGCAGATCAATTAAGGGGAAATGAGGGTGCTCGTTATAGTACATGAAGGAAAGAAGCCAACAGTCGGCGAGGCCAAGGAAAGCGTTGGGGATGTTACTTTATGTCCTTTTTTTTTATTTTTTTTTTTAATGTTTACTTGGATAATCACAGAAATTAATAATGTAATCTTGTTTAGTGGAAAGATAATTAAACACAAAGTAGCAGAAAGAAACAACGTGCCGATGGTGGGATCCGAACCCACGACCTCCGAATATCGCGTCCGGTGCTCTTCCAACTGAGCTACATCTTCCGCTGTCCCCCCTGCTACTTGCTTGGGTATTTATGTTGTCTGTATACGAACCTTGAGAGTATTCACCAGCGCCACCCTCAACCATAGCGCCGGACGTAGGACGTCCTTTGTTACCGCCAGCGTCACGTAGAACGTGATCAAGAGCGAGGGCGAAAGCTGTGCTAGAACCCTCTTATGCTACCTATGGCCTCAAGACTGCCAGAACCTAGACCCCCGTAAGCTACAAGCAGATCAATTAAGGGGAAATGAGGGTGCTCGTTATAGTACATGAAGGAAAGAAGCCAACAGTCGGCGAGGCCAAGGAAAGCGTTGGGGATGTTACTTTATGTCCTTTTTTTTTTTTTTTTTTTTTAATGTTTACTTGGATAATCACAGAAATTAATAATGTAATCTTGTTTAGTGGAAAGATAATTAAACACAAAGTAGCAGAAAGAAACAACGTGCCGATGGTGGGATCCGAACCCACGACCTCCGAATATCGCGTCCGGTGCTCTTCCAACTGAGCTACATCGGCCGCTGTCCCCCCTGCTACTTGCTTGGGTATTTATGTTGTCTGTATACGAACCTTGAGAGTGTTCACCAGCGCCACCCTCAACCATAGCGGCGGACGTAGGACGTCCTTTGTTACCGCCAGCGTCACGTAGAACGTGATCAAGAGCGAGGGCGAAAGCTGTGCTAGAACCCTCTTATGCTACCTATGGCCTCAAGACTGCCAGAACCTAGACCCCCGTAAGCTACAAGCAGATCAATTAAGGGGAAATGAGGGTGCTCGTTATAGTACATGAAGGAAAGAAGCCAACAGTCGGCGAGGCCAAGGAAAGCGTTGGGGATGTTACTTTATGTCCTTTTTTTTTTTTTTTAATGTTTACTTGGATAATCACAGAAATTAATAATGTAATCTTGTTTAGTGGAAAGATAATTAAACACAAAGTAGCAGAAAGAAACAACGTGCCGATGGTGGGATCCGAACCCACGACCTCCGAATATCGCGTCCGGTGCTCTTCCAACTGAGCTACATCGGCCGTTGTCAACCCTGCTACTTGCTTGGGTATTTATGTTGTCTGTATACGAACCTTGAGAGTGTTCACCAGCGCCACCCTCAACCATAGCGGCGGACGTAGGACGTCCTTTGTTACCGCCAGCGTCACGTAGAACGTGATCAAGAGCGAGGGCGAAAGCTGTGCTAGAACCCTCTTATGCTACCTATGGCCTCAAGACTGCCAGAACCTAGACCCCCGTAAGCTACAAGCAGATCAATTAAGGGGAAATGAGGGTGCTCGTTATAGTACATGAAGGAAAGAAGCCAACAGTCGGCGAGGCCAAGGAAAGCGTTGGGGATGTTACTTTATGTCCTTTTTTTTTTTTTTTTTAATGTTTACTTGGATAATCACAGAAATTAATAATGTAATCTTGTTTAGTGGAAAGATAATTAAACACAAAGTAGCAGAAAGAAACAACGTGCCGATGGTGGGATCCGAACCACGTACTATATCCGAACCTTCATGTACTATAACGAGCACCCTCATTTCCCCTTAATTGATCTGCTTGTAGCTTACGGGGGTCTAGGTTCTGGCAGTCTTGAGGCCATAGGTAGCATAAGAGGGTTCTAGCACAGCTTTCGCCCTCGCTCTTGATCACGTTCTACGTGACGCTGGCGGTAACAAAGGACGTCCTACGTCCGCCGCTATGGTTGAGGGTGGCGCTGGTGAACACTCTCAAGGTTCGTATACAGACAACATAAATACCCAAGCAAGTAGCAGGGGGGACAGCGGCCGATGTAGCTCAGTTGGAAGAGCACCGGACGCGATATTCGGAGGTCGTGGGTTCGGATCCCACCATCGGCACGTTGTTTCTTTCTGCTACTTTGTGTTTAATTATCTTTCCACTAAACAAGATTACATTATTAATTTCTGTGATTATCCAAGTAAACATTAAAAAAAAAAAAAAGAAAAAAAAAGGACATAAAGTAACATCCCCAACGCTTTCCTTGGCCTCGCCGACTGTTGGCTTCTTTCCTTCATGTACTATAACGAGCACCCTCATTTCCCCTTAATTGATCTGCTTGTAGCTTACGGGGGTCTAGGTTCTGGCAGTCTTGAGGCCATAGGTAGCATAAGAGGGTTCTAGCACAGCTTTCGCCCTCGCTCTTGATCACGTTCTACGTGACGCTGGCGGTAACAAAGGACGTCCTACGTCCGCCGCTATGGTTGAGGGTGGCGCTGGTGAACACTCTCAAGGTTCGTATACAGACAACATAAATACCCAAGCAAGTAGCAGGGGGGACAGCGGCCGATGTAGCTCAGTTGGAAGAGCACCGGACGCGATATTCGGAGGTCGTGGGTTCGGATCCCACCATCTGCACGTTGTTTCTTTCTGCTACTTTGTGTTTAATTATCTTTCCACTAAACAAGATTACATTATTAATTTCTGTGATTATCCAAGTAAACATTAAAAAAAAAAAAAAAAAAAAGGACATAAAGTAACATCCCCAACGCTTTCCTTGGCCTCGCCGACTGTTGGCTTCTTTCCTTCATGTACTATAACGAGCACCCTCATTTCCCCTTAATTGATCTGCTTGTAGCTTACGGGGGTCTAGGTTCTGGCAGTCTTGAGGCCATAGGTAGCATAAGAGGGTTCTAGCACAGCTTTCGCCCTCGCTCTTGATCACGTTCTACGTGACGCTGGCGGTAACAAAGGACGTCCTACGTCCGCCGCTATGGTTGAGGGTGGCGCTGGTGAACACTCTCAAGGTTCGTATACAGACAACATAAATACCCAAGCAAGTAGCAGGGGGGACAGCGGCCGATGTAGCTCAGTTGGAAGAGCACCGGACGCGATATTCGGAGGTCGTGGGTTCGGATCCCACCATCGGCACGTTGTTTCTTTCTGCTACTTTGTGTTTAATTATCTTTCCACTAAACAAGATTACATTATTAATTTCTGTGATTATCCAAGTAAACATTAAAAAAAAAAAAAAAAAAAAGACATAAAGTAACATCCCCAACGCTTTCCTTGGCCTCGCCGACAGTTGGCTTCTTTCCTTCATGTACTATAACGAGCACCCTCATTTCCCCTTAATTGATCTGCTTGTAGCTTACGGGGGTCTAGGTTCTGGCAGTCTTGAGGCCATAGGTAGCATAAGAGGGTTCTAGCACAGCTTTCGCCCTCGCTCTTGATCACGTTCTACGTGACGCTGGCGGTAACAAAGGACGTCCTACGTCCGCCGCTATGGTTGAGGGTGGCGCTGGTGAACACTCTCAAGGTTCGTATACAGACAACATAAATACCCAAGCAAGTAGCAGGGGGGACAGCGGCCGATGTAGCTCAGTTGGAAGAGCACCGGACGCGATATTCGGAGGTCGTGGGTTCGGATCCCACCATCGGCACGTTGTTTCTTTCTGCTACTTTGTGTTTAATTATCTTTCCACTAAACAAGATTACATTATTAATTTCTGTGATTATCCAAGTAAACATTAAAAAAAAAAAAAAAAAAAAGGACATAAAGTAACATCCCCAACGCTTTCCTTGGCGTCGCCGACTGTTGGCTTCTTTCCTTCATGTACTATAACGAGCACCCTCATTTCCCCTTAATATATATATATATATATATATATATATATATATATATATATATGGTGGACCGTCTGAAACTGTTAGAAAAAAAAGATAGTCGGAAAAGTTGTCTAACATCCTGATTTTATATATATATATATATATATATATATATATATATATATATATATATATATATATATATAAAATCAGGATGTCACATAACTTTCCCGATTATCTATTTCATTCTAACAATAGTTTCGGACGGTCCAACGTCCGAAACTTTATAGTAAAAATAGATAGTTGGGAGAGTTGGGTGACGCCAGCGGGCGCTCACCAAAGCTAAATGTAACTACATGTCACGGAAAAAGGAGCACACACACACACACACATCTGTATATATATATATATATATACAGATGTGTGTGTGTGTGTGTGTGTATATATGTGTATATATATATATATACAGATGTGTGTGTGTGTGTGTGCTCCTTTTTCCATGACATGTAGTTACATTTAGCTTTGGTGAGCGCCCGCTGGCGTAGGCAACTACCAATCCGGAAAGACAACTTTGTCTTGAGAGCGACGGCAGACACGAGCACGATGCCGCTGCCGTCAGTGTGCACCTAAGTACGGGGGGATGGGGAGTGATGACGGAGAATTGGAGGCGAAGTGTGTAGACGTTGCCCAGTAATAAAAGTCTGCGAAACAAATCAGGAATTTCATAAGCGCTGCAATAAGGTTACAAAATTGCGCTCAACAGGGCGAAACAATGAGCACAGGCCTACAAAGTCAGTTACCGCACGTTGCATGTCCGGATCGGGCAGGACGCCGCCCTTCTCTGGCGCCAATGTTGTTATCACCGCTGATATCGACGTCCATGTGTCCCGATTATTCCCGTCTGGGCGACGCCTTCTTTTGACGCGACTGTTATTTTTAGTTCTTCTCCATCTCCGCTTTTCGTCGCAGCCTTCTTCTTTTTGCTATTATGTGTATTAACCGCGGTGCCGCCGGTGTTGTTTCTTACGCCTGATTCTGTGTAGTGCCACTACGTCGTGGCTAATGCCTTGGCCATATTGAAACTGCGGACCGCACCTCGCCATTCGTCGTTAATGCGCATTCGTCACAACGTATCAGCGTAGCCTCCCTCACGCCGATTACCTCTCCTTGAGACCTCTTGTGATCGAACCTTTTTCATTTCTCTCTGTTCAGGAACCTCGACCTGACTAAACATGATCAACTGCTTGCTTTTCTGAGTCAGTAGCGTCATTCATTTGACTTCAGGTGACATATTTTGGTTCTGAGACCCCTGTAGCCCATGACATCAACACCGGTATTCATGCGCCTCATCGCCAGCGCCATTGCTGAGCAGGCAGATGACATGCTGCAATGCGGTTTAATTCAGCTTTCTTCTAGTCCGCGGTCTTCTTCAGAAGGTGCTCCCTAAAATGAATAGCTCCATAAGATTTTGTGTTGACTACGGTCGTATTAACAAAATTAACCATATGACAAATACCGACAACCAAACCATCTGGCACCTCCAGCAGATAACAAGGGACAATTGGGCCGTCCGGAGGACTGGAGAATACAACCGATGACGCAAGCTGATAATAATGAGACGCACAAAGTCGGCTCCGATCAAGACATCTCAAGGTCTAGTGTGCGTGCGCTAGCAGATTGGAAAAGATCCCAGAAGCCTAAATTATGAATAATATAAATATTAAATAAAAATGATATATATATATATATATATATATATATATGAGTATATAAATATAATATTATTCATTTATTTACAGTAAAAGTCCTGCGCTTTCCTTGCACTGTCGATCTTTATACTTACACATGTATATAGTGCACGTGGATATGACAGACCACTGAAAAGTGTAGAGGGGGGAGCCTAAGGTCACAAGTCGAGCCGACGTTTCGACCATTGTAATTGTCGACATGTTGACTCGACTTGCGTGCCAAAGCTTCCCCCTTTACCCTTGTTCAGTACCTTTTGATACCGTGTAATCATCTTCTTATTCTCTTACTACCCTTCCTCATTCTCTTCATCACGTAACGAGCCTTTACAACTTTATAGAGAGGTATGCACGCTATTGTCTGTAGTGATCGCAGCCGAGCACAAGTGTTTCCGCATTTATCTTGACTTTTGCAGTATCTATTGGTTGGTTCATGTCGATGTTTCTGGGCATACCTTAATTTGGGTACTGCGGAACGCAATGGGCATTCTCTTGTCGACGAGCAGAGAGCACATTTGCTGCTATCGCTGCTGACAAGTTGCTTAGTTCTTTTATGAACGCAAGGCATCCCAATAAAGAGTTTGTTTGAATGCCTTTCTTCTCTGTTCGTTTGTGGCCTACCGCATTTTCACTGCCACATGACATCTATTGGATTTTTATATTTGCGTCAACGTCAAATATTCCTGTATATGCCGGCCGAATAGAAACCATCCTCCTCTTCTTGCAGCCCCGGGAGCACCACATCTTCAAAGCACTGCACAATAAAAATGCAGATGACTGAACAGATCACTTCGACCGCGTGGCAGGATTCAACGGCTGGAAGAACGCTACTAAGCTGATGCAAGTGTAATTTGCTTTTCAAGAATCTGCCTAAATTTGATTCCAAAATCATGACACCTCTTCAAGTATTCGCAGACAGACAGGAAACGGTTTTGACAGCATTTGTAAGTGCCGTCTGGGAAAAGTGCAGGTCATCCTCCAAACAAAAAATTCAACTCCCAAATGAGTCTGCCCTGCCTTACGGTGGGTAGATGGAGCTTTTCTTTCTCCGTAGCGATCCCGGCAAAACGTAGGAGACTAAAGTGAACCTGTTGATGCGTGGTGTGAGCGATCATCTATCTGCGGGTCTTCTAGCCAGCCGCCGAAGTATGTGACGTAGCTCTGTCGGGAAGCAGCGAGTGCTGAAAAGACCTTCGACGCAACGACGCGCCGCCACAACTGACGACTTCAAGTGGTGCGTATAATTCAATGCGGATACTCACCTGCAAGCGGAGAAACCTTCGTGAGATTATTTCAAGTGGTCTGTGTAAAGGAGGTAAAGGTGTAAAGCCAGGGCGGCTCCACGCCTTCAAGCAGAGGTGAGCTTTGTGAGATTATTCGTTACGTTCTTCGTGAAGATTGCGCCGACCCTTGCCGTTGCAAACGCAACCTTATATGGCATTGCTCATGGATGCCTTCCGTGAAGAAGTCTAGCAACCATTGTTAGTTCCTGAAGCGACGTCGAAGCCGCAACAAACAATGGCGATGTAATATGCTGCCGCGCTACGCAGTCCCACGCAGCGACCAGACCCACCAAGCTCCTCTCTACGCGAATAAGTCGATCTTGAACGCCAACAGCTGGCCGCCGTTCGCCAATCGTAAGCGCGGATTTCAAATGCCAGGAATTTCGACACCTAGAGAACTTCAAAAACCGGCCTCTGTGGTTTTAGTGCAGATAGCTATGTCACATCTTAAATCATTGCCCATATAGACGAATCCACCTGCGGCCTTTCGCATCGACGCCCGAAGAACCCGTCTGCGGAGCCGCCAATAGAAAATTGCGACTTCTTGCGTAGGGCAGATAAGCATCATAGGCCGGTCAACACCAGCTGCAGGGCGGAGGCCTCGCCAATATGTTCTAATTTGTACAGTCCTGTGTGTGCTTTACCAATTTGACGCCTACGAACTTCCTAACCTCATCCGCCCACTTAATTTTCTGCCGCCCCCGCTACGTTTTCCTTCCCTCGAAATCCGATTCGTTACTTATAACGGCCATTGGTTATCCTCTCTGCGTATTAGATATCCTACCCATGCTCGTATATTCCTAATATCGACAAGAATATTACTAACTTGAGTTATTGCTTTGACCAACTCTGCCTGCTCTCTATTTCTTAATGTTACACATACCATTACCCGTTCCATAGCCCTCGTCGTTGTCCTAAGCTTAAGTAGAACCTCTTTCGTTAACCTTTATGCTTCAGCATCATAGGTGAATACCAGTAGGATGCAACGCTTATACACTTTCTTCTTGAGTGATTTCGACAAGCTGTCAGTCTTAATACGTGAGTGCCTTCCATATGCGATCTATCCCAATCTTATTCCCCAGATCATTTGCATTTCATGGTCAGAGTCTACAGTTACAGTATGTCCTAAGTAAACATATTCGCCTACCACTTTCAGCGCAACGCTACGTATTTTAAATTGCTGTTTCTTTTCCAATCAGTTCACCATTACCTTAGTCTTTTGTGTATTCATTCTTAGCCTTACATTTCTGATTATCCTGTCTAGGTCAATGGCCATAAGTTGCAATTGGTCCCCTGGGTTATTTAGCACTTCAATGCCATAAGCGAATAACAGATTACTGAGATATTCTCCATTGACCCTGCAGCCTAGCAGCTCCCATTTACGGCAGCAGCTCTGCTCAAGCCGTAAATAGCACTGGGGAGATGTTGCCTCCTTGTTAAATACCTTTCATAATTGGAATGTTATCCCATGCTTTCTGCTAAACGATGGTGTCTGTGCAGTCACTATAGAAATATTTAAGTACTTTCACATATAGCTCACCTACACCCTGATTACGAAAGGACTGCATGACTGCTGAGTTTTCGAGAGCGTCAAATGCTTTCTGGTAGTCAATGAATGGTATATATATGGGATATTCCGAGCCCTTTTATTTACTTGGTTGTTGTTTCGGACATTATAAATGGTAGGGGACCCTTTCGAGATCCTGTTTGACTTTTGTTTGATTAAAGTCTAAGTTTCTCATCCTATTAGTAATCAATGTAGAAAAAAAAAACATTCTACACAACTAATAGTGACCTGATTGCCCTTCATTGTACATGTCCTTAGCGTCCTCTCTTTTATGAATAAGGATAATGGTGGCATTTTTCCATGATTTCGGTACTTTCGATTCGATGTCATCAAGCATTGCGTTTCAAGATGGCCAGTTTTTCTATCAGAGTAGACTTTCCGCCCAACAACCAATCTGTAACTACTTAATCCTGCCCAGCTTCTTCCCCCATTTCATAGCTTCTAAGCAATTTTTAACCTAGTCCTTCTTTATTGGCGGAATGTCTTATCGTTCTTCACTACAGCACCTGAACATTTTGGGTACAGTATAGGTCTGTATAGAACTCATCGTCTACTTTGATCATCGTTTCCATGTTAGTAACTACACTGGCCGCCTTGTCCCATAGTGCATTCATCTGACTGATGTCTATGCGAAATTTTATCTTTACAACTTTCAGACTATCACCATTCATTAGAGCTTGCTCACTTCCCCAAGCTATACATCACTATATCGGCCACCTTGTGCTTATTGATTAGATTTGATATTACTGTCAGTTCTACCTGTCAGGTCTTCATGACTGGAGGCTTTCATACTTCAACTTTTAATAATGAAATCTTTCGTTTCTTTACATAGTTTACCGGTATCCTCTCTAACAATTCTACCGCCTACTTCTCCGTGATCTCAGTGATGATGTCTCTGAAATTATTTTCATAATACTAATTTAAGCCAACTGGATATGTGATTGTGCATTGCAAGAGGCACAGGCCACTTTCAAAACGAAGAAGCTCGGGTGCTGGTAACCAGCTTCACTGAATTGGCAGTCATATGAAAAGGTTTTTTACCCACACCGACGAACCCCAGGAAGCAACACTTGACGAAGGTCGTCGACCTACGTTCCACAGCAAGCCAGCTCTACCCAGATGCAGAGCAGACAAGATACCTACACATCGTGTTTTTCCTCAACGTCAACGGTGCGTACAATTTAGCTGGCAAAGCTCTACATAATCGTGGACAAACACGTCCGACGTCTTCGTCAAAGCGCTTCCCGTGTATCACCGCTGAACGCCATGCCATCCACGATCAAGTTGAGGTATTGCTCTAGGATGATATCATGCAGCCATCGAAGATCCCATGGGCGGTACCAATCGTCTTTATGAACAGAAATGTGTGCTTCGCATCTGCGTCGATAACTGTCGATTAAAAAGCTTCACGAGAAAGGATTTTTACCCGTTCCTTCGCATTGCCGACAATCTAAGCCCCATCTGCGACGCTAAGTAGTTCTAGTTCATATATTTGAAGAGTAGGCACTGGCAAAATGATGGAGACGAAAGTGACATCGAGAAGATGATGTTAATCACGCCAGACTTACTCTCCGAGTAAGGGTAATGCTATTCGGCTCCTGATGTGCACAAGCCACATTGCAGTGAGTAGTGTATTCTCTACTGCTGGCTGCAAGTTTCAGACGTCTGGTATATTTTACGACATCGCTGCCATATTTTGGAACTTTCAAGGCTACCTGAAAAGACTTCAAACAAGGCTTAATGCAATCACGTCATCAGGGATAACGCTGAAAGCGTACAAGTGCCACTTTCCCTGCGACGAGCCGTTGTTTTTTATCATATCCTAAAAAAAAAGACGGAGGTCGCTCAGAACCACAGAAAATATCTCCGGTTGCGCAA
This sequence comes from Amblyomma maculatum, assembly GCF_055883805.1. NCBI lineage: Eukaryota > Metazoa > Arthropoda > Arachnida > Ixodida > Ixodidae > Amblyomma > Amblyomma maculatum. The sequence goes on along the minus strand of NW_028146755.1, from coordinate 884,891 downwards.
TTTCGACATCATGTTGAGAATCTCTTAGTCTGTCCCTTTGAATTTACGCGTAATACCCATGATTTGTCGACACCTTTTGCACATCTTAAAAACGTTCACGCATTTAAAGGCAGACGTGCCGTGTGAATTCAAAGCACTGCGAGCGAAACCCTTCGAAAACCTTTAACGCCGCTTATAGGCTCCTACTGTTCCGGCAAATTTAATTATTGACCACACTCAAGTTCATACCGCCGCAAGCATCGTGAGCTTAGGCGGCGTCGTTTTCCAGTGGAGAAACGAAGTTGAAAAAGTTATTGCTATTCTGGTCTCTCTCAAAAGCCGATGACAATTATTTGATGAATGAGGAGTAGTTCTTCGCGATCAACTTGGCCACGTCCATTTTTTATCTTCAAAAATTCGACGTGACAATAGTCTACAAGTCTGGCAGCAAACAGTCCGACGCTGGTTGCTTTTTTCGCGCTGCCGACAACCTGCCGACAAGCTGCCGAAATTCGAGGACAAAGAGGCATTCTTTGGACAGGCAAGCGTCAGCAGTTTTCCACAGCAGCAGCGCCCGGATCCGCAGTTGAAAAGCTATCCGACCCTAAGAGACAAGATCGTTTCCCCTGCTGCTCTGTTCAGGATTCACCTGTCGTTTTTCGCCTTTAGCAGTATTGTCTTTGCGAAGAACTGCTTGCACAATTGGACCGCGAAGCTTTTTGTTTGCCCAATTTCCTCACACAGAAGATTGTGCTGGAGCTGCACGAAAAGCTGTCAGAAAGGCCATCCCGGGTTTTTACACTACTTTCACCGAATCTAGAAGTATTGCTGGCCAGGTACCTGCCGACGTTGCTTATTACGTAATGTTCCGCGAGTGTCGGTGACGCAAGACACTCCTCGAGGTCTATTCGGCGGTTAAACTGGTACCACCCATAGTAGATCTTCTCATTTAATAGGGATAAATCTCTATGCCACTTTCTCAACTTCATCATTGCGCAACACGTGGGTCATCATTGACACCGGTTACATGACCCGTTACGCAAAAGCAAAAGCCCTGCAGAATGGTTCCGCAGCAGACATCTCCAAGTTTTTCGTCCAACAATTCATCTAGTACCACGGCGCTCTGAAATTGCTTGTTCATCATAATCATCATCAGCCTGATTATACCCACTGCAGGGCGAAGGCCTCTCCCATATTTCTCCACTTAACCCGGTTCTGTGCTAGCTGCATCCACTTGACCCCTGCGAACTTCTTAATCTCATCCTCCTACCTAACTTTCTGCCGCCCCCTGCTACGCTTTCCTTCCCTCGGAATCCAGTTTGTTACCCTCAGCGACCATCGGTTTTCCACTCTTCGAACTACATGTCCTGCCCATGCCTATTTCTTCTTCTTAATTTCCACTAGAATGTCAGTAACGTGAGTTATTTCTCTGAACCACTCTGACGCTTCTTGTCTATTAATGTTACCCCTACCATTTTTTGTTCTATAGCCATCTGAGTTATCCTCAACTTAAGTAGAACCCTCTTGGTAAGCCTCCACGTTCCAGCCCCATAGCTGAGTACAGGTAAGATGCAACTGTTGTATACTTTCCTCCTGAGCCATACCGGTAAGCTGCTAGTCATAATCTGCGAGTGCTAGCCAAATGCGCACCATCCCAATCTTATTCTTCTTGTTATTTCCTTTTCATGGTCCGGATCTGCGGTTACTACCTGTCCTAAGTAGACATATTCGCATACTACTTCCAGTGCTTCGCTACCTAACGGAAACTGCTGTTCCGCAGTATGTTAGTGTTCTGCATATTGATTTTTAAGCCTACCGCTCTACGTTTTCTGTCTAGGTCATAAAACATTATTTGCAGTTCATCCCCCGGGTTACTTAGCAAGGCAATGTAATCAACAAATTGCAGATTTGCTGATTAACTGCTCCCATTCCAAGTCTCTGAATACTTCCTCTAAGCCAGCTATGAATAGAACTGGGGAGATCGTGTCTCCTAGCCTAACACCTTTATTTATGAGAATTTTGTTACTTTCTTTATGCAGAACTATGGTTGCTGAGCAGCCACTATATATATCTTCCAGCAATTTCGCGTTCGGCTCGTCTACCTCCTGATTTCGCAATGCCTGCATCACCGCTGAGGTTTCAATTGAGTCAAATGCTTTTTCGTAATCAATGATTGCTATGTATAAGGGCTGGTTATATTCCGAGCATTTTCCTATCACCTGATCTACTATCTACTATCTGATATGATCGATAGTAGAGTACCGTTTGCGAAAACCTGATTGGTTCTTTGCTTGATTGCAGTCTAAGGTTGTCCTGATTCCATTAGCGATTACATTAGTACATACCCTATACCTAACAGACAGTAAGCGTATTGGTCTGTAATTTTTAAGGTGTTTAAAGTCACCTTTCTTATGAACGAGGACAATGTTTGCATTCTTCCATGGTTTCGGTACCGCCAATGACACCACAAACTGCGTATACAGGGGGGCCAGTTTTTCTAGCACGATATCCCCCCTGTCCTTTAACAAATATGTAGGTATCTGATCCTCTCCAGCTGATTTCCCTCTTTCCATAGTTTCTAATGATTTCTTGACCTCGTCCTTCCTCACTGGTGGAACGACTGACTGTTTTCCTGACCGCCAATCTCATTACGTTCCTGACTACTTTGGCAGCTGTAGAGATCTGTATAGAACTCCTCGGCTACTTTGACTATCTTGTCCATATTTGTGATATACTTCCTTATGTTATATACTTCCTTATATCGGCCACCTTGAACTTATTGATTAGCTTTGATATCTCGGCCAATTCTATCTGGTCTGTTGGATTGCAAGCTTTCATACTCCGGCGTTTCTTAATCAAATCTTTCGTCTCCTTAGACAGCTTACTGGTATCCTCTCTGACTATCCTACCGTCTACTTCTACAGCGACTCAGTAATGATATCTCTGAAATTATTGTTCCATGCTTCTAGGGTAATGGCGCCATCCTCGGTTAGAGCTGAATATCTATTCTGTAGCGAGATCCTGAACTCTTCTGCCCTCCCCCTCACCTGTAATTCATTGATGGGTTTCTTTCTTACTAATCTGTTGCGTGCCTTCTTCAGATTTAGGCAAATTCGGGACCTCACCATCCTGTGGTCACTGCATCGCGCTTTCCCGAGTTCAAGACCACCGTAGTCCTTTCAGAAGTTCTGGAAAAGGTTACGCATCCTTCACTTGAAAATGAGCGCAGTGACAAATAAATAGGCTCAGGTAAGATTTGAACAACCTACGTTTCTTGGAGCTAATGGAGACAATCTTCCACACATTTATTTCAGTTCAATGAACTTTCATTTTAACAAACATTTTCCTAAAGTTCTTGAACTTCGTTGAAATCAAGCTTCAGATAAATCTAAAGAACATCACGCAGTAAAAATTTTGAACGTGTCCGCAATACCTCAAGGCACTCCCCACAGACTCCCTTCCTGTCCCTAGCAATTCAGTGCGATACGATAAGATAGCTGAGTATTAAAACGCCTGATATGGACAGATACTGAAATTGCTCGGCAAGTGGAAAAATAACGCGAAACTAGGTGGTGTATGATCTGGTACAAAAGGCATAATCCACCAATTTCTTAATGAAGAAACCTGTCATGACGCGTGGGTTCCCAATTACAGCACCATAACAAAAGAGGAGAATAATCTGGGTATTACCTGCTCCTTTCCTCTCGCATAATGTAGAACTTACATGGCGTAGGTAAGCTTTGCAAACAGAAGATTTGATTGCGACCAGAAGCTAAAAGTTCCCAATCCATCTCCTGCGGCGTTTGTCGCATAATTTCTGCAAATACTGAATACCAGTACGTTCAACTGTTGTGAACTTGATGCAGAGTTACCCATAGGAAGTGAGCGTGGGGCACAAACCTAACTTATGCCGCCCCAAATATTCGTAATCATACCCCATTTACACAACAAGAATCCTTTGCATTTCTCTAAAACCAAGAGCCGCATCTGATACCGCGAAAAACATGTTGAGGTAAATTCAATGCCACAGATAGCTTCTTTGTCGCCATGGGATGACCGGCTTCAGGCTTATCAGTTCCTATTAGAAAACCATTCTTTCACTTCTTAACCTACTGTCTCCCCCACCCTCCTCCTTATCCCTGGCTCTTATTCTTCGGAAGCGAATACGTATTTGAAACCCCGCCAGTGCTAATCGCGCGCCCCAGATCACGTCAAGTGTGCTTGTCGAGACGTTGGTTCGGCTTGCAAACTTAGGCTTCTCATCTAGTCTTGTTCAGTGCTCTTTCATATCAAGGAGACTAGACATTTAGAAGAATATTCCTGAAACATACTGCACGCGGATATTATTACGAGCCGGTATCGCTTGAAAAGTGTAGCAGATAGGTAGATAAAAAAAATAGACATCTCCGTTGCTTTGTTTAATTAAGATCACATTTTGCGTCGCCAAACGTGAAGCGAGCCTCTCCATCAATTTGCTGATAAGCTACGATGACGGAGTCCATTCACTGGCCTTAAAATGCATTCTTTAAAGAAGGCATGTGGCGCGTTTACCCTCATGCATGGCGCGACGTGGAAACTGCACCAAAGCACGGCAAAAGCGAACTAAAACTCCAGGGGATGTGAGGCGAAACCTCCACTCCTATATTTGAATACGCAAAGTGTTATGATTGCTTTGGAACGTTTGTGGGACCCATGTTTTCCCGTTTAGATTGGTCAGTTCTAAGCTGCTTTGCATTCTGCTAACTTGTGTTGCTTCCTGATTTGCGGAGATTACCCTATCGTTGCTCTTAAATGACTCGGCTATAACTGATGTAGTGTAGTTCACTGCGTTGTCTCCCGTTCAACAATTTCCCTCGTTATCTTGAATCCGGTCCTGCTTTCTTTGTTTCTTTTTAACTACCCAGCTTATATGGTTCCAGAATTTTCTTGCTCCGCCTCTAGAGGCATCGTGTATGTAAGCCATTCCGCGATCGGTGGACTGCTCGTTTTAATTTGGACTATGGCCTGTGTACCAAGTTTCTTTTGTCGACATGATTCCCATTTTTGGTACATTTCCTCCTGCGATACCTGTGCTTTCTTTGCCTCTCGATGTTCCCTTAAAGCAGCCCGTTATTGTTCAATGGCTTCCCTGAATTTCTTATTCTACCAGCTTCGTGCGTGACTTCCTCTTTGCATTACAGTGGTTTTCTACTTTGACCTCCTTAATTTTCCTCCTTATGAGTAGTTCTACCTGTTCATAATCCCAGTCTTCCATGGGGCTTTTCTCTATTGCTTCCTCTATGTCTGCTGCTATTTTCGCTATTTGATCGTCGTTCAATTTTGCGTTATTTTCTGTCTAAGTTCCATTTCACTTTTCATCAAATGCCGCATCTGCAGATTAGTACGTTTATGATCACTTACCGGACTACACTCCCCTTCTTCGTCAATTCCCATTACTGTGACATTGCTATAAATTACCTGCGGAATTCTCATGTGATTTGTCCTTCGCATTTTGGTTCTCTACTTAATTTGAGTAGGTCGTGTTGCTCACAGAAATCTAGCATTAGCTTCCCGTTACGATCCGTGTATCGATCCAGATCGTCGATGTGGTCGTTCATGTCCCCCAGCAGAATATTGTCGGCCCCGTCTCCAAACTGGCTTAAATCGTCACTTAGACATTCAACAAGATCTTTGTTTTCTTACATGCATTGGTGTTCTGTTCCTAAATAAACTAACCCTAGCCATCTCCTTATGCCGGCAATTGCTCTTAAAACCCAGATATGTTCTTTACACGATATTATTCTTTGCCAATTTGTTCTCAGGTTAATGAACATACCTACCCCTCCACCCGCTTTTTCCGCTCTCGTTTTGATCCACCCTTCCCAGACATAGCATTGTATAAATGGCAGATCTTCTAGATCCCTGAGTTGAGTCTCGTATAGAGCGTGCACACCTATTTTGTTATCCCTGAACTGCTGTTCTACCTCTAGCCATTTTGCTCTTTTTCTACCTCCTTATATGCTTATGTAGCTGATCCTAGTGTGAAATCTCTTTTTTGTACTTTTCTTTCTCGACCTCCTCCTTGCCATTTTTGGGGGTTCAGCCTCCGTTATTACGCTTTCTTCTGCTTCAATTCTAAATACCTGTGTGCACGGAGCCTTGGCGGACCCCCTAAAAAAGCTACATCCCTGCCTGCTAGGCGCCAGCCGACCTCTGCTCCCACCCTTCTGTTAAAATGAATGCCATCTCGCTGAAAAGCCCTGTCAAAACCTGCTTTACGTAGCTCCCTGTTTATCTAGACAACTCTGAAACGCTTATCCTCGCTTAACTTTCTTACTTCCTGATTGACTGTCACCACGTCCTTTTGACGCTAACCCCTCGATCCTAGCACCTCCTTCACTGTGCATACAACTATCTGCGCTTGCTGCATTATCTCCCTGATAGCGTCAAATCCCTTAGCTAAACGTTCCACCGCTCCTGCAGCGTTATCATTTAGGATATCGTTTAGCCCCGCGGCTACTGTCTCCTTTATGCGCTCGGCAAAATATTTCAACAGCCTTTTTTTACTGTATTTCAGCACTGCCTTCATTGTCCTCCCTGGGAAGGCTCCAACGAACATTCGCTTATCGCACTTTACACGTTCCAAGATATCTCGCTTTTACCTGCTCCATGTTAGAATCTCCGGCGATAAGAACCTGGGCCTTTTCTTCCCTCTCCCAAATCCTGGCTCCTACTTCTGGTTATCTGTGTCCTTCTCTCTAGGATTTTCATTCTTCATTAGATCATCCTTTTTTTTCGGCTTCTTAGTAGCTGTTTCGAAATAACTCTCTCGGTTCGGATTAACCTGACCTACTTCGCTTATGTCTACCATTCCAGTGTTGGTCCATCCACGTGGCCAGCACTGGAATGTTCGTCCTCGTTGTTTCTAAGGACAAAATACGCCTGAGCTACTTTCCTGATGCCTTCCATGCCAGTGCTGGTCCCAGCCGCATTGCCCGCACTAGAATGTCCGCCCTCGTAGGTTCTAAGGACAAAGTCGGCCATATTTGTTTCCATTTGAGGAAGCTGTCCCTAGCAGTTTCATTTTCTGCCCTTAACAAACCTAGTTCATTCTCTAGATCACCTACACAAGACACTTAACCGCCATTTTCTCGTTCAAATCTATCCGTTCGCGCACTCAGCATGCAACACCAACACAAAAAGTCACTGCCTTCCGCTTCATCTACACAGTCAAAACTTGTTTCCTTGAGGATGACCTGCCCCTCACACTGAGTACACTTTGCATTCTTTTGATTGCACATCTTAAGCATGTATCAACTGAACTATTTCTACTACGAATTCTCAGAATTTACAAACTGCAAAAGCAAGACACAAAAGCGACTAGCAAACACGCGTTAAAATAGATTCTGCGAAGGCCAATAGCCTAGAAAAAAGAATATTTATCTAAACAAAATAGTTAAAAAAAATGAACGCCTAGAAAACTTAGCTGCCGGGACAAAAAACCAGGCCGCTAGGACAAAGAGCTAAAATCTATTCTTTAAGCTGCACCTAACCTAACTAGCTGAAAACGAAATAAAGGTAATAAAAGAAAGAACGCATCTATTTGACGCGTTCGGAAGCTCCCGCTGTTCCCAGTCCGTCCGTTTCCGGTATCCACCTGCAATCGGAGGAACGATGGAACACGTGTCCGCACCACGCGGCTGTCAACTGTCCATTTCCCGCATTTATGGTGTCATCTGGCTGTTTGTAGTCTGCGCAATAATTTTCACCTGTCGACCTGCTGTCAGGATACTGGCAGATCCCAATGCACCCAGCAGATAAGGAGAAGACTGCCTTCATCACTGCCGATGAACTGTTTGAATTTAATCTTATGCCTTTCGGCTAATGCAATGCGCTCGCACCATTTGAAAGATTCATGTAATGTATACTACGTGGACTGATTTGGGAGGCCTGTATGTGCTATCTGAATAATGTAGTAACCATTGGCCGTACTTTGGAAGCCCACAACGACCGCCGAGTGCTGGCGCTAGACGGATTGCTCCGAGCTGGCCTTGTCCTCTATTCAAAGACGTGGCGTTTCGGTGAGCGACAAGTATTAGTACTTGGTCACCTCGTCGATGGATTAGGCGTCCGACCTGATCTACAGAAGACCGTAGCCGTTGCCGCGTTTCAACAACATGCGAACGTGAAGTAGCTGCGCTGTTTTTTGGGGTTTCGCTCGTATTTCCTACGCTTCATCTCTCATTTTTCAGACATCACCTACACCCTCTCACATGTATTATACATAAAGACGCTCTATTCCAGTTGCGACTCATCTTTCCGAGAACTGAAGTTGCTCCTACCTTCGCATCCTATGTTGCGGCCCGCCAACACTTCTGCTCCAGCGGAAGTGCACAAGGATGCAAGTGCTATGACTACCGCGAACATATGATTCCTTACGCCACTCGGACTCGCTGCAAGACTGTGTGGAACTTCACCATCACCGAGCAGGAATGTCTCGTGGTTGTTTCCGCAGTGCAGAAATTTTGCTGCTACCTGTACGGACGGCCTTTCTTAGCATTAAGCGACCGCCATTCTTTATGCTGGTTAATGCATATCCGCGATCCGTCTGGTCGACTTGCTAAGTGCTTCGCCTGCAAGAGTAAGACAACACAATTTCGTACAAGAGTGGCCGATGGCACGCAGATACGGACTGCGTCTCCCTGTTGCCACTTGCCACGAAGAAATGTGATGCGGACAACTTCGATCATCAAATCGCTGCATTATCCTAAAGCTTTTCTTAGCAACAGAACGACCAACATCTTGAGCTGTTCTTTAAAGCTGCTCGGGACTCAACCTTGAACAGCAAGATTTTAAATGTAATGGCTTGATAGACAAGAAAGCTCATTCAGGCACCGGCAGTTTGTTCCTGCTGGTAGTGCTTGAAAAACTCCGTCTCTATTTTAAGATACAGCTTCGGGACACCTAGGATCCGCGACAACTTTGCACCCTACCAAGGAGCGATTCTACTGGCCTCGGATGTGCCACACGATGGACCAGAATATGGCCAGATGTCTTCAGTAAAAGAGCCAGAACGGTCCCACGGATGTAGTCCCCGGATTTCTTTACCCTGGGGCGCCGCCCAAGGCTCCTTTTGAACATGCCGACTCCACCTTTTGGGCCCTTACTCAAAGTCAGAAAAAGACAATCGTTGTATTGTTGTATGTGTGGTTTCCTTTTACTCATTACTGTGAGACGGCCGCTCTTCCCACCGCTACAGCGTACCAAGTTTCTCTTCTTATACTGCATTATGTCACCTTGCGACACGGTCCCCGGATAGTTCTGATAAGTGACAGAGGATGGAAGTTGCCTGCCGATGAAACTGAAGAGCTTCTCCGGTTAAAGAGACCTGATTTCTGACTTTCGGTACATTACTACCCTCAGAAACATGTGTTCAATAGAACGCACCAATAGAACTCTAAAACATGTGCTCACAATTTACGTCGCACTGGACCATAAAAATCGGGACTATGTTCTTCCGTTCGTCACATATGCTTTGAACGCTCCCAGGCATGAGACCACGGATGATGCAGTACCCCAATTCCACTCGAAACGCCATCGACACCATCCTCACATTTTTCATCGACGATGACCCGTGCTCAGCGGAAACTCTTCGCTTGGCTGAAGAAGCGTGGCGGATAGCCTACTGAGAGCTCAGGCATCAGAATACCGATCAAAAGCTCTCACAAACGACTGAGGACTCTGACATCACAAGACAAACCGCCATCACCCGATTACCTACCTCTCCGGTTACTCAGTCTGGCTTTGGAGACCTATGTGAAACCGCGGCTTACACTAGAGAATGCTAGCACGCTACACTGGCCTGCATGTGATTCTAGCGGCTCGGTGAACTCAACTGCAGAATTTCACGCCTTATGGCCTCTGGACGACGTTCAGCGAAAACTAAGGTGACGCATGTCATCCGCCTGAAGAAGTGTGAGTCTCGGCAAAACATATGTCTCGCCCGCAGGGCTACTTTTGCGAAAGAGGGGCAAATGTTACTGAGTTGATGGATGTAGAGGCTGAAAATTTTTTTTCCACTATTAACAGCCATTAGATATTATGCATAAATGCGATGATATGCGCACAGCGTTCAGGAAGGTTAGATACTTTGGCGCGACAAAAAATACGCTTCTTTTTGTTACAAGCGGCGCAGGGTTTCAGTAAACCATGGTGAGGTAGGATGCGAGACAGTCCAAATTTTAGAATGATTCTAGTTCAGCTGCGATGAACGCGCTGTCGGCGGCATTGTAACCACAAATGATTTTACAACTTCCTTGGAACGCACATTCTTCTTAATTGTCAAGTGAAGCAGTCAGTGGTCACTCAGTCCTTCTAAGTGTGTTGGCGCAGAGACCAAATCGGGAGCTCTAGTAAAAAAGGCGTCTAAATTATTGGACGAACTGCTGGTGGTGCTTGTGGGTTTATTAATTAGCTAGGTTAGATGAAAATCGGCGCAAGTGCCTAAAGCATTCCTCCATTAGGAGGATGGTTGCTTAAGGGAAGGAATACCGTTTTGCCACACTATATTTGGAAAACTGAAATTACCCAGTACGAATAAGTGTGATTTCGGGTATCGAACCACTATTTTATTAAGGGCATAATGAAGGTCAGTGCAGAAAGTAGTAGTTGAGGAGGGGGACCTATACACGAGCAAAGGATAAGTTCGCCTGTTGGAAATGTAACGTGAATGCAGACTGTTTCTAATTGTGAATCTATAGAGGTTGCAAACGAATTGATAACAGTTCACGACAATCAGTACACCTGTGCCTGTTTGGAAATGGTTGTTGTATTTGTAAGAGTTGTTCGTTTTATCGCAATCTAGTATTTCGTTTTCTTGATTTTTGACGAGAGCCAAGTTTCAGTGAGCACAAATATATCAGCCAAACATGCATCGATATGTCACAATAGTGATGTACGTTTGTTAATGACACTTCGGCCATTAGTGAAAAGAATTGATAGCAGTTTGCTTGCTTTCGATATTTAGATAGTTATGCTGAGCTTGAAAGTGCGGAGGGTGAACCCGGTGGTGTGATGTCTCTTTTTGGGGTAATCGCACTCCTACTTGGTTCGATTTCGCATACTTCGTCTGTAGCTGCGCAATAGACATAGCACCATTTACTAATGATCAATTTGTTATGGCGCAAAGAATAGAATTGACCGCTAGCCTTGCAAAATTGTTAAGGGCGTTCCGCGATTACGGGTTGCTTTGCAAAACTTGTCGCCGATAGGAACGCCATTTTCTTTAAACGTTGTGTTTTGCGAAAGTATGTATTCTCTCATTTTATTGGACGCAAACTTATCAATAACAGGTCGTGTTTTGCCATTTGCAAAGCTGCCTTACCTATGAGCGCTATGAATTGTGACTTCTGAGGAATTCAAATCGAGACACTTGGAAAGGAAATGATAGATGTGTGCTTCCGATTGAGCCCACGTTTCAGAACAATTGTAAGATACCATAAAATATTAAGTTGTCGCGTCTTCACTGGTCCTCCATCTCGTCCAGTCTGGTCGCGAGCTCAGCGCTCTGATTCGAAACTGCCTCTTGGACTTGAAGGCATGTTTTCGAAAAACTCAGCTGCGGCTTTTACGGCAGTCATACTATTAGAAAGGTCTGAAACAGTCTCAGATAGCGCTTCATCGTTAACCTTTAGTTCAGCTATGCCATTCATAATTTATTCATGTCCTGTGTCAAACTCGGACGACAAAGCAGCTATCGCGGCTATAACTTCGCTATGCTGATGCTCCACCTCTTTGTTAAGACGAAGATTTAGTTCTGCATCTCCGGAAAGTAAGATTAATATTGCAGTAGATACACAACCGAAAAACGTGGCAGCGAGCACTTATGAACAAGGGAAGCGCAGCAAACATACATTGCTGTAGGTCTGCAAAATACCGATTCAGATTGACTAACCTGCACAAGAAAGCAGAATGGAGAACTTAGCGACCGCATAGTAGCTTCTATCCCAGGCCTCATAGATGCTAGTTGCTTAAATAGGTGCGGTGCAGTGCTGCCTCTGACGGATGTGTCGATGACAGAAGCGTGAATATGATGACGTTTTCCGTGCTGAGATAAGGCCTGTTGTTACTTGTTGGTAGGCGTAGATCCAGCTTGATTTCCAATTCAGATGGTGACGCCTAACACGTGTCAGTGCAAGAGAGCCAGAAGCCGTAAACAGCAAGCTGCACTAGAAAACAGAATGGAGAACTTAGAAACTGCATGGTAGCCGTCCTCCCATTCCCACTCTGGTTAGGTTATCTCGGTATGTCTGTGGGATGCTCGACTGTTGTTGCATCCATCTGTGTGTCTGAATTTCTACCATATTTAAAATGGCCCTTCCCGTAGATGTCTGGCTTAGCCTTTCGGGTTGCGACCCTCTGACTGCCTCTGACTTCCCACGTATTGTGTACTCCCATAGCGAGGAGCTTCGATGTTAATGTACTCATTGGTAGGCCCGAGGCACTCTTTATTCATCGTCTAATGAGTGCTTCTAATTTTTTTTCCTCTCCTCTGAGGTATAAATATGACGTAGTGTTGCTTATGCAGCCTATCACATATGCCTGCACAAGTTTGATCAAGCTTTCTTCTTTGAAGCCTTGGCGCTTCTACATTATTCTCTTGAATATGCCGAGTGCTTGCATTACATAACCTTCCAGTTTATTTAGTAGCCTGTAGTTGTATCTGTTCTCTTTATTGTATAGCTCTTGGATTCGTATTTGGTAAACCATGGCATCTACTTCTAGCTCCGTGCCATGGGAACGAACTCCGAACAAACGAAGCATTGAGCCTTGTTAACCCGAAGCCGCTCCCTCTGCTCTTCCGCGGAGCTCTGGCAGAGGTTTGACGGAACTCTGAATCCACGATTCTAACGATGCATAAAAAAGAATGTATGACAGTTGACATAGAAAAAGGTCGAAGTAATGCTGTGTTCCGTAAACATACGCCAGTGAAAAGTGCTCTTCTTTGCGTATTTGTTTTACCAGTTTTTCTTTCTGAGCAGCAAGTTTTGTTTTCGGCGAGAAATGCACTCTACAGCAGATGGCGCGAGCATCTTGTTGCGCAGCAAGCGAAGCCAACGATGCCGACGGTGCAAGCAGCAAGCCGCGTAGGCTTAACATCTCGGCCTGGCCGGCTGCATGGTTTGCCTGCGGCTTCTGTTGAAACAGTTATCATGAGCGGCGCCTTCATGTTTTGATCCCAGTTCGACGTCAGACTCGAAGTTCAAAGATGCCTGCTCGAGGGACGCTGTGGATCGTGTTTCAATGAGAGAAGCAGACGCTGCTTAGAGGCAGGCCTAACGTCCTCAAATTGCTCCTTCATGACGAGCTCGGCTTAAAGGGACAAGTGCAGCCCTTTTTGCAAAAAATAGGCTTTCAGCAGAAACCTACAGTATTTCATGCTGCGAACTTAAATAGCACATCGAAATTAGGCAGAAGAAAGCAGAAATAGCCTTTTTTCAGCAGAAATACGCCGCCCGTGAGACGGGGCGGGTCGCGCCGCCGCCAGTGTTTGGCCAAGACGTCGCTTGACCGGGAAGCTGCCGATGCGGCTCCTTCGCTGCGCTGTGTGCTGATCGCAGCTTTCTGAGAATTTGTGATTGTCATTACAGCAAGCCATTTCCACACAAATGACCATCAGGATTTCCACCACATGTATCCGTACCAGATGCGTCCCCAAACAATGCAGCATTTCAGTTGTAGGGAGCGTAGGTTTGGCATGAAAACTTGTTTTGGTTAGAGCAAGGCGTTTTGAAAAGTAATGTGTGTCATTATTAGCGGAAACTACATGGGCTTCACCGAAACCCCGCCGCGCATATTTCTGGGAAGGAAGGGCAGCAAACAATGCCCTAGCCGACTATCTCCGTCTCAGGCCTCCCGCCCTTCCCGAAAGGTCATTGTTATTAGAAATGGACTCAAGGCTTAGTGTACCAAATTGTTCTTTGAATGACAGATGTCGTACCTTGGGGAAACGAAGAATTTTATAAAAGATTGAAGCAGTACACAGCTGCCACCAGACAAATGAACAATAAGCAGAGAGCGGTTGCTGAGTTCTGCAATGCATGAGAGGCATTGACGGGGCCATTGTGCTGGAGACCAAGTCTAATGCGCGCAGAATGCTGTTTGAGTTATTAGACATTTAGGAGACGTAGAGAACCTTAACCTTTTATTGTACTCTCACAATACACGTTTAGTGTCATGACGGCTGACGCATGTTGAAAGCCAAGCTGCAGCTCCTCCGCACCCATACCTTCACGAGAACACCATGTTCTGAAAAGTGTTTTCTTAGAGGAGCCTCGTCGTTTTCATTTCCAACTTAATTTCTATCCCCAAATAAGACAGGGCTATGTAAAATGATGAGGCAGCAGCCGGTGTGAAATCACAAGGCGATATATGAACATCTTCGATGATTGCTTGCTTGGACGTATCGAAGGAAACCTCGCTCTGCGTGCTCCTTACCTGAATGCGCCTATACTCAGCTGAGCGGTACATTTCTTATCTTCCAATAAGGCTCCCGTAAGGGTTCCAGGAACATATCAGGAACGTGCCGTGCTGGAAAGGATCTCGCAAAGCCTTCACAACCTAGCTGCGAGACAGCAATGGGCTCTTCTTAATCATCTGCTAGTTCGCAAAAATCATCTGCGCGTGCTGATGAGTTGTCTGTGTTTAGCACAGAACCCGTTGCGCGGAGCTCTCGCGCAAAAAAAAAGAAACGAGACACACGAATACAACCATGCGCCTATGCTGTCTGCTCGTCCCATCGCGAGATTGCCCTCCATGAACCAATTGCAATCAACGTTAAACCAACGGTTCACACACATATGAGATCTGAATAGTCAGAAAATAATGAAACTACAAAGCACAAGCCTTAACTCCCTTTTCTTTCTTCAATAACCGCGGTTCTAGGAAATGGTGACTCCCCGGCTCTTTTGTGCAAGGAAATAGAAGGAGCCGCGTCATGGTTTCATGCCTTTTTGTGAAAGCCCTATTGAAATCGCATTAGGAACAAACTGCGTGTAGTCACAGTGACGAAAATGCTTCGAGTAGAATGTTTCCTTCGGTCGGCTTGAATTGCTCTCTATATACTCAGCAACGCCGCATTGCGCCTCGAGCTTTTAACACAATGGAAGACTACATCGTCGCGTGCATAGCTGTTCATGCATCCGAACACATGTAGAGTTGTGTTGTATCAGGTGCACAACACTAAGCTTTATTTATTTATTTATTTGAAAATACTGCAGGCCATTGCTTGGCCCAAGCAGGAGTGTTTTGCATGTCCGCAATGCATGCATGACGATAAACAGCGCACGCCGAAAGCTGTCTCCGTTGGCTAGGTCTTCTGATCCTCACGGTTACGTCAAAACGTTTCTTTCTCCGCTTTCCTCCTGTGCAGCAGTCGCGCGAGGCGTGGGAAATTTGACTTGCGCGCTTTCAGTCATCGATTTGGCCGGTGTTTGATGCATAATCGAAAACATAACTTCTTAGACATGATAACAAAATAATCTACTTCAAAAATATATAGTATTGGCACATTTGAAAACCGCTGCAGTGTCCCTTTAATGGATACGTGAGCGACGGCACATTCGCGTCAGCTTCCAACAATTTCCAAGTGCGACTGAGAATGACAAGGCGCCTGCTCGAGTTGTTCACTTGAGTGGACGTTGTGAACGGTGTGTTGACTTTTGTTTCGCTCTTACTCGACGTAGTTGTGTGCGCATCGGTACAAGGTCTCGTTCCTGCTTTGTCGCTCTCCTCACCTGTGGAATATTTCTGCCTTGACATGGCAGCCCTGAATGATATGCTTGAAACCATGTCTTGTGTTTTAATGGGCGGAAAATATCATCGTAAGTGTTTTTGCATCCTCTCTTTGGGCGGAAAATCAAATTTTTTTTTTGCATCTTAATTGTGTCGAGCCGGTAGTCAAGAGCGCTTGAGGGCGCTACAGAACAAAGGGGCATATTAGAGCATGTATACTGCTTTAAGGAATCGTTGGTTTTGTCATTTGCATATTATACGCCTGCGTTCAAACGACGCATCGTTAGTGCATCGTCAGTGAAGTTACCTGAATTAAATTTTGCCGAGCACAACTCGCTTGCTGTGTGCTAGTCTTCTAACATGCCTGCACTGATGTGTGCTGTTGCCAGTTGATATAGTTTTTTGGCATTTTTTAATCAATTAAGCAATGTCAGTTTCCGTGCATACATGTAACATCTGCAGCCATTCGCAACCTTCTTGCCCGATCGCCTGACTAGGTACACACGATCGCTTTGAATTGATTGCTTTTTTTTTTAACCTGCAGTCTGCGGGGAAACATTTTCTTCTGTGTGCGTACCCGAACTGCCTTTTGTCGCGCCAAATGTTTCTGAAGCGTGCTTTTGTGGTTTTCAAGCAAAAACTGCAGTGACCTCGGGAGGTCAAACTCAATAACTTTTTTATTCACCATAGTTTGAAGTTGACGGTCTCCTTTGGAAAATTGCTTTTGTGAATTACGCATCACTGTCATGAATGAAGATTACCAATGTCTTGGTCTTCTGTCAAACAAAATTACATGTTTATGGCCCTGCTCCTGCTTCACGCTCGTCCTGCCGTTTTAACTCATTGTGTTTGGCGTTTGGGGTTGATAGGTTTCACAGCCCCGAGAATGATATTGGGGAACATTTCTTAGCTATCAAACTGTTGTTACGCCTTTCCGGACGAAAATTAGGAAGCGCTCCTTCATTCATTTGTTACATCATGCGGCTAGTACATTTGCGCGTGAAAGTAAAGAACCGTCGTGTTCGCTGTGCGGAATGCATGAGAAAGCTTCGAATGCCGAAGAGTGGTGCCTAAAATTTTCGGCACAACTTTTCATGTTTGCGTATGATTTCAGTGTCTTTTTGTTTTCACTTTCTGTATTCTCATTATTCCATTCTTGTGTTATGAATGCTGTTTGGAATGGAAGGCAGATGTGTCTTTCCGTGTCCAGATACTTCATGCTGAGCCCGGTCCTTTACATGTTCTGTGTGGTAGCGTTCGTTTTACAGTTTTTGTGAACTCATGTTTAAATAAAATAGGTCTTTTATGGCTTATAATGGTATAAGTCCTCCGTTCTTTGTATGGCTAGTGTATGTTTTTACAGCCGGGCAGTAAGCACGGTAGAGTGGGATCGAAGGTTAATATTGGATGTTTATACGGCAGCCATTGCCACTGCTGTTAGGTTCGACTGAATTTTTTAATTACAAAGCGTAAACTGCCACCACGGGCCTCGTTTTATTTCCGCTGAAAACGGTGATAGACTTCACGTGGTGGCGATGTCATGGATATTTACGGTATCACAATATAGCAAAGCCAGAATTCAGAAGGATGGAAAGGCAGCGATCCGATGCAATTTTCTTTTGACGTCTTCGCTACTTTCCTTGCACCATCACTTCCTAAATAAGATAGCAAAATATATCTAGTTGTTATACCGCACCTTATAGGTGCTATTGCGCATACAAAATCTTACCAAATAGCGCCGTGTCGCCTGTAATATACGAACAGGGTGAGAACGCCAAAGATCAATCGCATCAGAAAGCTGCCTTTACGTCTTTGAGGACGTAAAGTATTCTTACTCGACAGAAAAGAAGCATTACACCTGCCTGCGATATGCGCTCTGGTTTTGGTTTGTGGGGTTTAACGTCCCAAAGCAACTCAGGCTATGAGAGACGCCGTAGTGGAGGACTCCGGAAATTTCGACCACCTGGGGTTCTTTAACGTGCGCTGACATCGTACAACACACGGGCGCCTTGCTTTTCGCCTCCATCGAAAAGCGGCCGCCGAGGCCGGGATTCGATCCCGCGTCCTTGGGAACAGTAGTCGAGCGCAGTAACCACTGCGCCACCCCGGCGGGGTCGATATGCGCTCTGTAACTGCGAAATAGAATCGAACCTAAAAGCATTGGTAAAAGCCGGGGTCAAAACGTCTCATTATAGCCGCAAATGAACGTATTTTTTGTTGTGCGCATCTGTTGCCTCTACCAAACGTAAGTTCCCCGAATATTTGGGAGTGAAAATCTACCCCCATCACCTCCCGCTGCATGCCGCAACTGAACCGTTTTTGCAAAGTGAAAATCTACCCCAAAATGAACTTCTGCGGCCACCCGCAAGTGCTCCGTGTTTATTGGGTTAAATATTTACTCTAATCCAGCGTTCTAAGCCGAACGTAGTTTAGGGATGACGTTAGAGGACGAGCCATTTACTGCGGTTTGGGTGGACTCGTGTTTAGTGTGTAATATGTCTTGTTTTAGTGAAGCATAACGTCCTGTTTGCTCAATCGTAGTCGGAAACCAACCATTTTGTGCGACCACAGGTTGTTTTGCTCCATGAAGCACGTTAGTCTGGATTTAACAACGTGTTTCATTATTTTATACGCACATGTTTAAGGTAATGGGTCTTAGGTTTCCTAGTTTTGGGGATTTGCCTGGTTTTGGTATTAGGATTACATTTGATTACGTTTGCCGCTTTCCATTGTTAGGTAGCTAGCCTTTGGTCGAGAGTTCCTGCATGTACCCCGTTAGGGCTCTTATGGAATCATTGTCTATGTTCCTCGGGCTTTTATTGGTCTCCCCGTAGGGTCCAAGCGCTGATATTAATTTTAAGTCCTAAAAGTTTGGATCTGACCTATGTTTCTGTGATACGCGCGTCCAGTTCTTCGTTAGCGGCTCGCTGCACTTCGGAAGGGCGCTCCTATTGGTTTCTTCTATGTACGTGTTTGCTACTTTGTCCAGTAACACCTCATCCATCCCCTGAAAGCATGTCTGGTTTTCGCTAGTCTGATTGCTGATATCGTTTTTTATTTAGTTGGGTCTAGCAGGTGCCTCCATAGACGCCAAGTCTTAGAGGGGCTCATGGACTATCAGGCCTTTCATACTGATAGGAGGGCGACTTCACGAGTCATTACGCTAGTTAAAGGTCAAATTGAAAGGCGTAGAAGAAGTACTACTAGACATTTTAACAAGATGAAAGGAGGAACCAAGTTATTCCTCGTAAACATTTACATTACCCCGAAGCAAAAGAAAGTGAAGTTCAGAGGCCTCTTTCGCAAGGCGATCAAAGCGGCAGGAACAAACACTTTTTTAATAGTGTCACGTAGTGGTGACAAGGCCGTTAACACCAAAAGAAGACACAGGCTTGACGATACGGAAATTAACTCTTTATTGGGCTGACTTGCGCCCGCAAAAGAACTAAGAAACTCGGCGGCGGCGTCAGCAACAAACGTGCTGATCGATCGTCGAACAAAGAATGCTCGTCACACTCGGCAACGCTCAATTTAAAGGCTGCGCAGAACAATCTAGATAACGTCGAAAAACGACTACCAGCACAGGCTGGAACATTGTGGAAAGACACACGAGTGGCCGGAATCTTCGAGATAGATCTGGGTGCATCTTCCGCTACAACGAAACTGATAAAGGTGTAACTCGCGACATAAAGCATTAACAAACAAAGATTACGGAACTGATACGCGATCTAGAATCAGAGTGATAAGCCTGTATGCCGGCGGCTGTTGAAAAACAACAAATACAGTTTTGAAGGTTTCGCGGCATTACTCCCCCCTTAAAAAACATCGCCTCGATGTTCCAAAATAAAGCAACTTAAACATAAACACTGCGAAGTTTAAATACCACAGATTTTTTAACGCGCGTAATAAGGCTTCAGTCGAACATGCACAATTTCTGGGCGTGTGCGTCGCCGTTGTGACGCTGATGTTCCGTCGGGAATGACTTCATAGTCCAGTGGTCCGACGCGGCGAATCATTTTGTACGGCCCAAAGTATTGACGCAACAACTTTTCACTAATCCGCGACAGCGAATTGGTGTCCAAACCCACACTTGGTCTCCTGGATTGTACTCTGCGTGGCGCCGTCGTATGTTGTATCGTCGGCTGTCGGTGCGCTGTTGGTCGTTAATACGCAGTCGTGCGAGTCGTCGGGCTTCCTCTGCACGCTGCAGGTAGGCGGCGACGTCAAGGTTGTTCTCGTTGGTTACGTGCGGCAGCATTGCGTCGAGCGTCGTCGTGGGCTCCTTGCTGTACACAAGCTTAAACGGGGTCGCTCTAGACGTCTCCTGGACTGCCGTCTTATACGCGAAGATCACGTACGCAAGATGGCGTCCCAGGTCTTGTGCTCAGCGTCGACGTACATAGCGATCATGTCCGCGATCGTCTTGTTCAGGCGCTCTGTAAGGCCATTGGTCTGGGGATGGTACGCAGTTGTTTGTCGATGGCTTGTGTGACTGTATTCCAGGATGGCTTGCGTCAACTCTGCAGTAAACGCCGTTCCTCTGTCCGTGATGAGCACTTCTGTGGCGCCGTGTCGCAAAAGAATTTGTTCGAGAAAAAATTTGGCGACTTCTGCCGCAGTACCATTTGGTAGTGCTTTTGCTTCGGCGTAACGGGTAAGGTAGTCAGTGGCCACAATGATACACTTGTTACCCATAGACGAAGTTGGAAAGGGGCCGAGGAGATCCATCCCAATATCTTGAAAGGGCAGCTCTGGGGGCGCAATCGGGTTTAGTGGTCTTGCTGGTCTGATCGGCGGCTTCTTGCGTCGTTGGCACTCACGACACGTATTCACGTAGTGGGCAACTTCGGCAGGCAGTCGCGGCCAGCAGTACTTCTCCTGGATTTGATGCAATGTGCGCGCAAGTCCGAGGTTGCCTTCTGTGGGCTCATCGTGCAACGCCTGCAGAATTTCCTGCCAGAGGGTTTTAGGC
Source organism: Amblyomma maculatum (assembly GCF_055883805.1). Taxonomy (NCBI): domain Eukaryota; kingdom Metazoa; phylum Arthropoda; class Arachnida; order Ixodida; family Ixodidae; genus Amblyomma; species Amblyomma maculatum. Next base: position 864,169 of record NW_028146755.1, on the reverse strand, counting down.
ACTACGAGAAGCTGCGCGGTCTTGTTGGGTGCGAAGTTCTTCTTCACGAGGATGCCATTGCTTAACGCGAACGATGACAAATGTCGCCTGGACACAGCAGGAGGGGAAGCGGTCTTTCCTTCCAAGTAATCGGCTAGCGCTTTCAGATCAGGGTCTGATCGCTGCTGGTCTGCGAATCTGCTGGCGCTTACGGGTCCCAAAAAGGCGTCGTCGTCATCGTCCTTCGTGGGAGCGTCGACGGGAGCGCGGGATAAGCAGTCTGCGTCGGAATGCTTCCGGCCCGACTTATAGACTACAGTCATGTCAAATTCTTAAAGTCGTAGGCTCCATCTGGCAAGGCGGCCGGAGGGATCTTTCAAATTAGCCAGCCAGCACAGTACATGGCGGTCGCTTACCACCTTGATTGGTCGGCCGTATAGGTATGGGCGAAACTTAGAAGTGGCCGAGATGATTGCGAGGCACTCCTTCTCGGTCGTCGAGTAATTGACTTCGGCTTTTGTGAGGGAACTGCTCGCGTAGGCAATTATTTTCTCCTGTCCGGCACTCTTCTGGACGAGAACGGCTCCTAGGCCCACACTGCTCGCGTCGGTGTGAATTTCTGTCTCGGCGTTTTCATAAAAGTGGCCAAGTACAGGAGCGCATTGCAGGCGGTGCTTAAGTTCGTCGAAGGCTTCTCCTTGCGGCGCTTCCCATTTAAAAGGTACGTCAGGCTTTGTAAACTGCGTCAAAGGTTCGGCGATCCGCGTAAAGTTTCTGACAAATCTTCCATAATGAGCGCACAGCCCAAAGAATCGGCGCACAGCTTTCTTGTCGGCAGGCGATAGGAATTGTGCGATTGCAGCTGTTTTCTCCGGGTCTGGTCGAATACCGTCCTTGCTAACGATGTGACCTAGCAACCGGAGTTCTTCGTAGGTGAAGTGACTCTTCTCTGCTTTTAGCGTTAGTCCCGATGACTTGATGGCTTCCAGCACTGTCTGTAGTCGTTTAAGGTGGTCTTCAATGTTTGACGAGAACACAACAACGTCGTCCAAATATACCAAACAAATTTGCCACTTCAAGCCTGCCAGAACTGTGTCCATTACAAATTTAAATGTGGCTGGTGCGGAGCAGAGACCAAATGGCATCACCTTGTACACAAACAAAACCGTCCGGTGTGATGAATGCTGTCTTCTCGTGATCTCTTTCGTCGACCGCAATTTGCCAATATTCGCTCTTCAGGTCCATCGATGAGAAGTACCTCGCATTTTGCAGAGCTGGTCGAGAGTGTCGTCGATGCGGGTAGACATCCTTCTTAGTAATACCATTCAAGCGGCGGTAATCAACGCAGAAGCGAAGTGTGCCGCCGTTTTTCTTCACCAAAACGACTGGAGCCGACCAGGAGCTCTTCGATGACTGGATTACGTCATCACGCAGCATTTTCTGAACTTGATCGCGTATGGCCTGGCGTTCTCGCGGCGATACACGATACGGGCTTTGGCGCAGAGGGCGAGCGGGTTCGTCCGTTATAATGCGGTGCTTGGCCAGTGGTGTTGGGCGTACCTTCGGTGATAACGAGAAGCACTCCGCGCAGCTTCGAAGAGGACTGCGAATCTGGTCTTTCCTGCTGTGGGTCAATGCCGGGTTGATGTCAAATGTGGGCTGACGGAATAGGTCCGGTGGGTCTTCCAGCGTTTGGTCCTGGAAGGCGAATACATCTTTGAGGTCCGCTAATTCGTCTAGAAAAGCGATCGTCGTGCCCCTGTTCAGATGGCGGTATTCTTGGGAGAAGTTTGTTACCAGCACCTGAGCTTGACCTCTGCGAAATTTCGTGATGCCTCTTGCGATGCCGACACTTCGTTCTAAGAGCAATTGGATATTTCCTTCGACAATGCCTTCAGCTGTTTCGATGTTTGCGCTACCTACGCAGACTGCGATGCTTGATCGGGGCGGGACGGTTAATTCTTCATCGAGGATGTTTAGAGCGATGTGTTGCGTCGACGTCGTTGTAGCAGGAATGTTTTTGTCTGCTGAGAGCTTGGATCAGAGGTCGATGATAGCCCTATTTTCATTTAGGAAGTCCATGCCTAAAATAACGTCGCGGGAGCACTGCTGCAAGACCACAAAGCTAGTGGGTGAAGTACGCCCATTTACGGTTATTCTTGCAGTACATCGTCCCGATGGAGTAATCAGGTTACCTGCGGTGCGAATTAGCGGGCCATCCCAAGCGGTCATAGCATTTCTGACCTGGGAGGCTAACAATCCACTGATGAATGAATAGTCAGCTCCGGTGTCTACTAGGGCAATGACTCTGCGACCGTAGACATCATCTTCAAGGTCGCTTGTTCGCGTCCTCGCATTGCATGTGGGCCTTGGTGTCCGATCTCGGCTGCGTCGTTTCTTCAGGTCATGGCCGGGGCATAACGTTGTTACTTAGCTGGGCGGCGGTGTCGGCTTACACCCTGGTCGTCTTGTCGTCGATGTCGTCGCGTGGAGCGGCGCTGAAATGGTTGCGTCGCCGTTAGCGGTCGTCGGCGGTGGAGGATATTCGTCTTTTCGCCGTTGAGCAACCTCACCTCCAAAGGTTGCTGCCTTTAGTTTCCCCTGCGCGGGCTTGGACCTTCCGCGCACACTATCATCATAGTTACGTCTTGGCGACGCAAAACGGGCCCTGTACGGCGATGGAGACCGGAACCGACGGCTTGCTGGCGCAACCTCACCGCTACGCAGATAGTTGTCGATTTCTTGCGGTCGTTCACCTGGCGTGGTCGTCGAGCGTCGACTGCAAATCCGCGGAGACCGATTCGTCGGTACGGACAGTGCTTGGAAAGTCATCACGTCGGGGCGCAGGGCGACGAAATGCACCAGCGTAGTTCATTCATCGCTGTTGCCTCTTGTGCTTGAACAGTCGCAGTCGTCGCTTGAGGAACGCCCAGCGCCTGCTGGACTTCCTCACGGACGACGTCCGAAAGCGTCGCCACCTGCGGTTGTTGCGATGATGGCAATAATCGGCGGAGCTCCTCTCGCACGATCTCCCGAATGAGGTCCCGAAGGTTCTCCCTGCTAGCAGATGCGCTGGGGTAGTGGCTTAAGCAGTCTGGTTGAAGTGGTCGCTCGCAGTGGCGCATCCGGGTGTTCAACGTCTTCTCGATTGTCGATGCTTCACTTTCAAATTCTTCCACAGTTCTCGGTGGGTTCCGGACAAGCCCCGCAAAAAGCGACTCTTTAACGCCTCGCATTAGGAATTTCACTCTCTCACCTTCGGTCATATTAGGGTCGGCGCGGCGAAACAGGCGTTTCATCTCCTCTACGTAGACCAGGACGGGCTCGTTTGGTAGTTGAATTCTTGACTGGAGGAGGGCCTGAGCTCTTTCTTTTTGAACAGAACTTGTAAAGGCCATCAAGAATTGTGCTTTGAATATCTCCCAATCTTTGAAAGAAGTCTCGTGATTTTCAAACCAAACTCGGGCATGCCCTTGAAGAACAAAGTAGACCTGCCTGAGTTTGGCAGCGTCGTTCCAACCGTTGAATTCTGCCGCACGGTCGAAAAAGTCCATCCAGTCTCCCGCATCTTCATTCTGTCGTCCATGGAAGCAGGGGGGTTCACGGGGTTGGACGAAAACAACCGGTGCTGTAGGCTGGGCCATTGTCAGCGCCGATGCCTTCCGAGATCGAAGGGGGTCAGGCAGCAGACCGTGTTCGGGCTGTAGGCCTTGGAGTCGGCGGCTGGCTGGGTGACCTGTAGGTTGGTTTTCCAGGGCGACAGGAACAAGGCTGGGGTCTTCGCTTGAAGGATCACAGGCAGCACCGCCACCAGATATCACGTAGTGGTGACAAGGCCGTTGACACCAAAAGAAGACACCGGCTTGATGACACTGAACTTAACTCTTTATTGGGCTGACTTGCGACCGCAAAAGAGCTAAGCAACTCGGCGGCGTCAATAGCAGTAAACGTGCTGGTCGATCGTCGAACAAAGAATGCTGTCACACTCGGCACGCTCAATTTAAAGGCTGCACATAATAATCTAGATAACGTCGCAAACAGCTACCAGCACAGGCTGGAACATTGTGGAAAGACACACGAGTGGCCGGAATCTTCGAGATAGATCTCGGTGCATCCTCCACTACAACGAAACTGATAAAGGTGTGACTCGCGACATCGAGCATTAACAAACAAAGATTACGGAACTGATACGCGATCCAGAATCAGAGTGATAAGCCTGTATGTCGGCGGCTGTTGAAAAACAACAAATACAATTTTGAATGTTTCGCGGCAATAGTAGGAGACGTTAACGCTAGACACCACCAAGACACCACACGATGTGTGCTGTTCGTACACCACACGATGTACGAACCTAAAGGCAGGCAACTGTAGGAGGACGCGCAAGAACTAGGACTCACCCTACACACGAACTCCGGGAATAGCCTATGTGCAGATACCTCCCCAGAGCTAACCTTCTCAAAAAAGCGGCAAATCTAAATTGGTATAACTCGGAGTAAAATTTTGGCAGCGACTACCTCCTCCTAGCCTCGGTTATCGAAAAGGGGGTCAGGGGGAGCGTCAATCGAAAGTAACAGAGTGGGAGAAGTTCAGAGAGATACGAGAAGGATATTCACAGGAAAAATCACGAATATAGAGAAATGGACACTAACCCTCAAGCGACATGTTGTAGAGGCACCGAAAACGTCCCAAGGGGAAGGCGCTCCAGAAACAGCCGATAGCAAACTACTGCACTTGTAGGAGGCCAAACAGCATAGAACGCCGGCTAAAAAAGCAAAGGTGGAATCGCAACCTCAGAAGGAGGCTTGCCAGACACAATAGGGAGATCTAGGAATACGCATTCAAACTTTACGAAAAAAATTGGTGGAGCCGACGTGTATAAGTGTGAATCGCCTGGCCACGTCATCATAATCACGACGTCACTATGTGATGACGTCACAGTCACACACCTTTGAAGTCGTGGTATGCTTCATCACTGATGACATCATCAATTATTTCGAGGTACGACATACCTCTACTTATGACGTCATCACTCATTTCCAGACACGCACGACGTTCTAAACTGCTGGTGACGTTATCAAACAAAACCGTTTTGGAAGGTCGGACACAATAACGGCCACTAGCATGAGCCAATAAAGGCTTTTGGCTTAATACGTAAGATCTATCCTAAACGTACCACAACTTGGCAGTGGAAAGGCAGGCCCGTACTAATAAAGAACGCCTGTCGGCAAGCTCATATTCAATTGCACTGCGGAAACAAGACAGAACCGGCTACCAGTGAGCTGACCAATTGTGCCAAGTTACACCATACAACGACGTTTCTCCGTGACAATAGTCCATTGAAACCTTACAATGCTTAAACAGGCAGCAGTGGACGCGGCAGAGCGGCAACGCTCTAACTGCATCCTGTCATTCCACACAGGTTTGGTACAAAAACCCCCCGTCATAGCCAAAAGCAGTCCACGTGCCGTCAGATCATCGGACGCGGTGCGCATGTGCCTCCCTTCCCGATTCCTCTGGACCAGCATCGCCGACATCATCGCGGACACCGAGCGCCACCGCTACTACACCGCCTGAGCTATTTAAATCCGAGACTCCTCCGGAAAGCCTTCACTAGGCAGCAGTGGACGCGGCAGAGCGGCAACGCTCTAACTGCTTCCTGTTATTCCACACAGGTTTTGTACGAGAACCCCCCGTGATAGCCAAAAGCAGTCCACTTGCCGCGGGATCATCGGACGCGGTGCGCATGTTCCTCCCTTCCTGATTCCTCTGGACCAGCAGCGCCGACATCATCGCGGACACCGAGCGCCACCGCTACCACACCGCCTGAGCTATTTAAAGCCGAGACGCCCCCGGAAAGCATATTCACTAGGCAGCAGTGGACGCGGCAGAGCGGCAACGCTCTAACTGCATCCCGTCATTACACACAGGTTTGTTACAACTGCATTTTCAAACCACGTCCCTCTTTTTACTGCCGTGCCATTTGTTGCCTATTGTACATTCTTCTGTGATTGAAAATGCCCACAAATGCGGAACTTGCCAAAGACGTAGATGAACTACGCAAGGAAGTTGAGGCATTGCGTAGCAGTCTCACCCTTTTCAATGACCAGTACAAAACTATGCAGCAACAACAAGAGGCTCTCATAAAAGAAAATAAAGACTTGGCTGAGAAAAACGAGCAGCTCACGCAACGAGTTTCTGAGCTCGAGCAGTACTCACGGCAGAACAACGTCGAAATCAAAGGAGTACCAGTCACTCAGGGTGAGAGCTGCACCGCGATTATTCAGCGCATCGGTGATGAGGTTGGCTGCCCTGTTGCAGAGACTGACATTGATGTTGTACACCGCGTCCCAACAAGAAATAATGGTGAGCCTAACATAATTGCTAGGTTTCGTTCACGAGAAGCAAAGGTTGCGTTTACCTCGAAAGCGAAGAAGGCACGCTTATTCACACCATCTCTCGGATTCAGCCCGGAACTGAGCAATCCTATCTTCATTAACGACCACCTGACCCCTCACAAGAAACGATGGCTGGCAAAAGCACGTAAACTAAAGAAAGAGAAAGACCGGAAATTTGTCTGGGTGGACAACTGCCGGATCAAGGCACGAAAGGCAGCAGATAGCCACGTTTTTCGTATCTACAGCCACAGTGACCTTTCTATCTTCACCTAATCTATCTAGCGTTTTCTTCCCTTAACTACGGCATCTTATTGTCTCGAAGAATTCAAATCACTTCTTCTTGACTCCGCTTCTTTTTCGCAATCTATTATCCATCTGAACATGCGCAGCCTGCCCTGTCATTACGATGATTTAATAAATTTTTTAGCGCATACTGATCATGCATTTTCTCCTATATGTCTTTCTGAAACCTGGCTCTCGCCCGCTACTGATAAACTCTTTCATATTCAAAATTACCCAGAAGAATACGCCGATCGCCACGATAGCCATAATGGCGGGTCTGCCATTTTTATTTCTAGTTCTCGAATATATCATCGCTGGCATGACATTGCATTTTCCACTGACAGTTGTGAATCTGTTTGGATAGAAGTTTACAAACCATTCCTTTCCAACAGGAACACAATAATCGGAACAATATATCGCTCTCCTTCCTTATCCTATTCTGATTTCTGCTCTGAGCTTGACCGAATACTTACCATGCTGAATCACGAAAACAAAAACATTATCATTATGGGAGACATCAACATAAACATTATTGACGAAAATGACGTTTACAGCTTGTATTATAACAACTGTTTCCTTGGTCATGGTCTACAATCACTTATCAGTTAACCTACGCGCATTATTCCTGGCGGCTCAATCACACTTATCGACCACATTCTAACGAACATTATTTCATCTCATATTGCTGGAGTGGTTGATACTCATTTAACTGATCATTTTCCTATTTTTCTTATACTGGATGGTGTTCGGAACATTAAAGAAACATTGATTACGAGACAGTCACTTGATAACATAAAATTTGCTCAGAATATAACTCTCGCAGACACGAGCCACGTCTTGAATGAAAGTTGTCCTGATGCAGCGTTTGACAAGTTCATCACTTTAATAACAGAATGCCTTAGCTCTTCTACAACGACTTTTAATCAGGAGAAGAAATTCTCCGTGCCTAGAAATCTATGGATTACGGGAGGGTTATTGCGTTCCATTCACAAAAAAGATAATCTTAGGAAAAAACTTGAAAAGCAGCCATTTAACCTCGCACTTCGTAACTGCCAAGCGTGCTTATTACCAAAACAAAATTAAAGCTAATGGAAACAACACGCGTAAAAACTCGGAAATAATTAAAGAGTGCTTAAATCTGGCTGCCCGTGAACCTACCATGACTAACCTTAGCGATGGAACCGACACTTTCTCAAATGCTATAGATATCGCCAATGCTTTTAATCTTATCTTCAGTTCTGACACAGCTGTCGTTAACTCAGTCACCAGTGTATACTCGCACCCCCCATTCTTTCTTCCTATACCCAACTTCTGCTAACGAAGTACTTTTAACCATTAGGCAATTAAAAAATACAGGCCCCGGGATAGATGGGATCGCCCCAGCTAAAATGAAGCTTATTGCCGAAGACATTTCACCTGTTTTGGCTCACTTAATTAACTCAATGTTTAAAACTGGTAGTTTTCCTAATCAGCTGAACCGAGGAAAAGTGGTACCAGTTTTCAAAAAAGGCGACCGCAGTATAATAACGAACTACCGTCCCATTACTATACTACCGTTTTTCAGTAAACTGATTAAAAATTAATTGTCATTCGGCTAACAAATTAAGTTCTTAAATTCGATCTCTTAACACCATATCAATTTGGATTTCGTCCGAACTACTCCACCAAACTTGCATTAATAGAATTCACTGGCAAAATTAAACATTCCCTTGATCGTGGTTGCTTTGTTGGCGCCCTTTTTATAGATTTCACAAAAGCATTCGACACAATTACCCATAACATTCTCTTTCAAAAATTAGAATGCCTTGGCGTTTCAGGTCTTGCGCTTAAACTTATACGTAGCTATCTCACTGACAGACTTCAAGTTGTTGAATTCAGTGGCACATTTTCTGACCCTAAGCTAATTAACCGCGGTGTTCCACAGGGATCCATTTTAGGCCCTCTTCTCTTCCTTATCTATATTAATGGCTTGCCAAAATGCCTCAACTACTCTAGTTCAATTCTTTACGCTGACGATCCTACCATTTTTTCTCACGCTTGCGATATTTCTGTACTAACCGCTAATTTCAACACTGACCATATGAGTATTCAACTTTGTTGCCAAAATTACCATCTACTAATTAATCCAAAAAAGACCACCTTTATGATTTTTCACTCACGCAATAAAGAGGCAGTTTCTCCTCTTCAGGTACATTTAGGCACTGGCACAATTTACCCGTCAGAATCGACTACATTTCTTGGTGTCGTCCTATATAATCAACTAAAGTTCCTTCAGCATACCAAATTCATTAAATATAAAGCAGCCTTCGGTATTCACGTAATAATTAAAGCCCAACATTACTTTCACCTACCTACACCTTCACCACCTCCGCCACCTTCACCACGTGTTCGCCAGCATCAAAACCAAGCACTCCGCATACTTACCTTCAGCCCTTACCATGCATCCGTTTTCAATTATTATCGTATACTTAACATACTGCCATTGTTGTTACAGATTAATTTTAGGTTGGCATCAATCATCTTTAAAACGCGTAATAAACATGTCTTCCTTAGTGGTTTTGAGTCATCTAAGCTTTTTAACAAAAAAACACCAGATTTGCTGAACATCATAATCTACTACTACCGAAAATGAGGACCAATTATGGGAAACAAACTGCGTACTTCGCAGGCATATCTGTTTGGAATTCACTGCCTCCTGAAATTAAAGCACAGCGTGCTATTCATTTATTTCATCGTTCATTGAAGACGTATTTTTTTTTCTACCTTGTTTTGTTTCACCACCTAAAGATGTTTGTCTGGATCATAGTTTCCATGTTTACATTTTATTTTTCTTGTACTAATAATGCGCTAATTTCTGCAATTCGTGCATTTTTGTTTAAAGTTCCTGTTTATTTAGAATTTATTTGCACTGTTTCTCGTTTATATTGTATTATAGTTTTTCTCTGGACGCCTGTATATTTTTTTTTTCACGGAATGTATGTTACCTGCTAATCTTAACCATTCTGTCATAGAAGGTCCCCCGAACAGTTTATACTTCGGGACTTCCTTCTGTAATACTGATAATCCATGCACATGTACCTCACAGTGAAAATAAAGATGAAAGATGATGACAGTTCAGTTCAGTCGATCGAAAACATTGCCCTCATTTGTATAACTGAAGCTGTAAGAAGTAAACAAACTGTACTCTCTGGGCTTAGCCTTATCAGCACCTTGATTCTCCCAGAAAAAAGGCTCGGGAAGTCAATCACCAAAATAATGAAAGCAGCACCTATTGCAGGCCAAAAACAAATTTTAATTGTTGAGGAATTCATTGCTCAACACGTGTGATATGAACTCGTGGCAATGGCCTGCAAAGCCATGGACTTATGTATCTTATCAGAAACAACGGGCTAACTCAATGAAGCAGAAACCTTTGCGTACTATTTGAAAGGACAACATACTATTTGCAAATATTTTAAAGGACTACAAACCTCAGCCACTAATGCGGATACGACCATGGCGGAAATAAGACCAACCATCACTGAGAGCCAGAGGAAAGCTAGCCTGAGAATAGACGGCATTAAAAACTAACCGCGTAAAATGCTAGAATACACTGCTGTTGTGACTCTCATGGGCTTCCCGTTTGCATGTTTTGAGAGGCAAAACTTGTAGCGTCTTGCATCGTCATCATCGTTAAATGCATTGCAACAAAGCATATCGTTTGCGCATGCCACCCCTTTTGCTTACATCCTGCAAAACAAATATTGAATACTACTTACTAGACATACTCTAGGCCCGCACATAAAGAAAATATACATCCAAAGACTAAATTGAATTTATACTGCATTTATCAAAGCAGGAAATGTAGATCGGGTTACCTTGACGTTCTGTTTACAGAAGACGAAAAGCGTGCATTAGCAACCTTACGCCAAATTTCGCAAAGTGTTTGATCACATCTAGTGCAAAGGAATCTAAGAATCCCTTTTATTGTCACGTAATGGTGATAAACCCTGTAGCAACAAATAGAGACACTGGCGTAGCATTCGAATCAATCTCTTTATTGGGCGGACTTGCGCCCGCAATATAACTACGACTACCGGCGGTGGCGATAACGACAAACGTGCTTGTTGGTTATCGAACTAAGAATGCTCATTTTATTCCTCAGCGCGCAATTCAAAAGCGGCTTAGAAACATCTAGATAAAACTGTGAACAGTGACAAGTACAGCCGGGAACATTGCAGAAATGCAAGCGCGCGGCTGGGATCCTTCGAGATATATTTTATTTATTTCGGTACCCTCAGGGCCCGAGGGCATTACAGAGGGGAGTGGGGTACAATAAAAGAAAAAAAAAGGAAAAGAACAGCAATCAGTATTACAACAAATTTGAACAGTAGTATGGTTGAAACACATAAGCAAGTTACAGCAAAATAAGAATACAAATTATTAGCTATTGACATAGACGTATGAGCGAATTGTACAAGCACACAAAATATACCACGTGAGCAAAACAAACAATTTTACTAGCAGGAAGGAAACAAAGTTGCTGAAATATACCATCATACACGTAATCAGCAGCACGATTCGGGGGGAAAAAGAGAAAAAAGATTATAAAAACAGCAGATGAACTAAAAACAATAAACAAATGGCAGTGTGGGAGAATTCAATGTTCTATGTTAACATCAGATTAGCTAAAGCAGATTTAAAAGCAGAATGGTCACTCACTTCAACAACCGATGGATGAAGGCGATTCCATTGTGCTGGTGTGCTGGGGATGAATGAGTTGTAGAAGGGATTTGTTTGGCACGAAGGAATACCAGCCTTATGACGGTGATCGATCCGAGGAGACATGTAGCAAGGAGGCGTAATGAATTTTCTCTTAAGGATGGGGTTATAATAGTAGATCTTACGAAATAGACAAAGACGGAATATATTTCTACGTTGAGACAGTAGTGGCAGTGATAAGCTTGATTTCATAGCAGTTACACTAGAATTACGATGATAGTTAGAGAGAATGAAACGGGCCGCACGGTTATGAATAGATTCAAGTTCATAGATTAGTGTCTCTTGATAAGGGTCCCAGATTTATTAAGCATACTCCGGTTTACTACGAACCAACGATTTGTAAAGGAGCAATTTTACAGAACTGGAGGAAAGACCAAAGTTACGACGTATGTAGCCTAGCATGCAATTAGCGTTGTTGGTTATGTGATCTATATGAGCCTTCCGTTAAGATTATGGGAAATAAATACACCTAAATATTTATAACAAGGCACAGACTCAAGGATACTATTATTAAGAAGGTATGAGGGTAATAAAGTGTTATGACGAGAGACACGCATATACTTGCATTTGTTAATATTTAGTTCCATGTTCCACCAGTTAGTCCATTCAAGGGCATGATTAATATCGGATTGAAGGACAGCAATGTCAGAATCACTGTTAATTTCACGGTATATGACACAGTCATCCGCGAAAAGATTTATTGCTGAGCATTAGTTCTCAGGTAAGTCATTGATATATATAAGAAAAAGAAGAGGCCCTAGCACAGAGCCTTGAGGCATGCCTGATCCAACTGTAGAAGTGAAGGATAATGTGTTATTAGCAGTGACAAATTGTGAACGATCTGTTAGAAAAGAATGCAGCCACCTGAGAACGTTAGGGTCAAGGTTAAGTTTACTTAGTTTCAGAAAAAGCAGTTGATGAGAAACCTTGTCAAAAGCCTTTGAAAAATCAAGAAATATGCAGTCGACAACGGAACCCCTGTCAAGGAATGAATTTAGATCATGCGTGAAGGTTAAAAGCTGCGTTTCACAAGAAAACAACTTTCGAAACCCATGTTGACTGTCAGTAAACAAATTATTAGAATCAAGGAATGATGCAAGGTGAGAGTAAATAACATGCTCCATGATTTTACACGGAATGCTTGTTAGTGAGATTGGTCGATAATTATGTGGGGAATGTTTATCTCCGGACTTATGCAACGGAATCACCTTCCCGACCTTCCAGTCTCCCGGTATGCAGGCCGTTTGAAGCGATTGCTGAAATAGGTTAGATAGTATTATTGCGCTGTACACTTTGGTTTTAATCAAGAACTTGGAATTAATATTATCAACACGACATGATGAAGAAATGTTTTGTTTTTCGATTATTTTTTCCAGACCAACAGAATCAAAGACAATAGAATCCATTGGCAAAAAGTCAGCACTGGTATATGCAGGGGTTTCAGAACGCACATATTTAGAAAACGATGAAACGAATACACTGTTAAGGACATTTGCACACTCATTTGGGTGAATTAGCTCGTCCCTAGAGTCTTTAAGGCTAATGGATGAAGTGTCGTTTTTGTTAACTAAGCTCCAAAATTGTCTATGGTTATTGATTAAGAGGGAAGGTAATGTGTCATTGAAAAATACATCCTTAGTGTGCTTGAGTGCAGCTTTATATTCAAGGGCCGCGGCCTGATAAGCAGTCCAACGTTCTTGGTAAACCGGTTAGTTTTGCAGAGCGGAAAATGCGTTTTTTCTTATTGCAAAGCCGTTTTAACGATTGAGTGAACCATGGTGATTGTCGATTAGAGGTGATGACTAAACGTGGAACATATTTTTCACTGAGCGCAGCAACTTTTTCTTTAAACAAGCTCCAGTTTGTATTCACGCAACGATCGTGAAAGCTTGGTAAGTAATCATCTAGAAAAACAGAGAGTTTATGGTTAATGGCATCAAAATTAGCATTTTAAATAGTCGCGGATACATTTTTTGTGGTTACTCTGATGAGGTACGGTGCAAGAAAAAGAAAAATAAAGCAGCAAGTGATCACTTAGCCCTGGTAGGAACGATAAAGGCTGAAAAAGATCGGGCGAAGTAGTAAGAATTAAATCAAGGATGTTAGAAGTAATCGACATGATCCGAGTTGGCTGCATCACAAGCTGGGACAAGTTGAAGTCACTGCACAAACTCCAAAATCTATCGCCTTCACTGGAAAAAGGATTACAATAAGAATTTACATCACACCACTCAATGTTAGGTAAATTGAAGTCGCCTAGTAAAATGAAGGGACTGTTTGGATACCGCACAGTAATCATATGGATGACATCATGAAGATCGTCGGCAAAGGTTGGTGAACTGGAAGGCGGACGATAGCAAGTACCCAATATCAATTTCTTGGACCACGTGCGAATTTCAACCAAGAATAGTTCTAAATAGGTTGTACAATGGATAGGAAAAGACAAAATAGCATCACAGACGGCGATAAGCACGCCTCCACCACACCGAGCACCCCTGTCACATCGATAAATGTTGTAGCGCTTTTGACAGTCAGAGTTCACTGCTATCAACCTCCGCAGACAGCCAGGTTTCAGTAAGGCATACTATGTCGGTATCACAAGCATTGATAACAGAGCAAAGATCGTCGCGTTTTCGAAGTATGGTCCGTATATTTGTGAATAAAAATGAAAGTTGGTTACTGACGGGTAACTTTATTCCACTGCCCCTCGCGTAGTGCTAATCAGTGATGGGCTGAGCGGATGAGGTGGAAGGAATAGATAGTGCATGCATGTCATCAGAAGATTCGACCAGTGGCGTAGAGACACTGGAAAGTACATGCACGCAATCATCAAAGAGATTGTAGGTGTAACACGTTTTGTTTATGTACAATTTATTGAAGCGAAGTTTGAAGGTTAATGGTTGGGTTTTGCCAAATTCAACCAGTTTCTTCCTAGCAATGCGAGTAGCGACGGAATAGTCTTCAATTTTCTTCACTAACTTCAATTTTTTCTTCCTTCAGCTTAGAACTAGCGACGAGTATTTTCTGTTTAAGCTTTTAAGACGAAAATTTAGCAATAAGTGGCCTGCATTTATTCGGAGTATACACGCCGATCCTGTGTGCTCTTTCGACCAGAATTTCGGTGGGTGGAATTTTCAAACAGGACGAAAGCATGCTAACCAGTTTTTCCTCTGACTGAGCCCAGGATTCGGATTGTGTGTCTGATAGGCCGTAGAAAAGAAGGTTGTCTCGCCGCTGCCTGTCTTCAAACTCCGCCTGCTTAGAGTGCAGTTGAGAGTTTTCAGTTGAAAGACGATCAATCGACTGCCGAAGACGCTGCAGCTCCTCCTCAACTGCCTCGAGGGTGAAGGTTTTGCGTTCAGCCCCTGTTAGCCTTCTTTCTATATCTGCCAGATTTTCTTGAAATTTAGCCTGTGTTATTTTAAGATCGTCAACAGACTTGATTAAATCATTCTGATCCCTTTCCATTTTTTCAGTCCGCGTGTTCACAGTTTGCAATATTGCAAGTATATCGTCCATTTGCGTAGAACCAGAATCTGACGGAGAGTCCTGCGCCCTCGATCTCGTGTTCGGCGGAGGCCCAGGGTTGAGCTCAACATCACCGGACAACATAAGCAGATGGGTTGTAACATCAAAGCATTCACTGAGCACGGAAAGCAAAACTCCCGGGCGTGGGAACAGCAGCAGACAAACGTTATTCGATTTCTTAGCGTATAGAGGTGTAACAGGACTAACCTGGACGAGGAAGCAGAGCGGGTTAGAAAACCGCTTCGTCGTGCTGTTCACACGCCCACTAAAGGCGCCGTGATCCCGCCAGCTCTGCATATAGGCAGCAGAGGGTGATGTTGCCGTCGATCCGGATCTTTGAAATGATGGAGGGATGACCGTGAAAATCCGGGTGTCGTCTTTAATTATCTTTAATTATATCTGCCACAACAAAGAAAGTGATAAAGCCGCGTCTCGCGACAACCAGCATGAACAAAAAGGAATACAGAAGTGATCCGTGCACTAGATCCATAGTGATAAGACCACGCGCAGCGGCTGCCGAAAACGAACAAATAACAATTTCAACAGTTCCAGCCTATATTCTCCTTCAAAAAGGCGTCGCCCTTAAAAAGTAAACATGGAAAGGTAACCAAATACGAGAAATTAAAACTAGGTCCTTTAGCCCGCGTAACACGTTTTTAAGCGCACAACATGGAGTATTGCTGGGCGCTCTGCGCCGCTGTGATGTGGTTGCGCCGTCGGTGATGACTTCATAATTAAGCTGTTCGATGCGCTGAAGGACTTTGTATGGACTGAAGTACCACCGAAAGAGTTTTTTACCAACTTCGCGACGGCTTATCGGCATCCAAATCCAAACTTCCTCCCCTGGTTGGTACTCTGTGTCGCGTCGGCGCACGTTGTAGCATCAGGCGTCGGTGCATCCGAACAAGTAGTAGGGCTTTCTCTGCACGCTGCAGGTAGGTGGCGACGTCGCGGTTGTCTTCTGTCACGTGTGGCAGCATCGCGTCAAGCGTCCTCGTAGGCTTCCTGTGGTACACAAGAATGAACGCGGTCGCTCTGGTTGTTCCCTGGATGGTCGTGTAATACGTGAAGATCACGTACAGCAGGATGTTTTCAGGTATTGCGTTCGGTGTCGATATACATAGCCATCATGTCCCCAATAGTTTCGTTAAGGCGCTCAGTGAGTCCAATGGTCTGGGGATGGTACAATGGTGTATGTAGGTGACGTTTATAATTGTATTGAAGATGGTGTGCGGAAGCTCTGCCGCAAATGATGTTTTCCTGTCCGTGGTGAAGACTTCGGGCGCATCGCAATGTTGTAGAATGCGTCCTATGAAAAACTTGGCCACTTCTGGCATGGTTTAACTGGATAGGGGTTTCGCTTCAGCGTAGCGGTTTAGACAGTGGCCATGATGATTCACTTGTTACCCGCAGGTGAAGTTGGAACTAGGCCGCGGAGGTCCGTTCTAATTTCATTAAATGGTCTATTCGGTGGTGGTGTGAGCGTTAGTAGCCTGGTAGGTAGCCCGAGCTAGGTATGGGATTTAGGATCACCGACGGAATGTTTTTACGTAATGACAAAGTTAGCAGGCAACCGTGGCAAGCAGTACTTCTGGATTCACTGCAAGGTGCGTGAAAGTCCAAGATGCCCTGCTGTCGCCTCATCGTGTAGCGCCTGCAGAATTTCCTGCAAGAGGTTTTTAGGCACAACAAGAAGCTGCGCGATCCTGTTGGGTGAAAAATCCTTCTTCACGAGGACGTCATTGCTTAATGAATGACGACAAATGACGCCTGAAAACAGCAAGAGGGGAAACGGTCTTGCCTTCTAGGTAATCGTGTAGGTCTTTGAATTCAGGGTCCGAGCGCTGCTACTGTGTAAATATGCTGGCGCTTACCGGTCCCAAAAACGCATCGTCGCCATTGTCTTTCTGGAGAGCGTCGACAGGAGCGCGGTAAAGCGGTATGGGTGGGAATGCTTGCTGCCCGACTTATACAATATGGTCGCGTCTCCTTCTTGAAGGCATAGACTGAAGGCGGCCGGATGGTCTCTTTTAAATTGGCAAGCCAGTAGAGAGCATGGTGATCACTTACTACCTTGATTGGTCAATCATATAGGTACGGACGGAATCTGGAGGTGACCTTAATTATTGCGAGACACTTCTTGTCTGTGGTCGAGTAATTTGCTTCGGCTTTTGAGGGCGTCCTGCGGCAAAAATGATCACCTTTTCCACACCGGTACTGTTCGGAACAAAGACTGCGCTTGGGACCACGCTGCTTCCATCGGAATGAATTTCAATTTGGGCGTTTTCATCAAAGCGCCAGAGGACAGGAGAAGACTGTAGCCGGCGCTTAAGCTCCTCAACAACGTCCGCGTATTGTGCTTTCTATTCAAATGGAACTTCTGCCTTTTTAAGTGCATCAAAGATTCCGCGATGCGCGAAAATGTTTTAATAATTCGTCGGTAATACGCGCACTGGTCTCTTATCACCGAGCTATATACAAGCTGCAATCGCAGCGGGCTTCTGTGGGTCTAGACAAAGTCCCTCCTTTCTTACGATATGACCCATAAACAACAGCTCCTCGTAGGCGAAGTGACACTTCTCTGGTTTCAACATTAGCCCTGGCGACTTGATTTCGTTGAGCACGGTCTGCAGCCTTTCCATGTGGTCTTGAAGTTCGAGACGACAACGACATCATCTAAGTAGACCCGACGAAATTGCCACTTCTAGCCAGCGAATACAGTGTCCATTGCTCGCTGCAACGTGGCAGGAGCGGAGCGAATACCGAAGGGCACAACCTCGAACTCGAAGATGCCGTGTGGTCTGATGAACGCTCTTCTCGACGACTCTTGCGTCGCAACGACTTGGAGGACATCATATCTTATTGTTTTTGCAAAGTGTGCTGAACTAGTGACTCTGACAATCAGACACCTTCGTACCTCGCGTTTGAAAAATATACCGTGTTCGACACTGACGGAGAATAGTGGACAGAATAAACCAGTGGTTTCAATCCTTTTTCTATGAAGCGCGAAGTATTGTTGACTGTCTGTCCTAGGCTATCATCGGCTCATGCAACACTGTAAGTCACTTCGCCTCGGCGCCCACTTTTCCATGGAGGCGAAAAGTAAGGCGCACGTGTGATGTTTGATGTCAGTTCATGTTAAAGGACCCCAGGTGGTGGAAATTTCTTGACCCCTCCACTAAAGCGTCTCCCGTAGCCCGAGTTACTTTCGGACGTTAAACCCCGCAACACAGCCAAACTTTTGAGGAGGCAGGGATAACGTTAGAAAGCATGTTAATGCATCCCACCTCAGCTGTGAACGCTGTTCAGATTTTCAACTTACTCCCTACACGCTGTTTGCTGCCCCTTATAACAGTTGTGCTTATAAGTCTGGAATAACAATTATTGGAGACCAAATAGTGGCTTCGAATAAAAAAAAGCAGTGACTTCCTAAGCGAGCTTCAAAGCTTGTCATAATTGTGCTTTTCTCATGTTCCCGCCCACTTCCTCAATTTACTGTTGCGACGTCTTCCAATTTGATCGACATGCCCCTTTCTACAACTCGGGAACGAGGTAGATAACCGCCTTTGGATAAAAAAGGATTTAGAAAACAGCTCACCAATAGAATGACGATATGCACAACAAAGTATGATCTGACATTTGCTGAAGTGCGCCCCAGGTAGCACAAAGTGGGCTGTGAAGGGTGGCTGTCGAAAAAGCCCCAATGGGCCCCACTAGGAGCCGATGCAGGCAGCCCTTGCGGGGCTGCCCACATTTTTCCGGCATTGTTAAAAGGGCACATCCCGCCAACTCCCCGCGATGGTCCTACTTCGGACCGATTTGGGCAGCCGCTTTGGAGGAACATTTTTTTTTATTTCAGTTAACCCCTCAGATATTGACATAGGACCAATGCGGGTTCTATAGCGTTAGCCTCACTTGGGCTTGCCCACATTATTCTCATAGGGGTCCGACTTAGGATATTGATGGAAAGCACTAGTCCAAGTTTTTCCAATCAATATTTATGCACATAATTAAGCAATTATTTTATACATGTCTGCACTTTCTAAACAGCCACAACATTAAATTTTACAACAATTCATAACATTCATCTAGCCGCGATGACTTCATGTACATCTTGTTCAGGCTATGGAGATGTGTCATCTGAACCGTAATATTGTGCTGAGAGTTTCAGGCTGTCCAAAGCAACCACATAAGAGGCAACAGTTAGAAGTCAGTTCGTTTTAGTTTTTGTAGAGCAATTTGCATGAGCGCGAGAACTAAAGCCATGTAAATTTCTAATCGACTAAACATGGCAACAACTGTTCTACAAATCATCTATAATAGTAATTTAGGGCAACATCTAATGCAAATAAAGGTTGAAAACAATGATTACGCAATTGCACGCACGCCTTCTAGCCCTATTACGGCCGATATGGGACCTACAGCGGTTTTCGGGGGCAGCCCCAATTGGGCTGGGTGTTGGTTTTGAACCTAAAACCAACCTGCTGTTGCACGTGCCTTCAAATTCCCCACAAGGGACCAATTTTGGTATCATGCGTGCCCTCCCGCCTTCCAGCCCCATTACGGCCCATGTGGGATATAGAGCAGTTTTATGTTTAGTTCAGTCGTTCAGTCGTGTCCGACTCTTCGTGACCCTATTGACCATGTCACGCCACGCTTTCCGGTCTCTCACTATCTTCCTAACATCACATAACTTCATCTGCAGTGCCTCGAGGATGTCATCTAACCATCGCGTTCGCTGCCTACCCCTTCTCCGGCAACCCTCAACCTTTCCCAACATCAAATCTTTCTCCAGCGACTCCTCTCTTCTCATCAGATGACCAAAGTAGCTGAGCTTTAACTTTAGAATTTGACCCTCCAATGAGCAGTCAGGGTTTATGGTCGACAATATTGACTGATTTGATCTTCTGGCAGTCCAAGGAACTCTCAAGAGTCTTCGCCAGCACCACAATTCAAACGCGTCAATTCTTCGGCGGTCAGCCTTTTTCACAGTCCAACTCTCGCATCCATACATCACAACTGGAAAGACCATAGCACGAGTTATACGGATCTTGGTTGGCAGACTAATGTCTCTGCTCTTTACTAGGCGGTCAAGGCTAACCATTGCTCTCTTTCCCAGAAGCAGGCGTCTCCTAATTTCATGGCTGCAGTCTCCTTCCGAGGTAATCTTGGAGCCCAAGAAGAGAAAATCTGTCACTGCTTCCACTTCTTGTCCATTGATGCTCCAGGACTTGATAGGGCAAGACGCCATGATCTTTGTCTTTTTAATGTTCAGTTTAAGCCCAAACTTCTCACTCTCTTCTTGTACGCGCATCAGAAGTCTCTTGAGTTCCGCTTCACTTTCTGCAATTAAAGTGGTATCATCCGCATATCTAAGGTTGTTGATACGTTTTCCAGCAATCTTCACTCCAGCTGAAGACTCGTCCAGACCGGCCTTCCTCATGATGCACTCTGCATATAGGTTAAATAGGCAGGGTGACAGTATGCAGCCTTGCCTCACTCCTTTCTCAATCAGAAACCAACCAGTAAGACCATGCCCAGTTCTGACTGTGGCCTCTTGCTCTTCATACAGGTTCCTGAGGAGACAGATGAGGTGAATTGGAACTCCCATCTCTTGGAGAGCTTGCCACAATCTGCTGTGATCTACGCAGTCAAACGCTTTCGCATAATCAATAAAGCAGAATTAGATGGGTTTCTGGAACTCTCTTGCTTTTTCCATGATCCAGCGAAGTTTGGCAACTTGGTCTCTAGTTCCTCTGCCCTTGCCAGACCCAGCTTGCACGTCCGGAAGCTCCCGATCCACAAACTGCTGCAGCCTACCTTGGAGGATTTTCAACATCACCTTGCTAGCATGCGAAATAAGCGCGATCGTGCGGTAGTTGGAACAATCCTTGGCACTGCCTTTCTTTGGAATGGGCATGTAAACTGACCTCCTCCAATCCTGTGGCCACTGCAGGGTTGTCGAAATCTTCTAACATATTGTATGCAGAATGTTAACAGCGTCATGGTTGAGGTTTTGAAGCAACTCAGCTGGAATGCTATCAATTCCGCTAGCTTTGTTCTTAGCAAGGCTGACTAAGGCCCATTCAACTTCACTCTTCAGGATGCCCGGCTCAAGATCAGTTATCACAACCGTCTTATGTTGGGTTTGCACATTCGAGTCCTTCTTGTACAGTTCTTCTGTGTATTCCTGCCACCTCTTCTTTATCTCTGCGGCTTCAGTGAGGTCCTTGCCTCGTTTGTCCTTTATCACGCCGATCTTAGCACAGAAGCTTCCTTTGATATCTTTGATTGTCTTATACAGAGCTCTTGTGTTCCTTAATTGGCTGTTGTCCTCAACTGCTTGGCACTGTATGTTCAGGAAGGCATCCTTATCTCTCCTTGCTATCTTCTGAAAATCCGCATTGAGAACCTTGTATCTTTCTTTTTCCCCCATGACTTTTGCCATCCTCCTTTCCTCAGCTATTTGCAAAGCCTCTTCAGATAACCAGTTTGCTTTCTTGCATTTTTTTTGCTTTGGAACTACCTTAGTAGCAACTTCTTGTATTATATCACGAACCTCAGACCACATCTCTTCGGGCTCTTTGCCTTCTAGATCTAACTCTTGAAATCGATTCCTCACTTCCACAGCATATTCTAATGGAACTTGATCCAGATTATACCTGAAAGGCCTTCTAGTTTTCTGCGTTTTCCTCAATCGAAGCTTAATCTTGGCCACAAGAAGCTGATGATCGGTGCCACAATCGGCCCCAGGCCTTGTTTTTACTGCTTGTATAGCGCTTCTCCATCTCTGCCGGCAAATAATATAATCGATCTGATTCCTGTACAGACCGTCCGGTGAAGTCCATGTGTACAGGCGCCTCTTGTGCTTTTGAAAATGACTATTCGCAATGCTCAGGTTGTTTTCTTGACAAAACTCTACTAGCCTCTGCCCAGCTTCATTTGGCTCACCAAGACCTAACTTGCCTGTAATTCCGGATATTTCTTCACTCCCTACCTTGGCATTCCAATCTCCTATGAGAAAAACGACGTCGGATGATGGGGTGCGGTCTAAAAGGCATTGTAGGTCCGCATAAAATCTCTCAACGTCAGCTTCTTCAGCAGTAGTGGTCGGTGCATAGACTTGGATAACTGTTATGTTGAAAGGGTGACCTTGGATCCGAAGTGAAATCATTCGGTCGTTTTTGGGGTTGTACCCTAGCACTGCTTTGCCCATTCTTCTGTTTACTATGAGAGCGACCCCATTCCTTATCTTGGATTCGTGCCCACAATAAAAGACAATGGTCGCCGGAGTCAAATTCTCCCATTCCGGTCCACTTGAGCTCGCTGATACCCAAGATATCGATGTTCAATCTGTCCATTTCTCGCTTGACGATATCTAGTTTACCTTGCGTCATAGATCTTACATTCCATGTTGCTATGTGATACATCTCCTTGCAACATCGGACTTTCCGGTCGTTTCCCGACACATCCACAACTGAGCGTCCTTTTGGCTTTAGCCCAGCCGCTTCATTCGTCCTGGAGCTACTAGGCATCGCCCTTTGTTCATCCCCAGTAACATGTGGGACGCCTTCCATCCTGGGGGGCTCATCTTCCGGCGCCATATCATTAATGGCATTGTGACTGGCCATAGGGTTTTCTTGACAGGAAATACTGGAGTGGGTTGCCATTACCTTCTCCAGTGAATCACATTTTGTCAGAACTCTCTGCCATGACCTGTCTATCTTGGGTGGCCCTACACAGCAGAGCTCACGACTTCATCGAGTTTCGCAAGCCCCTCCGCCACAACAAGGCTGTGATCCATGAAGGCAGTGATCCATGTGGGCAGCCCCAATTGGGCTGGTCGTTGTTTTTGAACCTAGAGCCCACCTGCTGTTGCACGGGCGTTCAAAGTCCCCACAAAGGACCGATTTTGGTACCATGCGGGCACGCCCGCCTTCCAGCCCCATTACAGCCTATGTGGGACCTAAAGCGGTTTAGCTAAGGCTGCCTCATTTGGGCTTCACGAGGGCTTGCCCAAATTGAGCCCTTATTCATATTTCACCTGCCCTCAAGTAACCTACAAGGGGCCGATTGGAGCAGCATGTGGGTATGTCCGTTTTCTTGCCCCTCTACGGCTGATGTTGCTCCCACAAAGATTTTTAGGGGGTGGCCTTACTTCGGATCTATGAGGACTTTCCCATAAAAAGGCCACATTTAGGTTGGGTTGCCCTCAAATATCCGGCAAGGGACCCTTGTGGTCTGGATGCAGGAATGTATGGGACCCATGCAGGAGGAGCAGGGGCATGCCCAAATGGGGCTCGCCCACCTTTGCCCCATCGGGGACCGATGCAGGTTTTATGATGGTTGCCCCAGCCCCACTTGCCTACATCGGATCTACTGGGTCCCCACATTCTGTGCTACCTGGGGCGCGTTCTTGATGTAATTAAGTGCAAAAAATTTAAGCATGCGACATAGGAAATAATAGTTATAGGTCTTTAGGGAGTACGAACGGAAATAGAAAAGCAATATGTGGGAATGAGTAAACATATGAAAATATTAAGTGCCTTTGAAAAAGGAAGAACAGGACCTACGAAAGTAGTGCGCCGATAGTATGTTGACGTGCAAAGAAACATTATAGTCAAAAGCTTTGCTCAAATACTTGTTTTTTTTTATTCACTAACATACGTAGTATCATGCTCTAAAAAGATCGTTTGTGTGACTGTCGCTATGATACTATTACTTCCAGGGAACCATACTTTTCCCATCAAATGAGTCAATGAACTGCTTTATTGTCAAGCGAATTACAATATATCATAGTGCAAATCGTCTAAGAGGCATGGCATAAACAAAAAGAGGGAACTGTTACTTTAACAAGTTCAGAAATCCTGTAGATTTGCATAAAGATATGTTTAAGTAAAGGTATTTTTGGCGGTCGTCGTCGACCGCAGTTTATGTGAAGATTTAAGAAAATTGCCTCAATCAAAGCTCTGCTCGCTTTTCGGCTGTGATCATCTTTCTGTTAGGCATTCATTTATTTTTACGAGAGATCAGTCCTGCTTTCACTACGTTCACATTTTGGAAATTTCCTTCACGCATTTTCTAAATTAGGATTGTCGTAGCTTTTCGAACTATTAAAACGTGTCACTAGCCCTATGTTATGTTTTCCATTTCCTGTGCCTACATTGTGGCCAGAAACCGGGTCCCCTATTTTCCATTCACTTGATCTAAGCTATACAAAGACATCTCACATCACGGGTCGCGTAGGTGTCTCAAATATATCAGAGGTTACAGCATTGCTCAATTCCATTGCTAATATTAATCTAGATACAAGATTATATGCATTTTGGCTGCTGATCTTGACCCCAAAATTTTCATTGTATTTACAGTATATTCATAACATAATGACGTCTATGACCCCACCGCAATAACTAAGGCTTATTTTCGATCTGTTTTGTCACGTCATCCCGGGACTGGAATGACCTACCACAGCATGCCATGCATCATAGCCACGCCATTCATTTTAAGAACGTTATCAAGACCACTGTTGTTTAACTGTCATGCAAATCACTCATGTATGCCCCATACCAAAGACCTTTGTGATGGCAAATAAATAAATAATATAAACAGGGTTGCTCACCAGATATAGAAGCATGCACATATAAAGACAGGTTACACAAACTCTACTCCTACGTGGTAGAACACAATATTTAAGTATATTTTCAATAAGCAACACGACTATTTCATGCAGCTTGCACAAACCAGGCCGCTAAACGGTGGTCCGCATACAATGTTGCTGCAATGGCTTTCTAAACACATTCAAGTCAACCATGTTTACCTTATTCATCAGACTCTCGCAACATTGGTTAAAACGTTTTGGAGCATAGAGAAATGCAACCGAATTTATGCCATACTAGGGTTTTCTCAGCAGGTTGATTCATTCCGGGCCCACTATACGCAACTTTGTTCAATGAAAATTTCATTTAGATTTTCTGAATTTCAATCGAACTCTCAGAGCTATTTTTACAGCAAGCATATATCCCTTCTTATCTATGTACGAGGTCATCCACATCTAGCTATTACACGATCACTGCTTTCAAAATGACGTTGCGTCTGACGCTGGAGCATATCGAAGGAAACCAATACAAGCACAGAGGGACCCGGATGTGGTGCTTCGCATGGCCGGCCAATTAGATTTACTGCGCGGACGGGTTGGACGCAATGACGCCTTGAAAGCAGTGACAATGTCATAGATAGAAGTTGATGACCTTGTACGTCACTGTTATTTCCTCAGAAGATATTCGGAAAGGCATTGAACGACTTAAGGTGTCATCCCCCCGCAGGGGGCACCTGTTAAAGCAGGTGTTTGTGTGTTGTGTGCGACACCACGGACCCCGAGCACCCACGCTTAGCCGTGCGTGGCATCGTCGTGTCTGGGGAAAAGGGGATCCTGGTGGTTGAGCCGATGCCGAGTGTTTGGACCTTTAAGGCCCCTCGGCGGAGGCAACACACCACTTTGGCCCACGCTTCCCATAGACGGCACCTCCGGGCTGACCCACCCGGGGGAAATCGGCAGTCGCCTTTTCCTGTTCTCCCCTCCATCTTTCACTTTCCTATTTTCTTTCTTAGAACTGTCCTGTCCTCTCTTACCTTCTTCATTTCTTCCTACTTCCAGGCGGCGAGGGTTAACCTTGTGTGGCTAGCTACCCTGAGTTACGCCATATTGGGTTATAGTTGCGGTGTACAGCTGGCGTGGGCAGGAATAGACAATTTCTGTCCCGTCCCCTCGTTGGGCTCCATGGTGGGTGGCTGGCACTGCAGCCGAAAAATACACTTTTTATGGCATCTAAACACCTTAACCCCGATCGTCCTCCTTCTAAAAGGGGGCGCACCGAGACCACCATGTTCTTCTCAAAGAACATAAACAACTTTCCTCGTTTCCACGTGGTCCACAGTGACCACGAGGAAATCACTGCACGACTTGTGTCCCCATTTGTTGTTTCTCGAACGTTGACTGAGGCCATTGGCCAGGGCTATAAGATAAAGAAACTTGGAAACGGTGACCTGCTACTAGAATTAATATACAACCATCAGTATCAGAAGCTAAGTGCAGTCGAATCATTTGGAGAAATACCGGTACAGATTAGCCCGCACCGATCACTAAACACTGCCCGAGGAGTCATCTCTGATGATGACCTTAGGTACGTCAGTGAACAAGAACTTCTTGAA
Source organism: Amblyomma maculatum (assembly GCF_055883805.1). Taxonomy (NCBI): domain Eukaryota; kingdom Metazoa; phylum Arthropoda; class Arachnida; order Ixodida; family Ixodidae; genus Amblyomma; species Amblyomma maculatum. Next base: position 838,016 of record NW_028146755.1, on the reverse strand, counting down.
GGCCTGAAGGAACAAAATGTCACAGATGTTTACCGGATAAAGATCAGACGAGATAACAAAGAGATAGAAACAAAGCACATTGTACTCACCTTTGCTGCAAGCACTCTCCCAGAATCAGTCGAAGTAGGCTACACAAAGATAAAACTGAGGCCCTACATCCCTAACCCACGCCGCTGCTTCAAATGTCAGAAATATGGCCATGGCTCTCAGAGTTGCCGTGGCCAACTCACATGTGCAAAGTGTGCCTCGCACGAACACCCTACAGACAACTGCGAAGAACAGCTGCTTCTCTGCTCAAACTGTGAAGGTAACCACCCAGCTTATTCACGCTCATGCCCATACTGGAAAAAAGAAAAAGAAATAATTACACTGAAAGTCACCGAAAACATATCTTACGGAGAGGCACGAAAGCGGCTTTCTCTCCCTCAAAAGCCACACTACTCCGTTGTGACGCAGCAGGGCGCGGCATCACAGCGGTCGTTGGCACCTGCCCAGGAAGCACACAGTTCTTCCAGGGCAGCGCCACCTGCGCCCTCGGTGGAGTCAGCTAGCGCTACTCCACCACCACCCGCAAAGCTGGCTGCGCGGACCCCCAGGTCAGCCGGCCCAAAGGCCTCGACCCATGAGTCGAGGCCTAAAACTGACAATCCTGTGCTTTCTGCACAGTCGTCCACCGCATCTGAAGATGCGATGGACACAACTTCTTCACCCCAGCTGCCTAGGCGGCAAAGCTCACTGGAGCGAAAAAGAAAGGGAAAAGTCCCAATAACAGGTCCCAAGGACCTACAAACCTAAATTTAAACTTGTCCCTTAAATAACTTTTAATTATGGCGCTCCTCATTTATTGGAACTGCCGAGGACTCTTTAAAAATTTAGATGATATATATGAAATTCTTGCGGACTATCAGCCAAACATACTTTGTCTGCAAGAAACCCATTTAAAACCAGCAGACTCAAATTTCCTTAAGCAATATAATGTATTCAGGAACGACAGGCAAGGCAGCTCTCACTCCTCTGGTGGCGTTGCCATTGTAACACAAAAATCAATCCCCTCTCGAAACATCTCACTCAACACAGACTTAGAGGCAGTGGCAATCAGAAGCTTAGTTTATGGCAAAATAACAACCGTATGTTCCCTGTATATTGCTCCAACTTATAAGCTAAGTAGCGAAAGTTTTGAAAAATTGATTGATCAACTTCCGGAACCTTGGTTGCTGGTCGGAGACTTTAATGCTCACCACCCATTATGGGGATGTACAAGAACGGACTCCCGAGGTGTTCTAATCGAAAAATTCTTATTGTCCTCGGGATCATGCTTACTAAACACGAAACAGCCAACTTACTACAATATAGCTTATAACTCTTACACATCCATAGACCTAGCCATTGGCTCCTCGATGTTCCTGGCAGCTACAGAGTGGACTGTCATTAACAATCTATACGGAAGTGACCATTTTCCGATCTTAATAAAATATACTGGGAACGGAAATGAAAATGTGTCGAATCCCAGAAAATTCAAAGAAAATGCAGCCAACTGGAAGATGTTCAGGGAACAGTCATCATTGGCCAGTACATCAGTTACTGACTTAGGCGTTGATGAAACTCAACGCTTAATCACGCTGCACATCATAGAGGCAGCAGAAAAATACATTCCACAGACGTCAAGTAAGCCACGAAATAAACGAAGACCCTGGTGGAATGCAGAATGTAAGACTGCTCGTGAAACTCAAAACAGGGCATGGTCGAAACTACGCCGATACCCCACAGCCGAAAACCTAATAGCCTTTAAGCGTGCAAAGGCAAATGGCAGGCGTATTCGACGCATCTCCAAGCGAGAAAGCTGGTCATCATTCCTTTCTTCAGTGAACTCCTATTCTGACGCACACAAAGTTCACAACAGGATAAGAGCACTTAAAGGATATAGCACAGTCCCAACGCCCCTTGTCAGCACCAGTGGTGACTCTCTTGAACATCAAGCAGACACACTAGGGCAACACTTTGAATACATATTCAGCTCAGCACACTATACAGATTCCTTTTTGCGGCACAAGGCAAGAGAGGAGAGGAAGCACATACATGATAAAAGGCCATCCTCAGGAGGATACAATAGCCCATTCACCATGCAGGAGCTGAAGATTGCACTAGACACATGTGGTAACACAGCTCCAGGTCCTGACAGGATCACATATGGAATGCTCAGGCATCTGCATGTGAACACTGTTGAAACCCTACTCTACCTGTATAACAAAGTATGGGCCACAGGACGCTTTCCTAAAGCATGGAAGGAAGCGATCATCATCCCAATATTAAAACCCGGAAAAGAACCCACACTTGCTGCTAGTTATCGGCCTATCGCACTAACCAGCTGTCTATGCAAGCTTTTTGAGAAAATGGTAAATCGTCGCCTTCTCCATTTCCTTGAATACAATGGTCTTCTTTATCAAAACCAAGCTGGTTTTAGAGCTGGGCGATCAACAGCTGATCAGCTCATTGCCTTTGAGTCTTATGCAAGGGATGCTTTTGCACATAAACAACATTGTTTATCTGTCTTTTTCGATCTTGAAAAAGCATATGATACCACTTGGCGCTATGGTATCATCCGCGACCTCTTCTCTCTTGGCATCACAGGAAACATGTTGAGCACAATTCGAAGTTACTTGTCTGAGCGGACCTTCAAAGTTCGTGTTGGCAATGCATATTCAAAGCAGTACATTCAAGAAAATGGTGTCCCTCAAGGTGGTGTTCTCAGTTGCACACTTTTTGTAGTCAAAATGAACTCTTTAAAAAGCGTGCTGCCAAAAACTATTTCTTGTTCTGTATATGTTGATGACGTCCAGATAAGCTTCAAATCTTGCAACTTGGCCATCTGTGAACGACAAATTCAGCTAGGTGTAAACAAATTGTCCAGGTGGGCTGATGACAATGGGTTTAAATTTAACTCTGGAAAGAGTGTTTGTGTACTTTTCTCTAAGCAGCGTGGCATCAGGCCTGACCCCAACATTACACTGAATGGCCAGAGCCTTGCCTTTAAAAAAGAACATAAATTTCTTGGCGTAGTTGTTGACGAAAAACTTTCCTTCATTCCCCACATAAAACAGTTGCGACTGAAGTGTCTCAAAGCGATGAATTTGCTAAAAATTCTCTCTCACCGGTCATGGGGCACAGACCGCGACTGCCTTCTGAACCTTCTGAATAGTGTAGTTCTATCACGCATTGACTATTGCTCGGTGGTTTATGGGTCAGCATCATCCTCTGCGCTAAAATTGCTCGATCCCGTGCACCACCTCGGCCTTCGCCTCGCTACAGGCGCTTTCCGAACTAGCCCAATTGCTAGCCTCTATGTCGAGGCGAACCGATGGTCACTGCAACGAAGGAGACAATTTACTTCTCTAACTTATGCTATGAAGGTACTATGCCAACTGGACCATCCATGTCGTCGGCTCCTGCTTGACAAAACTGGCACAGCACTTTTCTCAAAAAAAACCATCTCTAACACCACCATATCCAATCAGAGTTGCCACGCACATTGAATATCTGAATGTTTCGGTTACCAGTCTTCATACAACTTCCATAAAAGACCTAATTGCTCCTTGGGAAATGCACGGTGTTAATTGCGACCTGTCGTTTCTTGAAGTGGGCAAACATGCATCCCCTATTGCCATACAGCAGCATTTCATGTCACTTCAGGAGAAGTACACTTGTGATGAATATTACACTGATGCTTCGAAGTCTGCTCAAGTCTCCTGTGCAGCACATGGACCACAGTTTTCACAGTCAAAAACCCTGAACAGAAATACTAGTATATTTACCGCTGAATGCAATGGTATCCTTTTAGCTGTGAGACACATTATAGAAAATAAAATACAGACGTCGATCATCTACACAGACTCCCTCAGTGTTTTAAAGTCCCTATCCTTTTGGAAATGGCAAAATAAGAACCCAGTACTGAACTCTCTTTATAACACCCTTATGTTTGCCCATGAACAAGAAATTAAAATTACACTGTGTTGGGTGCCAGGCCACCGCTGTATACCTGGTAATGAGGCAGCTGATAGGCTAGCTGCTTCAGCTGCCCTTAGAAATGACACAGACATTGATAAGATAACTTATCATGACCTCAAACCACACATAAAAAACATGATTCGACAACAATGGCAAGAGGAATGGGACGCAGCATCAGAAAATAAACTACACACAATAAAGGCAAAAATAGGCAGGTACACCACAGAAAAACAACACAGATTTAAAGAAGTAGCCCTGTGCAGGCTGAGAATTGGCCACACATACATAACCCATACATATCTTTTAACCAACTCTCCTGCACCACACTGCTCGAGATGTGGTGATCGACTCACTGTCATACATGTTTTAATCATATGTGCACAACTGGAACCAGAAAGAAGACGTCATTTTCCCTCCTTGTTCACTCATCAAATACCTGCACACCCATCCATTTTTATTGGCGACAACCCAATGTTTCCTTTAAAACAGGTGCTTAAATTTTTATCACAAGTAGGCTTTTTACATGAAATTTTTTATCGACGTGGGTCTCAGCCAGCTCCTCCTTGAGAGGACGGATGAGATATTTTAACACATCTACTTATACATTGCGCATCCATTATATATCACAAATGAATTTTAGGCCCTATACACCATTGTTTTTAGCGATATCACAGAGCGAATACATTTTTAGGCCCTATACACCAGTTTTTTATCCCTTCATGAAAAATCACAACTATTCCATCATATAAACTTGAGTGCACCATTAACCTTGAGTTTGGCGCTCTTTGGCCTGAGTCGCCCTTGCGCCATTAAAATCCATCATCATCATCATTAAGGTGTCATCCTCATGCAATAAATATTGCATACGTACAAAATTGCTGCAAATACTGTGCACTATTATTTAATTATACATCACTGCCTGCTCGTACAATCCTTACAGCACCCCACCCAACGAGTGGCCTACCGAAGAACTAGGTTCAGTCAAGAAATCTGGTGACACACAGAATCCACGCATTACTCTCACATTTGACTTCCGTTTCATGATAAGTTTTTTCAGCGTATAATGTTTAATCAGGTTGTAGTGCACTAAAATCTAACCAGTTTTGTATTCGAAATAAGCCCGAACTTCACAATGTATTTTCATGTTTCCTAGAAGGCGGCATAGCATGTTACTCATTTCTAAATTTTCTAAAACCTTTTGATAATATCAGTTATTCTCAGTTGGTTTAAATATTTAGCCAACCTAATATACTCAATTTTATTCTTGCCTTCGCTTGCAACCCCATCCAATTCGTTTTTGTAAACAATTATGATTCGTCATCAGTCCCACTACAATCTGGCTCACAGAAGGGTCAGTTGTTGGAATAATATTAAGGCTTGGCTGATATGTCCGAAAAGGTAGAAATAAAAAGTAAAAAACAAACAAACATGGAAGTTAGATATGGCAGCAATATGACACATGTGATATGATGTCACGTTAAGATAAGACTGACATTCACGAAAGTGAATGTAATGGGAAGTTGTATATAAATACCATGCCATGCCTATTCTTGCCATGTCTTATCATAGTTTAATGAGCCGGTCACTTGTCATTAGTCAGTAAGTTTCGGAATTCAATGTTCATGAATATGGAATCGCTGACTTTTGTTAGCTATTTAAGGGCATCAACATGGCACGTGCCTAGTCATGACTCTATAAAGTTCTCTCATGAAGCACAAAAGTGCTGAAGAGGCACCGAAAATGACTGGGAGCTAATGAAGTGCAGCCAATGCACATGAGTTTACCTTTGTCTAATGTAGATTTCTGCAGTAGTCTCAAAATGTTTTGATATAGGTGAGAAAATTCGCATACTACCTCACCTAATATCTGCTTATTCGTTGACTACTGTGTAATTTACAGCGGTCAATCACGCAGATGACATTACTTACCGACAAACTAATTTGAACAATTTATATGAGTGTCCCTCAATAAATGTGGAATTATACATATTGTAAGCATTCCATGGCTATTCTACTATCACTTGTACCTACTATTGTTATTATCCCGCAACGCTGCTCCTGCACGTGCCTCGGTTCGCCATCAGAATAAACGCCGTACACGGCATTCCTTGCCTTGTCGTCATGACCTTTCCGTCTCGACCAGGACTTCTTTCACAAGTGGTGGAGGTGCTGGGTAAAATAAGGGGGAATGTAGTGATGTGAGCGTACGTCGGCGCTGGGCCGGGTGCAGGAGGGTAAGGTGCGATAGAGTGGATAATTGTTGCCAAATCATGTTAAACTATATTGCGGAGGCCGGTGTCGTTAAAAGGTGGAAAAGAATAATCACACCCGTGGAGGCAGAAAGTGCTCAAGGCTTGCAGCTCCTCGCCGATGATTGCTCGAAGCATTGCCCGCAGTTCGAGGTGAGCAGAGGTCGGGCCAGTATCGAAGCCTTGTTTGCAATAGGGAGGACTGCAGCTGGTCGAGGTGCTGGCAGATGGTAACAATTGAATCAACACTTGAAGGAGTCTGGGCAAGTAGGGTGTTAACACCTACAGAGTAGATTCATTCAATACCGTGTACACGTTGATGTTCCGGCATGGTGTGATTATAACGCCGGAAAAGTGGAAGTACTTCCTTTATGTAAGACGCATATGATTCATAGGGACCTTGAATGCGGGAAGTGAGCTTTTTCTTCGCAACCTCAGTGGGAGCAGCCGGGTCTGCGAAATATTGTCGAAACTGCTGTTTAAAGGTGGGCCAGTTAGTGGTTTCGGGCTCGTGCTTGATGAACCAGCTCTAGGCGACCAGAATGAGATAGACAGAAGCAGTGAGAAACTTTGAAGCATCGTCCCACATTTTGTAGGCGCTGAGATTTCATAGGTGTCCAGCTAGTCATTCGCGTGTTCATCGCGAGGAGTAGCTAACAGCAACGGGTCGCGTTGTCTTGTTGCAACAGTCAAAGGGGGCGGTGAAGCCAAGGTAGAGGGTCCGGCCGTGGTGGTGTGCTATCGGTTGGCATGATGAGGGTGGCAGTTGCCACATGGCAACCGGAACGCATCTACAGCGAGAGGCAGGGTATAAATCAGCAAGAGGATCGAGTGTCACTTCCATCACTTGAGAAAGAACCTGGCCTTCTTTCACAATGTCGAAATGGGTATGTATTCACGTCAATTGTAACCAACAAGCACGAGCTACTTGATTAACAATGTTCCTTACGGATCGGTGCCATCCTACAAATACGTTGTCGCTATAGCCTACCTTATAATCTTTCATGGCATTTTCACATCGAGTCCAACATTTAAACGAAGGTTTGTGCATGTGCGCATACAATTCTTGCTCTCGAGAACTCTACTGAAAATGCCACCTACACAACAGTCGTATGCCCTCGTTTTGATTATGCATCAACTTTTGAAACCTCGGTAACATCGCATCCATAAACGAACTAGAGGTGTGTAGCGTCGAATTGTCAGAGTCACAGTTGAAATATGTCATCGGACATCAGGTGTTACGTGTATGAAAATCTAGCATCAAGCTTCAATAACTATCTACTCGTCTCAAACTTTCAGACAATTTTAGTGTGCACGAAAATACTACTACAAAGCACCCTTCAATTCTACGTTCTTAAAGTAGTCAACTTTGATATCAGCTTGCGTCAATCCCAGTCACAAAGTTGCGGTTCCGCGCTGTGGAAAAGTGACAAGCTATCATTGTTTTCATTCCTAAAACGTGCGGCCATGGCTGGAACTACCTTCTCTAGCCAGCTACTTGCATCATCAATCCTGCGCTTTCTAGAAGAAGAGTAATTGCGCTGCTAGAGTCTGGCTGATATCATACTAATTCTTGGTCTTTTACACACTGATTTTATTTCAGATGTAAAGATCTATTGTTATTGCACTCTGTACGCATATATTGTATTGCATTTTCGTGTTGAGATATTCTCACGAGCATTGCATTGTAACACGGATTCTTTTCAGATCACCTTTGTGTTGATTTCCTGGCACCAACCCATCTGTAATGCGAAAGCTCTGAGACTAAAATAGGTGAAGTGAAAATAATTTAGTTCCTAAAATTAAACAACGTACACAAGATCAGGTGGCTTCCAAATCTCCGTAGAATTTATTCAAATATAAAACACACTTTATGTTCTTCTGGTGTCATAACGTGCAAAGGCCTTAAACGAACTGAATGCGGCGGGGTCTCTTGTTTACCACAGGAGAGAGGTTTCCCCGCCCATAATTGATTTAGACAAGGTGACTTTTTATAGTAGAGGTGCGTATAGTATGAATCCCAGAACTGTTCTCATTAAAGATTAAGATAAAACAATCAATATACTCGCACATCTTCCTTTGGCACTCTTCGTACATCTTTATATTTTAAAACACAGTAAACGTGTTTCTGTGCCTGACTTAGCTGCTCTATATTCTGATGTTATCTTTCGTATGGAAAGACTTAAAGATTACATTTGTGTATGAGGTTCCTTAATAAACGTCTGATAACTGAATTCCCAAATAGCCCCATGTATTGTTCAAGACTGTCCACCACCCTATTAAATATATGCAGGGGTAGTCACACACTGAATCACACCTCTCATACCTGTATGGTCAATACGGACAAAATCTAGGGCCCATGTACTAGAGTGCTTGTGTCTAAATAACATTTGCTTATTTTACGAGGCTAGGCGTTCATTTCACCCCACACATTTTGTGGGCTCATCAAAGTGGCAGAGCTAGACCAGTCTGAGCTTGACAGTAGTGCAGCTGAGGTGATGTAAATTCAGAAATGAGCAGCATTTGGGCTGAAATTCTAATATGGCTTTAAAACACTTTTTTGCAGAAATGTATTCTCTCCTGTCGCTAGTTTGTATTTGATTTAGTTTGGATACAATTAAACTCATTTTTGTATTGATTGCCTGAGCTAAAGTAGTGCATACGGTGGTTCTTGCAGTTTCCCCGGCAACTTGTTGCTATGTAGCCTTTATGCAGTGCCTACATACAAACGATTTGGGTCCATGTTTTTTTTTTTCGAATTAGTTTTTTCACGCTATAAAATGAATTACACTGGTTAAAAGAGGCTGGTTGTTGAGGAGTAAATAATATTGCGAAAGCAATACTATGCCAGGTCTCCAGTCTTCAGCGTAGAGTGGTACGGTTAGTTACGCTTTACACCACGTCACTACTGACGTCATACCAGCGCGACAGCAAGTGGGTTCTTAAGGGTATTGGGCTCGTAGCCATGCCGGGCGTTTCGCCATTCTTCCACATAACACCCCTTGATACTTTGAAAGTTACGCCAACGATTGAACTTTGCCGCCGCCGCGCTACCTCCTCGCCTCCTCCTCGCCCCTTGCGCGCCCCTTCGCTGAAGGCCGGCTCTCCGCCCGATTTCCTGAGCGACGATTGGTCTCCCTGCCGTTGCCCTTGGAAACCAACGCGCGTCCGGCGTTTTCCTTGTGTTTTCTTTTTCCTTCGCACCATTTTTCTCCTATTCTCGGCGAGCGAATATTGCGCGCTGGGCTTTTATTGCAGCGTGCAAGCTCTATGCCGTGCTGTTGAGCGTACAACTGCAGCAAGAGGCCTGAAGATGGTTATGTGGTATTCATGATACCTCAAGGCAAGCATGACGGCTTGCGCAAGAGTCAATGGATTCACAAGATTAGTCGAAAGAAGTTTATTCCTAGAAAGAACAGGGTTGTTTGCGACGTAATGCGCCTTTCTCACTCCCCCTAATAACGCGTCACCTGACGCTGCGTTTTCTATTCCTGCTTGCTCCTCAATATTTTTGCGGCGGCAACATGTTCATTGTATAAAAATAAGGTTGTCCTCTGCAGAATGCTGAATATTCTGCGAAGCTCCAAGGCTCCATCATTTCACACGCTGTCGACTTCTGTAGTCAGAAATAAGGCACTATAATCTGCTTTTTGCTGTCAGTGATAACTGTGAAAGTAGAGTCTCTCGATTGCATTTGTCGCGATTATGCTAAGATCCCTGGCCTCCTTCACTAAAAATCAAAATTGGGACTTGTAGAGGAGCTAGTCTTTCCAGCTTGTACTTGTAGTGTGCGTCGGTTACTCAGGAGCAATGAATGCTGGCCCTGAAAAACGCTTTGGCAAGTAAACCCGAGGTATTGCGGGTAGTCTGCAATAGTTAGGTCGTACGGCATTTTTTTTTCAATTCTTGAAATTGCCATGTTTCGACGCACGCGTGGGTTGAAAAGTATGCGTTCGTTTTTTCACGGATGCGGCCAATGGGCAGGGGGTGTTCACATTATCACACACGCTTCACTTTGACCATGACTACTAGGCGTTGGTAGGTTACCTTCGCTTTGAAAGCTGGAGCTCTAAAAGCGCGATTCCGCGTATTCATTTATTGCGGGAAAAGGTATCCCATCGATGTCAAATCAGCCGGAATCATTGCATCAATTTTCTGTATTTACGAAACTTAAACAATCAATAATGATTATAGTTATGATGTAAAAATAGGGGAACAATTTGCGAGCAAATATTCTTTGCACTGTAACATATTACTCATTTCAATTGCACGCAAGAAGATTTTTTTTCACCTAGCCTGAGTGATTAACTCATCGCTCTATGTTCTAGCTACATTTCACTGAAGACCGGTTTGAGCCGCCAATATTACACGAACTTGAAAAAAAAACTGAGGCCCTACGCAGTTCCATCAATTTTCTCTCACCGACCTGTCCTGAAGCAAAGGACGCCTCCTCGACAGAGACATGAACCTCGCGCTGATAATAGTCAGTTATTTCTGTGCCTTGCTCTTTTCCCACCTCCATATATGAGAAAATAAGAAAGTATAAGAATTAAAAGTCTATGTATAGGTGTCTCGTCAGATATTATGAGGTAATAGAGATATTATTGACAACGTAAGTCAACGAAAATTGAAGTATATATCAATGGGTCATATATATATCAATAGTGATAGCTAATGATGGTGACTGTTACGGAGATTAATAGTAAATGATAGTAATAGGCCCAAATAATGAGGTGATAGTGTTCGTTGCGAATAGTGACAGTTATGATACGTCACTTGACGGCATTAGTGGATATAGTGATAGATAGGATAGCGATAGTTAATGAATTGGCAGTTATATGCTTTCTCATTTCCGCACGTTGAAGACTTATGTGCCCCCTGTTTTTTTTATTTGACTGGTGCGTTCAGTGACATTACGCTCTTTTACATAGCGCATGAGGCCCCAGCATGCTTGCCCCAGAACTTGTGTCTCGGCTATAGGGCCGACCACTTCTCCCAGTGTACCCTGCTGTCTTTTAACCACAACTTTTCTTTAAGGCATTGCCTGACAAGACTGTGACAATGAAAGGAGATCCCTCCATCGGAGGAAAAAGGAGTAAAGAACGAGTCACCATTCTTTTAGCCGCAAACATGACACGACAGAGCGCTTGCCGCTTGTCGTCATTGGAAAGGCACAAAAGTTACGGTGCTTTAAGGACGTGCCTGCTCTTCGGGTGGAATACCGGGCTAATAAAAAGGCCTGGATGACATCGGAAATTTTTCGCGGCTGAATACAAAAGTTAGACTGACAGTTTTCCACGAAGAACTGCAAGGTGTTAATTGTCCTTGACAACTGTAGTGAACATAACAGTGCCACCGGACTGAACAACATTGAAGTTGCTTTTTTTGCCGCCCAACACTACATCGGCCCTCCAACCGATGGACCAAGGTATAATTCAGCATGTGAAGACTAAATACCGCAGGCGCGTGCTGGAACGAATGCTACTGTGCAATGAAGTCGGTAAGCAGTACGACGTGGATCTTCTGAGCGCGGTCAACATTCTTGCCTACGTTTGGAAGAACACGCCTGCGCACCTCATCACTAACTGTTTCCGACACAGTGGCAGAAGCGTCGCCAGACGACAATGCAGATGACTGCCCGGATTTCGGAGGTGTGCTGCTGGATGCGTTGACACTTGCCGATTACATCAGCATTGATGACGGCGTTGCTACAGTCGGCTCTCTAACTGAGGAAGAAATTGTCCGGGACGTACTGCACGGCGAAGATTCGGAGGAGGAAGAGGGGCTACGAGAGGAGCAGCCTCGGCCCCCTCGCACTGTGAAGGAAGCAGCAGAGGCCCTCGTTGTGTTAGAGGAATTTTGTTGGGGCACTGCAGATGGCATGCGCGCTGCTAAGCACCTGGAAGGACTGTGGAAAATAGTATCCGCGTGAGTTTCGGCGGGAAAGCAGACAAGCATTCGTGTTTACTTTAAGTAATAGAGGTATGTTGAGATAAAATCGTGTATGTTTTTTTTTTTGTTCTCTCGATAATTCGGACATATCTTACGGTATCTAGAAGTCCGAATTAACGAGCTTTTACTGTATACAGAAATCGGCTTGTGACGGTACTTAAGATGCGAAAAAAACGATACCGTATTTGTCGCGTAATCAACCCACTCGCATAATGAACCCACCCTTCACTTTTACGCCCGAGAATTTGGAAAAAGAAAAAAAAAACGTTAAGGCCAGCTCGCTCACATGCAAGCGATTGAGCGATCTCAGCCACGTGCGACAGCGACAGAGCAAAAAATTTCCAACTGGTTGGAACTGCGTCCCTCTCGTCGCTCGAGCCACCGTGGCAGCTGGGCACAAGGTTTCTGTGTCGCCGCGGCAGAAGTCGCGAGCGTTTTCGCTGCTTGTCGAAGGCGCGCGCCACTCCGTTTCGGTCTTCTCATCCACAGCTCATTTCTTGGCAGCGTGCCAAGACGCTGCGCAGCAATAACGTCAAGGCGCGGGGCGGCGCGTTTATCTTTTGTTAGCTCCTGCAGTGGCGGGGAGCGAACATGGCAGAGTGCCCGTGATGGCTTGATTGCACAAGCCTGGTTCGATATATCACGCCGCGCCCCAGTTGTCCACTGCCACAAAATCATTGGAAAGCGTGATAGCTAAATGCTGTTGAAGCGAAAAATGCTAAAAGCCAGTGTCACGATCGCAGCAGACCGCGTGCTTTCATTGATTCATACATGCAAGAATAAACGACTCTTGCAAAAAAAAAGGCCATTTCTTAACGTTTGCAGCAGCCATATCTTCCACTAAGCCACGCTTACAGCACAACGATAAGAATAGCCATGTCAGCCGCCGCGCGCAGAGGGTTCACAACACCTGGAGAAAGCGTCCGACGTTCTGTCTGAAAACGGGCTGAGCTGGCTTGACGCACGTGTAGCGCGTGCTACTGCGAACGAAGGCCGGGAGAGAGGAAGGAAAGAGATAGCTCGGCAAAAAAATGGGCACACCCTTGCGCTTCGCTATATCGCTTTTTCCCCCTATCGTTCCCACCGGCTCTCTGGTTCATTCGCGCACATGTCTTGCAAACTTCACGTGCTGGCACGGTGGAAACGACAATCTCAAATGGGCGTGGCGCTGCCCTATACCAGTCATCGCCGAACTTTCCCCTCTTATTCTTTTCGCGCGTGGCTTGAAAACGTCATGCGGCAAACGGCCGAGGGTGATACGATCGTCTTTGGGGGTGGCACACTTTTCAGCGTGCGGTGCAGAGTTCGATATATGACGCGGCTTTTCTTTACTTTTACATGGGATTTTCAAGGGGATATTTCATGAGTTCGATATATCCAAAATTCGATATAGCAGGGTTCGAACGTAACAGCCTGGAAAACGCAACAGTGAGGAAGGCTCCGAAAAGGAACGAGATTGGTGCAGCTTTCACTTCAAACAATTTATTTCCGCAAAGTGACGTTAGGACTTTAAAAAATCAAGAATAGTGGACTGCCGTTTCTTTCGCTCGCTAGAAAACACCAGGCGCTTCTCAATAGCCTGGAAAGCCGCATTGCTGTCCGCGTCGCTTTGAGGTGCGACATACCTACGGAGGAGGTTCAGAGCCGTGACCGCCTCTCCAAAACTCGGATCTGACAAATCCTCGGAATCTTGTGGCTCGAGCTCGTCATCACAATCTGCGGCTTCACTCGCAAACGAGCTCGCGACAATATCATCCATACTCTGGCACTCCGATGTCACGACTGCAGCATCCACTGCAACATAGTCGCGGTATGTGAGTTTCGTGGCACACAGCGCATCCATCGCCTCAGTGAGCTCTTGACCGCGAGAGGCTGCTTCCGACTCCCCAGCATCTGTGTCAGGAAATTCCCCTTCGCCGTCCGTGCGAAAGCCACACTGCGCAAAGCAGTGCTGTGCATTTGATGCAGCCAGTGCAGCCCACGCTGAAGCGACATAATGCATAACGTCAAGCACCGAAATGGTCGTAGGCTGCTGTCCACGATTAATACGCGCAAGACAGCGCTTCGCAACACACTTCCGGTAGCAATGCTTCAGGTTTTTTATGACGCCGGCATCCAGCGGCTGCAAATGGCTTGTAGTGTTCGGCGAGAAGAACACAAGCATGACGTTCCGAAGAAACTGCGGGTCTCTTGAGTGGGCAGCACAATTGTCTAGAAAAAGAAGAACACTCCTGCACTGGGATCCCATCTTGTCGAAGTAGTGAAGAAATTCTTCGAACAACGAACACGTCATCCATGCACGACTGTTACTTCTGTAGTGACATGGCAGCAGGCGAGTGTTTCGATATGTGCCAATTACCCATGGCTTTAACTTACCGGAACCATCCATGTTGCAGCAAAGGAGCACCGTCAATCGCTCTTTGCTGTTTTTGCCTCCGTGACACGCTTCTCCTTTCAAGCTTAGGGACTTCGACGGTTGCACCCGAAAAAAAAGGCCCGTTTCATCAGCGTTGTAGATGTCACGAGGCGCATAGCCCTCAATTAGTATAGCAGATAGTGTGGCCTTGCAATCGTCGACTGTTGCCAAGTTCACACTTGCTGATTCACCGCTTACTGTCTTGTACGCGATGCCGTGCCTCTTCCGGAAACGGTGGTGCCCAGTCTGTCGGCGATGCCCACTGCCTTCTCGCGCAAAATGCTGCCATCAAAGTTGACGCTGGCAGCGCGAGCTTGCTTCAACCAGGTCAGAAGAGCCTCGCTGAGGTTTTCCATACTTGGCCCCATGAGCCTGCTTAGCTTTCGGGCCGAAAAGCGCTGCATTGCCTTCAATCTCGGCACGCTTTGAGACGATGCTGTTAAGCGTCGATGGTGGCAGACCAAGGTCTTTGGCAATATCAATTCTTTTCCGCGCTGGCGGCCTGTCGACATCGTTGAGTGCGTCTAGCTTTTCCTGGAGGGAAAGCGCCTTCCGCTTGCGTGACGCCATCGAAGAACGTCAGATCATGATCGTCGGATACAAAGGACAATGGTTAGTTCAACTTGTTCACGACCGGCTTTGTCGTGGACTGGTTCGACGGATGGTTGGATTGATGAAGCTGAACCCCTTGAATCGGGCGGTGGCGGTGCATGCCACCTAGCCGACGGATGGATGGATGGAATATAGGAGCGTCCCCTTTGAAACGGGGTGGTAGCAGTAGCTATCCGCCGGGGTGGCGCAGTGGTTACGACGCTCGACTACTGTTCCCAAGGACGCGGGATCGAATCCCGGCCTCGGCGGCAGCTTTTCAATGGAGGCGAAAAGCAAGGCGTCCGTGTGCTGTGCGATGTCAGCGCACGTTAAAGAACCCCAGGTGGTCGAAATTTCCGGAGTCCTCCACTACGGCGTCTCTCATAGCCTGAGTTGCTTTGGGACGTCAAACCCCACAAACCAACCAACCAACCATGCTCATTTTTCACGAGGCTGACGTTCACGAGGCAGATGGCCATCTAGTGGCGGCCTCTCCAACTTACATACAGCTTCTTGAAGTTAGTTCCATAGCCAAGCCTAGCCAAGACTCTTCAAAAGTCTAAAAGGTGGTCGGCGCGCGTTGCCTCAGGCGGGTTCGCGGTGACCAGTTGCGTTGTATCATGCGGTAACGTTTTCACAGCTACAACGTAAGAACGAGGATCCCAATACATTGGATCCTGCGGGAGCAATGCCGGGACCGGATGAAAGCGACAAAATAGCCGGGAAAACGCAGCAGTGAGGAACGTAACAACGGGGTTCTACTGTATCCGGGTTCGACTGTAATCTGGCTGATGATGATGTGGCACCATCAACCATTTTTTCCAACTCTGCAGAACCTCCAAACAGTCCATACAATTGAACAGCCATGACATTATAACTAGGGGCGGACTTATCATTTTAAACCAAAAGACAGTGATAAAGGTACACCAAAAGAGCATTTTAAAATGTTCGGTTTAAACCGAAAAAATGTCAGTGTCGTTTTATGCACACCGCAAACTCTCGATGACGGGAGAAAATTTCAACAGGGTTCCAATCATGGCCATGATGTGAGGCAGTGGGATCGTTGGTTTTAGTACAGCGGTTGAGCGTATTGAAGCATTGTTCATTGCCTGACGAATGGGGAAATAATGGCAGCCGTGCTTCCCGACCCTCATAAACATGTCAAGCATCCGAAGAGAGGCGCCTATGGTAAGGCAGGCACTTCGAGAGGCGAAGGGCAGACCAAAGCATTTGCAGCGTATCTGCTTCCAGGAAATCGCCAAGACCAAAGCCCGCCAGTGTCTTGCCATGTGACATTCCTCGGATACAAACTGAGAGAAGCGCATTTGTTTTTCCAAGTGATTTGGTTTTTGCAAAAATTTGATCGTGATATAAATAATATTTCAGTTACTGTATTTACTCGAATCTAACGCACCCTCGATTGTAATGCGCGGCCGTTTTTCGTGACCCCCCCCCCCCCCTAAATAGAAAAGCTCCGTGATTGTAACGCACACCTGTTCTCCGTGAAAAAAGAAGTACCGCGCACCTCACGCTTTCATACAGCAATACAAATTTGTCTCGTTTGGAAAAGCAAAGATTTAATCTCGATGCACTAAAGTTGCGATAACAAAAAACACACACAAAAGGCAACAGCTTATCTTACCAAGATTGTTTCCACTATGCCGGCACAATGTTCACTCGTCGTCGCTGTCAGACAACTCCTTTTGACTGTTGACGGACCAAAGCATTTCCTCCTCGGTGCAGTCCATGGCATTCGATGTACCACATTTTTTAAAGGCCTTGATGACCATGGCAGACGGTATCGTGCACCACGCATCTTTCGCCCATCCAGTGAACTCTTGCAGCGAGGCACGCTTCATTCTGTTGCTGGGAGTGAATTCATGGCAGCCACTCACAAGCCATTCGGTGTAGAGCGCCCGAATCCTATCTTTAACCGGCTTGTTCAAGCAAACATCGAGCTGCTGGAGCTGCGATGTCATGCCGCCGGGTATCACGACAAGGTCGGTGTGGCACGCAGCGAGCTTGTCCTTGATGCGTTGGTCGAGCTGGCACTTGAAAGCGTCGAGCACAAGCATCGCACGCAGGCCCAAACTGCCGCCTGGTCTCTTGCGCCAGACGTGACCGATCCAGTCGGCGACCAATTACGTTGTCATCCAACTTTTTTCATTGGCGCGCACAATCACGCCACTCGGAAATAAGATCCCTTTCGCGAGCATCTTGCGCCTGAATATAAGATATGGGGGCAGCTTGTGTCCATCTGCGGTGCAACAAAGCATTGCGGTGACGCGTGTTTTTTCGTGGCCGGAAGACAACACGCGCACTTGCTTCGCCCCCTTCTTTTCAACGGTTGTGGTGGCAGGCATGTCAAAGTAGAGCGGAGTCTGATCGGAATTTCCAATCTGGCCGAGGTGGTAGTCGTTCTTGCGGCGCAAACTCAAAACGAACCGCTGAAAACTGTGCAGCTTTTCTTCGTATTCTTCAGGCAACTTCTGGCATATCCCCGTCCACCTTCGAACAGAAAAGCCTTTTCTCTTCATAAAATTTGACAGCCAGCACCTGTTCGCTTTGAAGTCGCTCCGCGTTAGCCCTGTTTGTAGGGATAGCTGCATCGGCCGGACTTTGAGCAGGTCAGTCGTCACAGGCCGCTGCGCCGCTCGCTGCTCTTGAGCATATTCGGCGAGCCGCTCCTCTGTTTCGACGAATCAGCCCTGCTTCGGTCCACTGAAACCCTTTCGTGTAGCCTTGCTGCCAAAAATCTTTTCCTTCTGCTTGCGCCAGTCCTGCACGCATATTTCCGGAACTCCGAATGCGTGAGATGCGGCCCAATTTCCGTTAGTCTCTGCACACACGATGACTTTCCCTTTAAATGCGGCATCATGATGAACTCGACACATCTTCGCTGTCGGCACGTCTATACTGGTCGGCCAATTGCAGAAAACGGGTAGACTAACCAAAGCACATCTACCACATCACACGAAGGACACTACTGCAGCTAGGCATAGACAGCTAGGCCAGCTAGTAGGCTCGAAGTGTGTACCAGGCGGCCATTTTGAAATGCCGATGGCGATATGATATCGGAGATTTAGGGTCATACTCGATTCTAGCGCGCACCCAACTTTTGGACACAATATATTTTGGTGCAGCGGTGGCGTAGCGGTAGAACATCCGCCTCGCATGCAAGAGGACCGGGGTTCAAATCCCGGTGTCACGCAATTCTCCACCGAATAAAAAAAAAATTCCGCGTGTTGATGGAATTGTATACACAGGTGTGGGTGCGACCTGATGCCGGTGAACACCTCCGGGAACGCACTCCCTCACCAGAACAGGAGTTGGCCACCCTGGTGCAGTAATTGGCCACAACCTCCTATGATAAGCTCCATAAAACCCCGGCCCTCAGTCACCAGCGGCTGCGGAACAACTGACCACGGCGGCGGTCAGACCTGTGACGCAGCAGGGGGTGCTAAGAAAGCCTGGCTCCGCTGGACAGGCCGCCATTGGAAACTGACCCTGGCAACGTTTAATGCTAGAACCCTAGCTAGTGAAGCTAGTTTAGCAGTGCTGTTAGAGGAACTAGAGGCATGAAATGGGATGTCATAGGGCTTAGTGAGGTTAGGAGGCCGAATGAGGCATATACTGTACTGAAGGATGGGCATGTACTGTGCTATCGAGGTTTACCAGAGATGCGACAACTAGGAGTAGGTTTCCTTGTCAATAAGTATATAGCGGCTAATATAGATGAATTCTATAGTATTAATGAGAGGGTTGCAGGCATCGTAATTAGGCTTAATAAGCAGTATAAACTGAAGGTTGTACAGGCCTATGCACCTACATGTAGTTATGATGACCAGGCAGTTGAAAGCTTCTATGAAGATGTAGTATCGGCAATGCGAAAAGTAAAAACGCAGTATACTGTACTAATGGGCGACTTCAATGCCAAGGTAGGGAAAAAACAGGCAGTAGACAAGGCAGTAGGCGACTATGGCATTGGTTCTAGGAATAGCAGGGGGGAGTTACTAGTTGAGTTTGCAGAGCGCAATAATTTAAGAATCATGAATACCTTCTTCAGCAAACGGAAGAACCGGAAATGGACATGGAAGAGTCCTAACGGAGAGACTAAAAATGAAATCGACTTCATAATGTGTTCAACCCCCGCCATTGTGCAGGATGTAGAGGTAATCGGGAAAGTGCGATGCAGTGACCACAGGATGGTGAGGTTCCAAATTAGCCTAAATCTGAAGAAAGAACGCAATAGATTAGTAAGAAAGAAACCCATCAACGAATTAGCGGTGAGGGGGAGGGCAGGAGAGTTCAGGATCTCGCTACAGAATAGGTATTCAGCTCTAACTGAGGATGGCAACATTACCCTAGAGGCAAGGAACAATAATTTCAGAAATATCATTACTGAGTGCGCGGTAGAGGTAGGCGGTAGGATAGTTAGAGAGGATACCGGTAAGCTGTCTAAGGAGACGAAAGATTTGATTAAGAAACACCAGAGTATGAAAGCTTCCAATCCAACAGACCAGATCGAATTGGCCGAGATATCAAAGCTAATCAATAAGCGCAAGGTGGCAGATATAAGGAAGTATAACATGGACAAAATTGAGCATGATGTAAAAAACGGGGGAAGCCTTAAAGCGGTAAAGAAGAAATTGGGCATAGGCAAAAACCAGATGTATGCGATAAGGGACAAGGTGGGAAACGTCATCACTAATATGGACACGATAGTCAGAGCAGCCTAGCAGTTCTATACAGATCTTTACAGTAGCCAAAGTGGTCAGGACCGAAATGAGATTGGCGGTAGGGAAAAACAGTCAGACGTTCCACCAGTGACGAAGGACGAGGTCAAGAAAGCACTAGGAACTATGAAAAGGGGGAAATCAGCTGGAGAGGATCAGATAACTACAGATTTGCTGAAGGACGGGGGGGATATCGTGCTAGAAAAACTGGCCACCCAGTATGCGCAGTGCCTGGTGTTATCGACGGTACCGGAACCATGGAAGAACGCAAACATTATTCTCCTTCACAAGAAAGGGGACTCTAAGGACCTTAAAAATTACAGACCAATCAGCTTACTGTCTGTTACGTATAAGGTATTCACTAAGGTAATCACTAATAGAATCAGGACAACCTTAGACTGCAATCAAGCAAAGGATCAAGCAGGATTTTGGAAACGGTACTCTACTATCGATCATATCCATACCATCAATCAGGTGATAGAAAAATGCTCGGAATATAACCAGCCCTTATACATAGCATTCATTGATTACGAAAAAGCATTTGACTCAGTTGAAACCTCGCGGTGTTGCAGGCATTGCGAAATCAGGGGGTAGACGAGCCGTACGTGAAAGTGCTGGAAGATATATATAGTGGCTGCACAGCAACCATAGTTCTGCATAAAGAAAGTAACAAAATTCCCGTAAAGAAAGGTGTTAGGCAAGGAGACACAATCTCCCCAGTACAGCTTGTTTAGAGGAAGTATTCAGAGACTTGGAATGGGAGCAGTTAGGGATAAGGGTAGATGGAGAATACCTCAGTAATCTGCGATTTGCTGATGACATTGCCTTGCTAAGCAACTCGGGGGATGAACTGCAAATAATGATTGATGACCTAGACAGAAAAAGTAGAAAGGTAGGCTTGAAAATCAATATGCAGAAGACTAAGGTAATGTTCAACAGCCTCGTGAAGGAACAGCAGTTTACATTAGGTAGCGAAATACTGGAAGTAGTAGGCGAATATGTCTACTTAGGACAGGTAGTAACCGCAGATCCGGACCATGAAAAGGAAATAACAAGAAGAATAAGATTGGGATGGCGCGCATTTAGCAAGCACTCGCAGATTATGACTAGCAGCTTACCGGTATCGCTCAAGAGGAAAGTATACAACAGTTGCATCTTGCCTGTACTCACCTATGGGGCTGAAACGTGGAGGCTAACCAAGAGAGTTCTACTTAAGTTGAGGACAACCCAGAGGGCTATGGAACGAAAAATGGTAGGGGTAACATTAAGAGATAGAAAGCGTGCAGAGTGGGTCAGAGAAATAACTCAAGTTACCGACATTCTAGTGGAAATTCAGAAGAAGAAATGGACATGGGCAGGACATGTAGTGCGAAGAGAGGATAACCGATGGTCGCTGAGGGTAACAAACTGGATTTCAAGGGAAGGAAAGAGTAGCAGGGGGCGGCAGAAAGTTAGGTGGGCGGATGAGATTAAGAAGTTCGCAGGGGTCAAGTGGATGCAGCTAGCACAGAACTGGGTTAAGTGGAGAAATATGGGAGAGGCCTTCGCCCTGCAGTGGGTATAATCAGGCTGATGATGATGATGATGATGAAGTCAGTGAGTGGCCGCGTACTCATAAAATGATTTACTTCCTCCATCAGCATCATATCAAGACAGCCGTGGCAAACATGTTCCTTGCCTCGAAGCGGCAAGGAACAGCTCAAAGTATGGTATACAAAATTGACTAATTATAACGCCGATTATTGCGATTCGCTAACTAGCACAGTGCCATTACACTTGGCCTAAGCTTTCCAACGTTATACGGTTCGATGTTGCAGTTAAAATTTAGATTTTAATTGCAATTTACTAAATATCAAATAATTTGGCCCAGTAATTGATCAAAATACATGCACAATTAACCAATAATCCAATCTCATGGTTGAATACGTGACATATACTATGCTTAGACAGATAGCTTAACAGTAGCGAAATAGACTAAGCCCTGCATTGACCTTCTCTGATCTTGAAGTTCAAAGCACCAGCCCGGATCGTCTTACGAAGTTTTACCGCGGTGACAGATTTCACGCTCTAAAAAAACAAATACAAAGTCAGAGGCACTACTGATTAGGTGCACAAAGTAAAATACCTTATCATGTGACTTAAAAAGTGTCTGCAGCACAGAACTCTCCTGAAAGCTTTGTTTATCAGTATTCCCCATTCAAACAGTTCTAAGAAGAAACCAATCAATTCATGAACATTACTTTCGGCATTCTCAATGCTTTTCTCGCAGTTTTTAAAAAATTTTGTACACTCCTGGAGCGCAGACCCGGCCCAAAAGCTCGCGCTTGACTCACTGCTGCGGCCGGCCGGCGGGCGCCATGGTGAAAAAGCGTGTCGTGCGCAGCGCTCGCCCTCGCCGCGCGAGAAGAATCGAGGAGAAAAGCGCGGCTCGGAGGAGGGTGTCGCTACTTTCAAATTATCAAGGGTCTTTACTTCCACAAGGTGTGCTGAATTCTAACAGATGGTGTGACGTCATAAGCGAGACTATGATGGGCAACCAAGTCGGCTCTTCAGCGTAGCGTGGCTCGTAGCCACGCCGGGACTTTGCGCTTCTCCCACTAAGTGCGCTGTGGTCTAATAGGTGGTAGGGTGCCTCGATGCGCGCGCCCCCCTCCGCCGCTCCGGAGGATGCGGATATTCTTTGAAAGGGTCAGTGCCGCCTTTACGCCTCCATATTTGAGCCCACGCAAGTGTGTCCCGCTTTTGCGGCGGCTGTCGCGTGGCGTTTCTTGGCGCGCGTTCTAGTTTGGGATTGCAGATGACAGGAACGCCAGACAAGATGAGACTTCTGGAGGAAAGGCGCAGATCTCGCACTTTTCCGAGAAGTGTGCGTTTGGATGGTACGCCATCGCTCCTCTCACGTGGCGTTCCTTGGCGCGCGTTCAAGATTTAGATTGCAGATAACAGGAACGGTCCTGAAGCGCTATGAGAAGGGGGGGGGGGGGGGGGCAAAATATGGCGGAGTTGTCTCCAACCTTTGAGGGCGCGCGCATCGAGCCAGCCTTACAAGTGGTGTCGTCATCCATTGGAAACACTTCGCCTCTCTTGCTTTCGCAATCTCCTGAGCTTAGCTACAGCTAAGTCACTGTGATTTTTTTATTTGCTTGATTCGTATCATGCGTTAAATTGTGCTCATTCTATAGAATGCAAAATGAACATGAAGAATACTTGAAGGTGTGTTCGGTGTAACAATAGCGCATTTTTCGAGCGGGATGACGGTCTTTCTACTATACATAATGCTAGGTTTTGACATAAAATTGGAAATGGAAACACTGCCTACACCATAGACGTCCGTGAAATGATATTTCTATCCATTTATTCTCCGTAATTTCTGATGCAGAGGATAACTGGGCGCAGATATATGATTCGCTAATGCAGCGAATATGCGATGAATATCGACGCTCATAATTATGTTGGCAACTACATTTTAACACAATCCTTGAAAATACAGAGGGGTGAATAACCAGATTCTATTTTAACTTATGACAGATTTATTACAGATTCTGTAGAACTAGAGTTAGGTGACTTTCATGTCGAAACGCGTTCCCGCCGACAAAGGCACTGCTGTCACCGCCACAGCAACGGTCAAAGCACTCGACGCAAAGCAGTACGAGGCGCGCACTTCGTTCTTTCTTCCACAAGGGGAGAACAGCCACAGAAGTGGGACTGAGAGCTCCACACTAGGCCGACCAGGAATGCCAGTCATCGTTAGGGGCCGAAAATGAAAGCTAATTTAGCGTGCATGTTACAAACTGGAATTAGGTGCACATTTGAGATTTTACCGTGGTATATGAAAGACTAATCAATAAATGTAATGCCTTGCTTTAAGAAAACCGTGCAAGCGTGGTTGTATGACCTCAGTGTCGCGTGCGTGGTTCGAAATCCAAGAGTCAAGTTGGGTCAATCATCACAGAGACACTGTTCTCTAAGATGGCATCTCTTGCGGAATCTGTCACCATGTATGGTATTGTAACCTCACGCACACCACAAAACGGACTTGACCATACCGTACAAGCTTCGCTGTTGCACAACTTAGTACCTTCAGTATACACATAGTAGCAAACTGGATGCTGTGCGCTGGTCAAATAAGAAGCTAATGCCCGCACCCTAATCTTATTCTTTGAGGGAGGTCATCCGAAGCTCACTGTTAACTAAGTAATAAGAAATAATTACCGACTTGCCATTACAAGTTTCCTTTTCATGTACTATGACATAAGTTATAAAATGAATTTTTATTCTGAACGCACTCATACAGTTATCAGCGCTGATCAAAAACCTTGATTATGCCTCACTTTCTACCTTAGCGAATGTGACGTGAACCGCTCCAGAGGAAGCGAAACCGTGACGGGAATCATGCATGCTGACGAGATATAACCTGTGGTAGAAGCCCTTTCCACTATCACCCTGGCGTACCACTTCCTCTCACGAAATCGCTAACGTACCTTTATGTGGCGCAAGATTTCCCATCTTCGGGAAAAAGTGTAACGCCAATTCTTTTTGCGGAGCATTGAGTGCTACTTAATTAAATATTGGTTCCCATTTGCCATCTATCTACTAGTCAAGTTGGAGACCTTTGTGTTGGGGATTCGTACCGATGACCCAGGTACTTTCAAATTTACGCCGGTAATTGAAAGTGAATGTGTTCTCCGAGAGGAGCGGTATACTTTACTTTTTTAACCTCAAAACTAAAGCATATAAAGACACCTAAATGCTTTGCCAAACTCTATGCCAGCTTATTGTGCTAAAATGCAAAGGAAAACAATATCAAACATTGCGAGAGAGTGATAAACACGTTAATATTCGAACATATTGTTACGTATATGCCACCGAAAAGGACGACGATAGAAAATAGTGAGAGACGACGAAGCTGAAGAAACCGTTGGTGCTTGCCTGAACACATGCTGTGTTCTGCTCTGCTGTGCTGTGAACGCTTGCTCATCACCTGCTGTGGTTTCCTGTGCTAGCCGTTTGCCCCGTATTATCTTGGTGGAGGTGAATCAAGGTCCCCGTATGCATCGATTAGCCCATTTACGCGGCAAAAAGCTGGATTTGCGCTGCGGCCGCCACCTACCTGGGATCCCAACGAGGCCACAAACAGCCACGATGACCTCTGAAGCATTCCCTACCACCACGGAAACATCGCCTCAGCCAGTTACTCTCACAAAAATTCGCCACCCTTCCATCTTTAAAGGCGAGGACCACCCAGACGTTGACGACTGGCTAGATGAGTATAAGCGCTGGAGCCGCAACAACCACTGGGACGCAACCATCATGCTCGCTAATATTATCTTCTATTTGGTTGGAACAGCTCGAACATGGTTCCAAAACCACGAACAAGACCTTGTTACCTGGGACAGCTGCAAGCTTAAGCTTCAGGACTTGTTCGGGAAGCCTATTGGGCGTGCTCTTGCTGCAAAAACGGAACTTTCTTCCCGAGTTCAATTCCCCACAGAGTCCTACCTCTCCTATATTCAGGACGTTCTTGCGTTGTCAGCAGCTTTATGCCGGAATGTGACAAGTTAGGGCATATCCTCAAGGGTATCGCGGATGATGCATTCAACATCCTCTTCTGCATAGATTATAATACTGTCGACTCGGCGCTTCAAGTCTGCCGAAAATTTGAGCAAGCAAAACAAAGATGTCTCGTACATCGCATTGACCGTCTTCCGAACATGGCCGCTACACCATCCTGCGATGACCTGGCCCCTTTGCACCAGCCCTCTCATCCCACGACCGTGACTCGGATCGTCCGAAGAGAACTTGAGCCCCTAACTCCTGCACAACGCCCGTCTGCGCTCCCCGACACCGTGGTCATGATACAAGCCATTGTCCGTCAGGAACTTGCAAACGTCGGCCTCTCCTCGAGCCCCGTGCCGCCCCAGCCACCATCGCACCCTTTTCCTTTAGTGGCTGCTGCAACCACCAACCCAGCCTCTCCACGTCGCTACGTTGGCCACAATCCTCCAGAGTGGCGCACCTCAGACGACGGGCCAATCTGTTTTATTTGCTGTCGGGCCGGCCACACTTCGCGTTATTGCCGTAGCCGTGCCTTCCCCACCCCCCTCTCCGATTACAACGCTGACTGTCGGTATTATTATAGACCTCGACGCTTTGCTGCACAACCACCCGAGTCCCGCCCCACCTATGATGGATCGGCACACTTCCCTCCTCAACCGAATCAGCATCGCACCGAAACCGACCCAACTGTTCGTCGCTCCAGTCGATCTCCATCTACACGCGATTGTCGATCCCGTTCACCGGTACCTCGTTGCCGCTCCTCCCCATCATACACCGGCATCTACCCGGGAAACTAGCTAATGCAACGCCCGGGAGTGACTCTGCATTACCGACCCGGACTGCCAAATCGGTACTGACCCCCGCACCTAGTCGTAACATCATCGATATTCTAGTGAATGGAGTTCCAATTTTAGCACTTATTGACACTGGCGCCCACATTTCTGTCCTCAGTTCATCGCTCCGCCGACGCCTCAAGAAAGTCCTGACACCCGCTAACTGATCTACCATCAGTGTGGCGGATATCAACACAGCTACTATTATTAGTATGTGTACTGCACGAATTAGTGTTGCTGGCCGCAACATCCATTTGTTATTTACAGTCCTCACCAATTGCCCTCAAGATGTTATATTAGGCCTAGACTTTTTAACTGCACATTCTGCTCTTATTGACTGTTCTTCTGGACTGCTTCATCTAGACCTGCCGCTCAGTCCTGACGCTTTATCCTCATGAAACTTCAACGTTCCGTCTTCGCTCCACTGCATTTACTCGCCTGTCACCTGAAGCTGCTGTGTATGTGCTCATGTGACATTTTCCCTCCCTTCCTGATGGCGACTACGTTGTTTCCCCCTTAACCGAC
Source organism: Amblyomma maculatum (assembly GCF_055883805.1). Classification (NCBI taxonomy): domain Eukaryota; kingdom Metazoa; phylum Arthropoda; class Arachnida; order Ixodida; family Ixodidae; genus Amblyomma; species Amblyomma maculatum. The sequence goes on along the minus strand of NW_028146755.1, from coordinate 811,157 downwards.
ATTACTCTGCAGCGTAGCATAGCTCTCCCTCATGATATCGTGCACGTAGCCAATAACCACGTTTATATTCCCATCCTGAACTTCCGCTGTTCTGTATAAGTTCTTCCTGAAGGCATTTCTCTTGCCGAACTGACCCCACTGTCTGACTTTATAGTGTCTGAACTTTTACCTGACACTACTGCTGGAGGATCGACACGACCTGCAGAGTCCCCGCCTACGGAGGCCCGTATATCAGGAATGGTTGCTCCTGACTTGTGTCCTGATCGTTCTCAAGCATTTACGCGCCTTCTGACCTCGTACAGTGACATTTTTGATTTTGGTAACGGATACTCATCGCATCGATGCAGGAGACGCCAGACCAATTCACAGAAGACCTTACCGAGTCGCCATTTCTGAACGTCGCGTCATACAAGAAGTAGACAAGATGTTGGTAAGAAATATAGAGCCTTCGAGCAGCCCCTGGTCGTCACTGTCGTACTTGCTAAAAAGGACAATACCTGGAGGTTCTGCGTTGGTTACCGAAATCGCAACAAAGTTACAAAGAAGGACGTTTACCCACTTCCCAGGATAGATGATGCCCTTGACTGCTTGCACGGTGCTAGTTATTTCTCTTCGATTAATCTCCGGTCCGGTTATTGGCAGATCGCGGTCGACGAACTGGACCGAGAGAAGGCCGCCTTCGTCACACCCGACGGCCTGTACCAATTCAAGGTGGTGCCTTTTGGCCTGTGCAATGCGCCTGCTACATTCGAGCGTATGATGGACTCCCTTTTACGTGGTTTCAAATGGACGACGTGCTTATGTTATCTCGATGACGTCATTGTCTTTTCTTCGACCTTCGAAAGCCATCTTCACCGCCTTGATGCCATTTTTGGAGTCTTCCGAAGAGCTGGCCATCAGCTGAATTCAAAGAAGTGTAGCTTCGGCCGCCGTGAACTCAAAGTGCTCGGACACCTGGTCGATTCCCGCGGCGTTCAACCCGACCCCGACAAAATTCGTGCTGTAAGTGCATTTCCTACACCTCACTGTACCAGTGACGGTCGTAGTTTTCTTGGCCTTTGCTCGTATTTTCGGCGGTTTGTCCCCAACTTTGCGGCCACGGCTCGTCCACTCACACTTCTTCTGAAGCACGACGTTCCATTCTACTGGGGCCAAGAACAATCTCAAGCCTTTTCTGCGCTCATTGCGGTTCTCACCAACCCACCCATACTGGCACACTTCAATCCCTCGGCATCAACGGAGGTACGCACCGACGCCAGTGGCCACGGTATTGGCAACATTCTCGCCCAACAGCAGAAGGGCCGCACTCACATCATTGCTTATGCCAGTCGCCTCCTTTCAGCGGCTGAGCGGGATTATTCGACAACAGAACGTGAGTGTTTAGCCCTCGTGTGGGCCATTACAAAATTTCGCCCTACTTGTTTGGCCGCCCGTTCTCCGTCATCACCGACCACCACGCCTTATGTTGGCTGTCTACGCTGAAGGACCCTATCGGTCGTCTAGGGCGTAGGGCGCAGCGTCTTCGGGAATACACTTTTTCTTTCGTTCACAAGTCCGACCGGCTACACACTGATGCCGACTGCCTGTCCCGCAACCCGGTAGATCCGCCGCCTGAAAGCGAGTGTGACGATGACACCTGTGTGCTGTCCATCACTTACCTTTTAAAAATTAGTCATGATCAGCGCTTAGATCCCAAGCTTTGCGGCATTATCAACCGCCTCAGCACTGATCACCCTGACGCCACTCTTGCTTTGTTTATGCTCCACAACGGCACTTCATATCGGCAGAATATGCGACCAAATGGCGCTGAGCTTCTGCTCGTAGTACCCGAACACCTTCGTGCCAGCGTTCTTCAGCAGCTGCATGACGCGCCCACCGCGGGTCATCTTGGCCTATCTCGTACTTACGACAGCGTCCACCGGCGCTTCTTTTGGCCAGGCCTCCACCGCTCTGTTCGTCGTTACGTGGCTTCTTGTGAAAGGTGCTAGCGGCGGAAGAAGCCCTCGGTTGTGCCTGCTGGATCCTTACAGCCGACCGACATCCCAATAGACCCATTTTACCGAGTTGGCTTTGATCTCCTCAGGCCTTTTCCTTTGTCTGCTTCGGGGAATAAATGGATTGCGGTGGCTATGAACTATACTACGCGCTAAGCCGTTGCACGAGCGATACCCACCAGCTGTGCAACTGATGTGGCTGCGTTTCTCCTCCACGACGTTATCTTGCTCCACGGTGCTCCACGCCAGCTGCTCACTGACCGTGGCCGTTGCTTTCTTGCTCGAGTAGTCGAAGAAATTGTCCGATACTGCTCCATTAAGCACTACTTCACCACCGCCTACCATCCACAAACGAACGGCCTCACCGAACGCCTCACACACTCACGGACATGCTGTCAATGTATGTATCGGCTGATCACCGTGACTGGGATATTACTTTACCGTTTGTTACGTTTGCATATAATCCTCCCGTCACGATACAATGGGCTAATCTTCTGTTCGGCCGTGGCCCCTCTCTTCCGTTTGAAAGCGTACTTCCTCACACCGCTGATGCAAGCTCCTATGTTCGTGACGCCATATCCCGAGCTGACGCCGCCCGTGTTGTTGCTCGCCGCCGACTGGCTTGTTCCTAGAACACCCCAAAACAGCGCCATAATTCTCGACATCGCGATGCCCACTACTCTCCGGACTCTCTCATCTTGCTCCGGACTCCCGCTCGTAGAATTGGGCTCTGTGAGAAGGTCTTGCCGCGGGACACAGGCCCTTACCGTGTTTTTCGGCCAGTCACCTCTGCAACATACGAAGTCAGCCCTGTGCACCCACGTCAACTGTTCGATATGCCACGTTCCGAAATCGTTCACGTCGCTCGCATGAAGCCTTACCACTCCAGCTGTAGTTCCTCGACGTAGTACGCACCGAGACAGTGCTTTTCGTGGCGGGGTAATGTTACGTACATGTCACCGAAGAAGACGACGATAGAAAATAGAGTGAAAACCGACGAAGCTGAAGAAACCGTTGGTACTTGCCTGAACACTTGCTGTGTTCTGTTCTGCTGTGCTGTGAACACTTGCTCATCACCTGCTGTGGTTTCCTGTGCTGCCTTCTGCCCCATATCAATAATTTGGGGAAGAGCCCATGAACGTAATGTCCTCAGAAATTGTGTCCAATAACATTAACAATAATTGTATGTACAATTACCTCGACACTCTTGGAGTACGATATATTAATCTTTACAAATGCAGCCCTTTGGGTTTCTTTATTATTACAGCTCTGAAGACACACCACAGGAATAAAGACAGAAAAGGACAGAAGCGCAACTTCGAATTTTAATGAGCAGAAAAGGAACCCAGGCACTCTTTTATAATCTCTGGTCTGCATGAATTTGCGATAACCTCCACAATAAATTAAAAAAAAACAAAAAGAGAAAACAAAAACACGAGGTGGGATTGAACCAGTTGAGTCATGGCAAATCACATGGGTGAATGGCAGGTCGCATTGACAAAGACAAGAATATGATAAAGGCGGGCAACAAACCACAACAGCTTAAAATTGAAGAACGACGAAGAAGAAGCGCCTCAGCTGATGCGTGTCCGCTTAGAGCTCTGTGTTTTTATCTTGTTTCGCCTATTTACTGTCGTTTTGTGTGGGTAGGACAGTGCCCTCCATAAGAACGAATGACGAAGACGCCCCTGTGGAGCGATTTCCGCCTCGGTGGGCTCTTTCTCAAGTAAGGAAGTCCAACCGGATCCCTCGGGCGCATGCTAGTCTTAGCTCGGCATTGCCGAGCGAGGCTGGGCTACGCGCCTGCATAGATTCTGCTCCGCCGACGACAGCTGTGCGGATTTCCGCTGTGTTACAACCTGGCGCAACATCCACGGCCACGCAATCATTAACGCCTACATGCCCCCAGTCCGCTTCGTCTTAGGATGGAACGACTTCGGCTTGTCCCATGGATTGCTCCGCCGCCTCTGTGCCTGTAACCCTACCTCAAGGAACTGTGCCCGTCGCACCGATTCAGTCTTCCCTTCCAAGGCCAACGACAGCGTGTCAGCCCCTGACACCACCACAGATGCCGCCAGTGAGTCGAGCCTCGCTTCCACTTGCTGCTAACTCGTTCCGCTTCACCATCAAGCCTACATTGCGCTTTGATATAACGACTATCCCTCCCCGGTGTGTCCAAGCCATAATTGACCAAGTTCTAGGTTCTACTAACTACTGTGGATATGTCGTCCATCGCCAATCGAACACCATTACGGTGAACCTGCCATCCTTGGTGGACGCCCAGAAAATGTGTGCAGTTACTCAAATTCCCCCGGATGCGAATGAGCATGTCCCTGTGCAAATATATTTTTCCTCTGGCCCTGACGCTCTTCGCTGCGTTTTACCATGTTGACAGCAGAAGTCCTTCTGAGGAGGTGCGAGCAAACATTCGCTGTTCAACTCACGCAGTGTTGCAAGCACAGCCTCTGGGGCGCCGGTGTTCATACCTACTCACCCTACAAGGCCCGCTGACTCTGTCTGAGTACCTAACCTATTATGGTGCGATTATCAAACCACAGCCCTTCCGGCCTCGTCGTATATTTTGTTATCACTGCCATAAAGAAGGGCACATGCAAAATACCTGCCCTAATCTGGCAGCTGTGGCCGACATGAATGAACCAATAGCGCTTTGTGCCCTATGCAAATCGGCGGACCATGACGTGCGCTCCCCCGCTTGTCCAAAGAAGAAGCGAACGAGGCCGTCGCGCAAGCCGCCTGGAAAAGCAGATATTCCTACAAGTAATCGCTTCGCTGCTCTTACATGTGATGAAACCGACTTCCCTGCACTTCCTTTACTTCACCCACCTGCTCATCATACATCTTCTCAGCATCGTTCATACGCACAAGCGACTCACCCTCGTGGATCAAATGGTACACCAAAACGGCCAGTGCACCAATCACATGTGGATGCCGCAGAGGAAGACACTGTTTTAGACAATGCCATTGCAGAGGCTCGCCAACGTCTAGACGAACTCACCCAGCTCCGAGAACAGCGTCGCTCTCACTACTCTCGAAGAACTATAATACCTCGTGATAAGATTTCAGATGAATCACCTCCAATAAGCATCAAACCATAATCCCGTGCAGACAACACGTTAACCCCGAATACCCCGGCAGTGGATAAAATATTAGCCCTTATGGAGCAGGAGACCTCCTCATCGTAGAAGCTCTTCGGCCTCGCAATGGATAATGCACTGTCTCTGGTGGTGCAGTGGAATTATCGAGGCTTTGCGAATAAGGCCTCTGAAGTGAACGTCCGTCTTTGCGACAAAAAGCTAAAGGCGTGGGCCTTCTTACTTCAAGAGCATAACTCACTTCCTCGCCTTTCAGTACTCTGCGCTTACCATTCACCTTCCATTCCTGATCGCCGTTGTATCACCTCTTCCCTCAGCCCAGGTAAATCTGCAATTTATATTCACACTTCAGTTCCCCACACACCGATCGACCTTTCACGATGGTGTAACGCACGCCAAGATGTGGTAGCACACCTAGTTAAGCCTGTACGCACGCCACTTATACTAGTTTCCTTTTATGGCCGTCCTGGTTCCGCATCTCCTAATCTTGGATGGGTTCGTTTTCTGCGTTCTACCTACTCGGGTATCTCTATTCTAGTCGGTGGAGACTTCAACGGCGCACACACCTCGTGGGGTTACCCATTGGATTCTCCCAGGGGTGCACACATCCAGGGAAGCTTTTCAGATAATTCTTTTCATTTTCTAAACCACCCGCATACATCTACCCGTCCACGAGATGGGCCTTACTCACCTGATTTGACTTGGTGTTTAGGTCCTGGTAACCTTCGTTGGGCTGTTGAACCAGATACCTGGGGTAGTGATCACAGTCCTGTCATCTCTTTCATTCCTTCGCGGATACGTAAAATACGCCGTAGCGTACGAATAACATCATGGGACTCTGTACGCGCAGACAATCGTTTATCTGATTTCACCCCATCATCAGCATTGTCTACTCTCTCTGCTGTTCTTGCGTCCCATACTATTACCACCACTGTAAATGAAGACGAGCCAAACCCGGACATCCACCTCCTGAGTCTTTGGGCTCTGCGTCGCCAGGAAGATCATTATGCTGCTCCTAACCCCGATGACCCATCGGCTATCCCCGCTCTTCACCGCGCTACCGCGCGTGCAAGGCGGTATGAAAAGCGTCTAGGAAGGTAACGTTGGGCTTCATGGTGTGAGCGCCTGTCCTCCAAGCAGAGTAATCGACAACTTTGGAGAGTGTTTCACGCCATGGAGCGGTCTTCTCAAGTTTCTGATTATACAGAGAGCATTCGCCTTGCGAATAATGATGAATGCAGATGAGGACACATTTGTAAAATAGGCGGCCAGACAGTTTTTTCCCCACTATGATTCCACCTCAACTTCTCCACCTTGCTTACCGGTTACCGAACCCCTCGATGCGATTACTTCTGACTTAACCATGGCAGAGCTGCTGACCTCCATTGAACGCCTCAAATCTAACTCTGTTCCCGGGCACGACGGCATACCTAACTCCTTATTCCGCAACTTGGAAGGGACTGCTTTGCAGGCCCTGCTTGATGCATTCAATGACGTGTGGCATTCTGGTGTCATGCCGGACGAGTGGAAGCATTCTATTGTTGTTCCAATACCGAAGTCAGGTCATCCTCCAGTATCTCTGTCGGCCCTTCGTCCAGTTTCCCTGACGCCAACAATCTGCAAGCTTTACGAAAACATTCTCGCCCCTCGCTTATCGTGGTGGTTGGAATCCCATGATTGTTATCCAGAATCCCAAATTGGCTTCCGCCCGCAAATAGGACCGGAGGACGGTCTTGCTACTTTGGCTGCTGACGTGCTTCACCACTGTCCGCACAGTCATCTTGTTAGAACTGTGATCGCTACAGATATAACAAAGGCATATGATAACATCCTTCACTCAGCCATTCTTGCCTCCCTACAAACTCTTGGTCTTCCTCACAGGTTTCTCCTCGCCATTCACGCCTTTCTAACAAATAGAACAATCAGTGTGCGTGTCCATGGAAAGCCCTTTGGTCACTTCCCCTCAAACAGAGGAGTGCCCCAAGGCTCCGTTCCCGCCCCTACATTATTTAATGTGGCCTTCATTCCACTTGTTCGAGCCCTAGAGGTCATCCCTTCTATACGCGTGCTTGCGTATGCCGATGATATAACCTTATGGTGCTGTCACCCAGATACGTCTGTCCATCAGGCGGCCCTCCAGCATGCGCTGGATGTATTGACATTTTGCCTCCCTCCTTTGGGCCTAACTCTTTCGCATACAAAATCCTGTTTCATTCGCATTGGAAATAAAGCTGGTTTACAGAAAGCTCCCACTATAAATTTTATGATAGATAATACCCCAATTCCTCAGGTACAAACCGTCCGCATTCTTGGTCTTCTTCATTCCTCTGGGACTGGCACCCCGTGGCTCGTGATCCACATAATATTCAAGCAGATGCTATGACGCATATAAACACATCAGGCGATCCACCAACTTCCCCTCTTCGCCCAGATCCGTCCCTGTCCCACGTTTTCGATTCGCAAGTTCTGCGCCAGCGAACACGCGCTCTCATTCCTCCGTGTTCGCACCCTCTTCCCCGTAGTCTTACTCGGAAAGAGGAGGTGACAGTGCGCGGGATTCGGGCAGGGGCGGCTCTGACCCCATCTGTTCGACATCGATGGCGGGAAAAAGATCTGCCAGTGACTGACAGGTGCCCTCACTCTTAGACTCCACCTGACGTCTGCGATGTGCGTCACTTGTTGTGGATGTGTCCATCAACGACGCATATTAGGCAACGGATAACCATGAAGGTGGGCCTGCGGTGGAATCGCGATAGTGATTATGAGAAATGGACAATGGACAATCGTTATACTGCCAACCTTCTCGAATACATAAGCACAACTGGACTTCACTCCTTCTTTTAACTTTCTATCTCCAGCATCCTATTCCCCTCTCTCAACTTATCCCTTGTGGCAAACTCTTCGAAAAAAAAAAAACAAGTCAAAGATAAAAGCATAAAATTCAAGAGGTGGAAGGCACCGTGTAAAAGGCACCTAAAATCATTAAAAACATAAAAAAGAAGTAACTTGGAGATTAGGATATATGAAAACGAGCTACACATATCCTTCCAAAAATGAGAGCTGATCTCTAGAAAGGAGTATAGAAGGCGTGATAAAGCACTTGTAAAGTGATGAATGTAAAATCTAATTAAGTGATGAATGTAAAAAGCCTCGATAATTTCTCTTTCTGCCTTGTCATGTGCCTTGGCTAGAAACTTTGTTTCCTGATACTTGGGACGGCAATTTTCACAACGGCTACAATGTACAACTAAGTTACCTGCTGTCTTGTTCTTTATAAACACATTTTGCCTTCGAGCCTGCTCATTAAAACATTTTCCCGTCTGTCACACGTAAACCGTACCAGAAGTCAACGGAATCTCGTACACCACCTTGGTGGTGCACTGGGTGAATATGTTTTGATGCTGCACAGTACAGACATCTTTGACACGTTTTCCTGACACCATCGGGCAAATACTTGCCAGCTTGCAGGAAGCTGAAAATATTAGCTGGACATCGTGCCTGGAAGCCACTTTTTTCAAATTGTGCGAGAGAGAGCGCAGATAGGGAATAACCTGAACAGATTTCATTTCGGCCTGTCGTTTGTTACCCGGCTTCTTGATTCTTTGAGAAGACTTTCGGACGCGCTGGTGACCAAATGCGCTGGGTAGCCTGCTGAAAGAATTCTTCCCGTCTGATACTGAAAGCTTTCATCTATCTTGTGCGGGCAATATTTATCTAGGGCAGATCTTAAACAAAGTGAAACTATGCCACACTTTACTACCTTTGAGTGGGAGCTATCATGAGCTAAAAGAGCCTATTTCAGAGAAGCTGATACATCCAACAAAAGTTGGAACTTGTTTGAATACAGACTGAGCCATGACTCAAGTTTGAATACATACATTCAACATAAAGTCATTCTTCCGATGGTGTTTCTTCAGTGCTATAAAAATCAAGATCATGTACTGACTAACCCGTCGAAAAATCTTTGGGTTTCTAAGACAGTGTTACATAATTTTTATTTCAATTCTGCAGGTCCCTTTACGGAGGACAAGCAGGTGGACATACAGAACGGGTACATTGAACAAAAACAAGTAGAATGCACATTACGGCCATAAAACATGTCTGAGTAAATCCGATAGTACAAATATTTCAGATGGCTGACATTGTACAAACGGCTTTTGAAGATGTTATCAACAAGAAATAATCAAACTGTGCTAGCAATGAACAAAACAAATAGGCACCAAGACGAGCAAAACGTGTTCAGTATAGCATATGAAGATAGCTCTATCAGTACTAAAGAACTCATACTCTAGCCTATGAGGACAAAGGAAAACTACGCGAATGCTTATGCGCTGTTTAGTACAAAAACTAAGGAAAAAGTGAAGCGCAATGTCAGTAAATAATCAGAGCCCCTAGAGGATCCATGAAGGGCACTTCAGTTCAGTTCAGTCGTTCAGTCGTGTCCGACTCTTCGTGAGCCTATGGACCATGTCACGCAACGCTTTCCGGTCTCTCACTATCTTTCTAACATCACATAACTTCATCTGCAGTGCCTCGAGGATGCCATCTAATCATCGCGTTTGCTGCCTACCCCTTCTCCGGCGACCTTCAACATTTCCCAAAATCAAATATTTCTCCAGCGACTCCTCTCTTCTCATCAGATGACCAAAGTAGCTGAGCTTTAACTTTAGAATTTGACCCTCCAATGAGCAGTCAGGGTACATGGTTGACAATATCGACTGATTTGATCTTCTGGCAGTCCCAGGAACTCTCAAGATTCTTCGCCAGCACCACAATTCAAACGCGTCAATTCTTCGGCGGTACAGCCGTTTTCACAGTCCAACTCTCGCATGCATGCATCACAACTGGAAAAATCATAGCATGAGTTATACGGATCTTGGTTGGCAGACTAATGTCTCTGCTCTTTACCAGGCGGTCAAGGCTAACCATTGCTATCTTTCGCAGAAGCAGGCATCTCCTAATTTCATGGCTGCAGTCTCCTTCCGAGGTAATCTTGGAGCCCAAGAAGAGAAAATCTGTCACAGCTTCCACTTCTTCTCCCTTGATGCTCCAGGACTTGATAGGACAAGACGCCATGATCTTTGTCTTTTTAATGCTCAGGTTAAGCCCAAACCTCTCACTGTCTTCTTGTACGCGCATCAGAAGTCTCTTCAGTTCCACTTCACTTTCTGCCATTAAAGTGGTATCATCCGCATATCTAAGGTTGTTAATACGTTTTCCAGCAATCTCTTCAGTTCCACTTGACTTTCTGCCATTAAAGTGGTATCATCCGCATATCTAAGGTTGTTAATACGTTTTCCAGCAATCTTCACTCCAGCTGAAGACTCGTCCAGACCGGCCTTCCTCATGATGCACTCTGCATATAGGTTAAATAGGCAGGGCGACAGTTTGCAGCCTTGCCTCACTTCTTTCTCAATCGGAAACCAACCAGTAAGACCATGCCCAGTTCTGACTGTGGCCTCTTGCCCTTCATACAAGTTCCTGAGGAGATAGATGAGCTGAATTGGAACTCCCATCTCTTGGAGAGCTTGCCACAATCTGCTGTGATCTACGCAGTCAAACGCTTTTGCATAATCAATAAAGCAGAAGTAGATGGGTTTCTGGAACTCTCTTGCTTTTTCTATGATCCAGCGAATGTGCAAACCCAACATAGGACGTTTGTGATTACTGATCTCGAGCCGGGCATCCTGGAAAGTGAAGTTGAATGGGCCTTAGCCAGGCTTGCTAAGAACAAAGCTAGCGAAATTGATGGCATTCCAGGTGAGTTGCTTCAAAACCTCAACCATGACGCTTTAACATTCTTCATACATTATGTCAGAAGATATGGAGGGCACTACTCTGCAGAAATAGTGGCTTCAATCTTTGTAGCAAATGTTGCTAAAGTCGGCGCATGGGTGATGGAAGAATCTTTTTTTTTTTTTTTTCATTATCCGGTGGCGACATTATCCGACAGCCTATCTTTTGCGAATCACTGAGTAATTCGACGGGAAAATTTCATGAATACCAATGTCAGTCGAAAGCCATGTTTCCATGACCGCCACAATATCTGGATCTTGGTCAATGTGAACAATTTCGAGTTGGTCAATTTTATTCAGTACACTTCTGGCATTTATGTTCAGCAAATGTTTTTTTTTTTTTTTGCTCTTTTCGACGCGTCATTCAGGGGTTGGTTGCGCTTTTGTTTTGGCTTTCCGGGCAGTTGTTTTTCGTTTTGTTTCCCAACGGCACTATTTCCGCCTTCTCACTATCCCAGACTAACGCAGTCCTTCAATGTACAATTTAATAAAGAAAAGAGACACTTTATCTCCTTTGTCACCTTTCGGCTTCGCGCTGTCCCACAGTTTTTTTAATCTAATTTTCCGCGCTAGCCTTAGCGCGCCATAACAGACAGACGCGGCGCACCCTAATTATGGAGGCCGCGCCGCTTGTGGAGTCAGTCAGTCAGTGGTTGCGGCGTGTTCGCAAGTGCGACAACTGGACTCACGGGGATCAGCCGCTGCTGGCCAGCCCACGGACCTGCGAGGAAGCGGCGCTCCTCTTTCATGAGGAGCGCCGCTTCCTCTCTAGGCGCCGGACTGCAACAGTTCCCGGTGAACAATTTAGTGTTTGTTTATGTGACTCTCTCCTGTATTGTTTTGTATTCTAAGCCTCTGTGTTCTTGAATACCTCTGTACTTGCATGCTTAACGTTTGTTTTTCTGTGAACCTCTCGACTATACATCATTAGTTTTCTTGTGTATTCCTCTGCATCGTCTCTTGCTGAGTATAAAGTGTGTTTTGTTTGTTACTTCTGACTCCAACCCTTACTCTGGCTTGAATTGAACCGGCGACAGCTGGGCACAAAGCAGCCACCCCTTCTGTCACTACAAGGTAGTTGAAATCCGGCTGAGCTTGCCACGCAGGTGGAGGGAATTTCCTTTGCGACCGGAACAGCTACCCCCACTCACTCTATGGGTGTCTGGGAATGTGGCACCGTTAAGGGTGCATCGTTAATAATTATTCTAATTAATAACGGGTGACACATGATTGTCACGGTACCTCAGCATTAGATCAGTTTGTTGGTTCTGGAAACTCAGGCTTCGTTTTTGGAATGGGGAGATGAGAATCAATCCCTCTGGGTCCCCTGGATCCTAAGCCGGGCAAGCTACGCTAGGCCAAGCTGGCACGTTCGTATTGCTAGGCTGAATAATGCGGATATTTTGTTTATTACAGGTGCATTTCGCCGTCATGTGGCCTTTTATACTTCTTCCTTAACTTTATGGGGTAATAGATGCATAAATTAAGGTATTACCGATTAAGCCAGTAGCAACAACCACTCATGTAAACCAGGAGGAGTGAGGGGATTCGGCAGCAGCGGTTGAAGTTATCACGTCATGCCCTTGAATGCAGCTCCACAACTACCCAATATTTTCTTGTGGTGGTCAATTGCATTCGGTTGTGCAAAAAGTAAATGTTCGCCTCCTTTTAAGCGACGCTAATTGAACGGAGTTCTGCTGACCACGTGTCTTTGCAGGAGACCATGGGCCAAGATTGGTAGAACCCGCCTTGACGATTTCATAGAGGCTCAAGGCAGCGCAAGGACGTCCAGAAGCTTGCAGCACTACTGACCCCGTAGTAGACAAATACTTAATCGTGCACTCGCCTAAGCAAAATAATAAATATAATTATATAACATGCAAAATTCTTAAGGATTGGATTCTCTCAGCCCATCCAAATATCTCGCAAAATGTTCGAATTTGAAATAGCTTTAAAATTCTACAATTTTGGCTCAGGTACAAATGATAAAACCAAGTGTATTGGCGAAACATTCGTCAATAAAGTTGATTCCACTTTGTTCCTGCTGTATTTTTTTGTTCAGGGTGTAAAAGCAACAAGCGCACACAAAATCATTAGATAAATTTGCTAGGCCCAGAAAAATTAAATTAGAGGTTTCACACTAATAATTGGCAGAAATGGGGCATGGTGTAGTTATCATGAGGCAAAACAGCTGGAGACGCGGCTGAGTTGAACGAAGCTTCCTAATGCGTGGTACGCACCTTGTGGTGACTGTTATCCCGAGGCTGCCGCACCCCTGCGTTTCTACATGTTTAGTCTAGGGCTGCTCTATGTAGGAAGCTATTTCCTCTCTCACGAAGGCATCTGGCAGTAAACGAGACTGTTTCTTGATCCATAACTAGAGGACTTTGCCACGCAAGCTATTAGCATATTCAGAAAGTTCGCTTTAAAAGGACGAGGCTTGAAGAAAAGAAGCTTGCTCAAACAAACCCAACCATAGCCGCCTAAACTATGCACCGCATTCCTAAATATCAGGTCAGAGAAGAGGAAACTAGACACTCTCACTCAACGGTGCATAAAGAGGGCCCTGGGCTTACCAATTACCACATGAACAGAGAAGCTCCTTTCGATTCGAGTGCACAATCATCATCATCATCCTTAGCCTCACTACACCCACAGCAGAGCGAAGGACTCTCCTATATTCCTCCAATTAACCCTGCCCTGAGCGAGCTGCATCCACTTGGCCCCTGCGGACGTCTTAACCTCATCCACCCACCTAATTTTCTGCCGCCCCTGCACGCTTTCCGTCCCTTGGAATCCAGTTTGTTGCCCTGAGCGACCATAGGTTATCCTTTCTTCGCGCAACATGTCCTGCCCATGAATATTTCTTATTCCTTATTTCCACTAGAATGTCAGTGACTTGAGTTCATTTTCTGACCTACTCTAAATGTTTCCTATCTCTTAACGTTATCCCTACCAATTTTCTTTCCATTGCCCTCTGCGTTGTCCTCAAATTAAGTAGAACCATCTATGTTAGCTTCCACGTTTCAGCCCCATAGGTAAGTACAGATAGGATGCAACTGTTGTATACTTTCCTCTTGATAGATACTGGTAAGCTGCTAATCATAATCTGCGAGTGCTTCCCAAATGCGCTCCATACCAGTCTTATTCTCCTTGTTATTTCCTTTCATGGTCCGGATCTGCGGTTACTACCTCTCCTAAACAGACATATTCGTGTACTATTTCCAGTGTTTCGCTACCTAAAGTCAACTGCTGTTCCTTCCCGAGGCTGTTGAACATTACCTTAGTCTTCTGCATATTGATTTTCAAGCCTCAGTTCAGTTCAGTTCAGTTGCGTCCGACTCTTCGTGACCCTATGGGCCATATCACGCCACGCTTTCCGGTCTCTCACTATCATCCTAATATCACACAACTTCATTTGCAGCGCCTCGAAGATGCCATCTAACCATCGCGTTCGCTGCCTACCCTTTCTCCGGTGGCCCTCAAACCTTCCCCAACATCAAATATTTCTCCAGCGACTCCTCTCTTCTCATCAGATTACCAACGTAGCTGAGCTTTAATTTTAATTTTCAAGCCTACCTTCCTACTTTTGAGTGTAGGTCACCAACCATTCTTTGCAGTTCGTCTCCTGAGTTACTTAGCAGGCCAATGTCATCAGCAAATTGCAGATTACTGAGGTAGTCTCCATATACTCTTATCCCTAACTATTGCCATTCCAAGTCTCTGAATACTTTTTCTAAGCGAGCTGTGAATAGCATTGGTGAGATCGTGTCTCCTTGCCTAACACCTTTCTTTATAGCACTATGGCTACTGTGCATCCTCTCTCTCTCTTATATATATATATATATATATATATATATATATATATATATATATATATATATATATATATATATATATATATATATATATATATATATATATATATATATATATATATGTATATATATATATATAAAAGAGAAAAATTGCTTCATACTGTTTCCAAGATTATTTGTATTCGACGAGCATGAAGCAATTTTTCACTTTTATGTAACCTCTAGCAACCAAATACATCTATTTACTTATGATATATATATATGTATATATATATATATATATATATATATATATATATATATATATATATATATATATATATATATATATATATATGTGAAGGTATATATATGAAGGAAAGAAGGTAACAGTCGACGAGGCCAAGGAAAGCATTGGGAATATGTTTTGTCTTTTTTTTTATTTTTACTTGGATAATCACAGAAATGAGTAAGGTAATCGCTTAGGGGAAAGATAATTGAACACAAAGTAGAAAAGACACCGTGCCAATGGTAGGGACCGAACACACGACCTCCGAATATCGCGTTCGGTGCTCTTCCAGCTGAGCTACATCAGCCGCTGTCCCCCCTGCTTTCTCGGGTATTAATGTTGTCTGTATACGAACCTTGAGAGTGTTCCCCAGCGCCACACTCAACCATAGCGGCGGAAGAGGAACGTCCTGTGTTACCGCCAGCGTCACGTAGAATGTGATCAAGAGCAAGGGCGAAAGCTGTGCTAGAACCCTCTTATACTACCTATGGCCTCAAGACTGCCAGAAGCGAGACCCCCGTAAGCAACAAGCAGATAAATGAAGGGGAAGTAAGGGTGCTCGTTATAATACATGAAGGAAAGAAGCCAACAGTCGACGAGGCCAAGGAAAGCATTGGGGATTATATTTTATGTCTTTTTTTAAGGTTCGTAAACAGACAACATCAATACCTGAGAAAGTATCAGGGGGGACAGCGGCCGATGTAGCTCAATTGGAAGAGCACCGGACGCAATATTCGGAGGTCGTGGGTTCGGTCTCCACCATCGGCACGTTTTTTTTCTACTTTGTGTTTAATTATCTTTCCCCTAAGCAGATTACGTCACTCATTTCTGTATTTATCCGAGAAAAATTAAAAAAAAAGACAGAACATAATCCCCAATGCTTTCCTTGGCATCGTTGACTGTTGGCTTCTTTCCTTCATGTATTATGGCGAGCACCCTTATTTCCCCTTCATTTATCTGCTTGTAGCTTACGGGGGTCTCGGTTCTGGCAGTCTTGAGGCCATAGGTAGCATAAGAGGGTTCTAGCACAGCTGTCGCCGTCGCTCTTGATCACGTTCTATGTGACGCTGGCGGTAACACAGGACGTTCCACGTCCGCCGCTATGGTTGAGTGTGGCGCTGGTGAACACTCTCAAGGTCGTATACAGACAACATTAATACCCGAGAAAGTAGCAGGGGGGGGGGGGGACAGCGGCCGATGTAGCTTAGTTGGAAGAGCACCGGACTCGATATTCGGAGGTCGTGGGTTCGGTCCCCCCCATCGGCGCGTTGTTTTTTCTTCTACTTTGTGCTTAATTATCTTTCCCCTAAGCAGATTACATTACTAATTTCTGTGATTATCTAAGTAAAAAATAAAATAAAGACATAAAACATAATCCCCAATGCTTTCCTTGGCCTCGTCGACTGTTGGCTTCTTTCCTTCATGTATTATAACGAACACCCTTTTTCCCCCTTCATTTATCTGTATATATATATATATATATATATATATATATATATATATATATATATATATATATATATATATATATATATATATATTGTGAAAGAAGGCCAGGTCCAGACGGCAAGGCCGTGAAGGCAAGGCAAGGTATAAGTATACCGTGTCAGCGTTTAATCTGATGGAGAAAACCCAAGCGCGCGCCAGAGCCGGCGCCGCGGGACGATGATGATGGTATGTACAAGAGGAAGAAGATCATGGTATGTACCAATGAAAGAAGATCCGTGGAGAGCTCACAATATATATATATATATATATATATATATATATATATATATATATATATATATATATATATATATATATATATATATATATATATATATATATATTGTTTATAGGTTTTTACTGAGTAAAATGCTTTTTCGTAATCAATGAATACTATGTATAAGGGCTGTTTATATTCCGAGCATGTTTCTATCACGTGGTTTATGGTATGGATATGATCGATAGTAGTGTATGCTTTCCGAAAACCTGCTTGATCTTTTGCTTTGTTGCCGTTTCGAGTTGCTCTGATTCCATTAGCGATTGCATTGGTAAATACCCTATATGTAACAGACGGTAAGCTGATTGGACTAAAATTTTTGAAGTCCTTAGTGTCCCCTTTCTTATGAATTAAAGGAAGTGTTTTGCATTCTTCCATGGTTCCGGTATCGTCGATGACACCAGACATTGCGTATACAGGGTGGCCAGTATTTCTAGCCCGATATCCCCCCCCGCCCTTGAACAAATCTATAGGTACCTGATCCCCTCCATCTGCTTTCCTGTTTTCATAGATTTTAATGCTTTCCTAACCTCATTCTTCATCACTGGTGCAACGTCTGACTGCATTTCCCCTTCGCCAATCTCATTATTGTCGTGACTTCGTTGGCTGCTGTAGAGATCAGTATAGAACTCCTCGGCTAACTTGACTATCTTGTCCATATTCGTGGTGACATTGCCCGCCTGATCCCTTCGCGCACACATCTGATTTTTGCCTATGCCCATTTATTCTTTCTCGCTCTAAGGCTTCCCCCGTTGTTTAAAGTGTGCTCATTTTTTTTCATGTTATACTTCCATATATTGGCCACTTTGATATTATTGAGTAGCTTTGATATCTCTGCCAATTTTAAATTGTCTGTTGGATTGGAAACTTCCATGCTCTGGCATTTCTTAATAAAATATTTCGTCCTTAGAAAGCTTATCGGTATCCTCTCTAACTATCCTGCCGCCTGCTTCTACAGCCCACTCAGTAAGGATATCGTTGAAATTATTGTTCATTCCTTCTAGGCTAATGTCGTCACCTCGATAAGAGCTAAATATCTATATTCTGTAGCGATATCTTCAACTCTTCTGCTTCCCTAATACTTGGGACAAAATAACGGAGGCTGTCAGAACTTCTCTGTTGGAAAGATTCGGGCAGAACTATTCTCGAAATGGTAGGTCTGCAGACAGATAGGGCACTACGAGAACACTCAAGCATCCCGATGAACTGCGGAGAAAATCTAATCATTCCACTTTCTTGTAGCATGCATCTCATATTCAACACAGAGAGGAGGGAGAAGAGAGCTGCAGCGCTAATCAGTGGCTTCGATTGGATTGACAGCAAGTCGGTTGCGTGCGTGGACGCGGCAAATTGCAAGTCGGGTCGCCTCAATGGTCGACGGCCGAGGTGCCCCGGTATCGGCTGCCACAATTAGAAGCCCACAGAAATGGCGAAAGAAGTTGCGATAGCGCTCGCTTGCGTCGTAATGGAAGCGATAGCAAAACGTCGATCTGGAAATTTGTAAACAGTAGGTCCCGCCGGAGGCGACAAGGATTCTGTCCGGTAGATGGCTGAACTAAAACATTAGCCGAATTTTGACCTTTGCACACGCATCATTTCCTGACAAGGACGAACGTCTGCAAAATTAAACAGAGATTCTTGACAATGACAGGTTAGACAGGCGACTGGTGCCACCACCTGATAAAATTCTAAACAATAAAGAGGCAGTCGCATGGCGGCGCCCGCAAGCTGGGAACGGTTATAAACCCGGAAAGCACTGTGGGGCTACAGAGACCATCAACCACATAATCTGGAAATGGGCTAGTTCGCAAGGGCTAAAGAAAATATAAATTGTAGAGAAGCCTGAGAAGTCTTGCTGCGCAGCGAGGTCCCTGCTAACAACAACAAGAAGTCCACCTGGCGGAAGAAGCAGCGAAGAGCCAAGGTCTCTTGGCCTGTTTCTAATCGCGGAGGTCTCTGGCCCCGTCTCTTAGTCCTTCGTTCCGTGGACGGGGACTAGTTCTTATCTGCTGGAAAAATATAATTGTCATATTCATCATCATCAAAATGGAAGATGAAAACAAGAAGTCGCGTGCACGAGGGTCTCGGGTTAATTTTGGCCACCTTGCTATCTTTTATGTTACAGTAATTTAGCACTGCACACGTACGCGCTTCGCTGCTTACATAGTGCATAGCTGATGTCGAACGTCCGACCGCAAGTATGTTATGATACACTAATACCGTAACGCCACAACATACTTCACTCGCCCTCACTGCAACCCGAGGCTTCTGAATTGCGGAAGGCACCGCAACGACTCGGTTCCTGCAGGAGCACCGTCATTTTTCATACTTGGCGCCAATATATAGTAGCAGACGATATCGCGCTTTTTTCTGTAACTGTATTTTTCTTTTACTTCAGAATGCGTAACCCGACTGTGTGCTGACGTAAACTGGCACCATCCTGCTGCACACGTCACGATACGTCATAATTTGAACAAAATGTCAGATTGTCGAAACTAGGGCCCCTGGCCACTCTTTTCGTCTCTGAATATATAGCTGCACCCAGCTTGCCACACATTGCATAATTGATACCTTTGCGGCGGAAAAGGGCCACTTCTTCAACACGTACGCTGTGTAGATATTCCCTGGACAACAGAATTCTGCGTATTTAAGGAGAAGATAAAAGAGTGACGCGACCATCCCCGCGCAAGAGTTCAGGGTGATCCAGGCAGCTGTAAACAGCGCACAGGGCATACAAAATTTTACTTCGGTTTGCAGGTACTTACGTGTAGCGTTTAGTTGCCTCATTTTTTAGTATACAGCTCCTGCCTTTCCTTGCAACACTCCCTGCGATATGGCCAAAGGAACGAACCTGTTATCTGCCCTCGGTGATAGGCTGGAAGATATATCGCCGACAACGATAAAATTTTCCAAAACTTTGGTCGAAATGATTACACGACTAGAAACTAAGCTGTTGCACTTGATCATGAAACTTCGCTTTCTGACATATAAGAAGTGAAACAATTCTTGCAACATCATGAATGCTGTTTTTGAACAGTTTCAAAAATACGATGTACAGTGTCTGTCAGGAAATAAATAAAATCACGAAAGAGTAGGCGGAATGCGAAGAGGAGGCATAATAACAGCGAAAAGAACAAAATGAAGTGAGGAAAAAGCTAACAGATCTGAAGCAGTGCAGCCGAGGAATCAATATTGAGATAAAAGGGGTTCCAGCAGTGCCAAATGAATCACTGCGCATTATGACGCTACAAGTCAGCTGAAACTCTTGAGGAAAATTGTCAAAGACATTGAACCCATACACTGAGTGCCGGCTAAAGAGAAAACCCAGGAAAGCATAGTCGTGCGAATAATGTTGCATTATTCTAAAAAATATGAAGCAGAGGCTGACTACTACTATATTTGGATTCGGGACGGACCACTAGATTATATGCAATGAGCATCTGTGCCGAGAATATAAACTATTGCTCGGCAAAGCGATGAAAACAAAACACGAGAGGAAATGGCAATTCGCCTGGGTATCGCAGGGCAAGATATTGATGAAGAAGGCTGAGAATGCTAAGTTACTCCACATAACATGCGAGGAAGACCTGGCTGAGGTTAACTAAGTGAACATTTATTGTTTTGGTTCCGTTCTCTACCGCAATGAGCTTTTCGATATGTCACGTAAATGAGGAATTTAACAAGAGATCATATTTTTTCTATTGCTCACTGTTATAATCCACAGCGTCCACAAAAACTTGGATCTGTTTGCTGTATTTTTATCTCAAAACAGCTGTAAATTATAAGTCATTGTCTTCACGAAAACATTCTTACGTAAAAATGAACATTTTCCTGTTCCGGGATATAACTTCGTTTCTAGCTCTAGGGACACCTCTTCTCGAGAAGGATATGTCGAACTGCTTATAAAATCTGAGCTTGAATTTAAAATTATTACAGAATTAGTTGGTAATATTTCTACTATTGTGCATCATGTTATTTAATTACATTAAAGTGTAACAATTTGAGTAGTTTATGGCCACCACGTTCTAGTTTGCCGGTATTTTTCGGCCAGATGGAAAGCATGTTTACGTCCCTGAGTAATAGTAGTAACTTTCCAAGGATAATAACAGGTGACTTTAATAATAATGTAATATTGTAGCACATAATGAATATCTGCAGTTACTATACTCCTTTAACTTCGAAAACACGATATAGAGACCACAGGGTAACATCTACAACTGCTACAATACTAGATCACATTTTGTGCAATATCGAGATTATTACATCAGGTGTGTATACAATGATACAGCAACATGCTAACCATATGCGTTCAATGACCACCCGAGTTATTACGGCTTGTTAAAAAGGAACCTGCAGCTACTGAATCCAGGCAGTATATTTGATGCTGATGTGCACTCAAAGTGTGCGAGTTTTGTCAATTTTTTTCAAGACTACAATATCTGAATGCGCAATTTCTCATCAAAGAAAATTCGGCAGGCCTCTTACATTTTGGATGACTGAGAGGCTACTGAAATCAACAAGAGAAAAGTGTATTTGGCACAGTAAGTGGAAGAAGGAGAAATAGAATGTGCAAATTATTTGTAGCAATTTCGCATTGCTAGAAATTCATTGCCAACCATGATAAGGAGGAAAAAGAATATAATGCATCGCTTATTGAACAAGCTAACGGGAACAGGAAACGAACATGGAATGTTCAAAATGATGTAATTGGAAGACTTCTACAAAGCATGTCTATCCCAATGTAGTGCATAAGGACACAACATTGAGATTTATTTCACATTTTACCAGCATATGCCGGCAGCTGGCACAACTTATAAACGCTACTCCATGGAGGACGCCTTCAGTACCTGTCAATAGTAGCTTTACACTAACTGGACTTACACTTGATACATTTACTGATATAGTTGGAAGCTTGAGTAGCGCCGCAGCTACAGGGCCACACGGGATACCAGTGAAAGTAGTGAAAGATAATGTTGAAACCAGTGCACCCATTTTGCTCCATATATTTATTCACGCAACAGAGAAAAGTTTATATCCTGACATACTGAAAATAGCGAAAGTCATTCCTGTATATAAAAAACGATGATATACAATGATCCAGGCAGCTATCCCCCGATATCGGTGCTTAGTGTAATATAAACTTTTTTTGAGAAAGCTATAGGATTAGAAGAAGGCCAATATTTGGAAGAAAATAATTGTTCCTTAATGTCAGCGTGGCTTCCGATCTAACAGATCTACATCCATAGCAGTTCTCGAACTTACAGACTCTCCATATAAAAATATACACAGAAATGAAATTCTGACAGTACTGCTTCTTTATTTTGAAAAGGCTGTGGATAAAGATACATCGGACAGACTCGATCAATGGTCTTAAAGGTACGTCTGACGAACCCGGTGCGTTTTTCTCAGGGACACGTCGGACGGAACCAGGAAATATTTTTCATAGGTACGGCGGACGGACCCGAGCAGGGCTAAACCCGACGTATATTGCTCCGGTGTACGTCGGGAAAGCCGGTACGATGGACGGACCTGATCAGTCCGGTTTACGCCCGACGAACCCGATGCATTTTTTTCCTCAATACGCAAGGCAGATGGGCCTTGGGATACACCTGAAAAGCCGGACGGATCCAAGATCCCCGAATGTGTGGTTGTAGCAACAACTTAGCCGCGATAGCCACATGTAGCCAAATCGAAGTTGATACGAGGTGTGCGAGTGTGTAGGTGCCGGTTTGTGCTTTCTGTGAGATGCTGTGATGTCCGAACTACGTCCTACAGGAGTGCTGTGTGAGACTACGAGAGTGCTGTGATGAGTGCGCCGATGTCCGGACGACGGACGGATATCAGCGTGTTCATTTATTATCACCGATGTTCCTCGTACATGTCAGTGTTTATTAGGTGCAATGGTAAGTCCAAAAACGTCGCGTAAAGAGAGCGTCGTGGGAATTTATTTACATGCGCTGTGTAACAGTCAGACAATATTATGTCCACGACAATTTGTTATCAGACTGCACTACAGAGCTCAAACCTCGGAAAATTATATTTCTACAAAGTACGCCCGTATTGTTTACATTTGTGCGTTTTGAGCTTGAAAACAAAATTTTACGGTAATATTTTAATCTGGCCTTGCAGAAAGTGTTGGGAATGCGCATGATACAGTTATCGCATGTGCTTCTGTAAAATATTAGCTGCCTGGCACAGCACCTTCCTAAACGTTCAGGCTTTGTACTATTGTTGAAGGCCACATTATCATTATTAAAGGAACGCATTACTACAGGTAAAATGGTTCAAGCTTCTGTAAAATATTAGCTGCCTGGCACAGCACCTTCCTAAACGTTCAGGCTTTGTACTATTGTTGAAGGCCACATTATCATTATTAAAGGAACGAATATGCTTTATATCTGCTTTTCAATGTATTATTGTTCAATGTTTTCAGTTTTCTCGTAGTTTATTTAGCTGTTTCATACTAGACAAACACAAATGGCACACTTTTAAACTTGTCACTCCAAAGCTGAATATGAATATCTGCCTTGCATGTGACAAATGTAATGCTGGAAATGTTGACGTGTATAGGATGTACGTGCATGCAGCAACATCTCAGCGGTGCGTTTGGCTGCTTGCTCCAAGGTCGTGATATTGAATCGCAGTGATGGCAGCTGCACTTTGGTGGAGGCAAAATGCAAATACATCTGTTTCCTGCGAGATGTAAATGCAAAGTACAAAGTCTAGGCAGTCAATATAATCATGAGCCCACCACTACAGTATTCTTCATAGCTACATATGTCAGTTAAGGACGTGAAACCCTACATGACACAGGCAGGGTGGGTTATTTTTAAAATTTTGTAACCTCTCATCTATGCTGTGAAACATTTGACTAATTATAGTTCTCAAACAGTTGTTGAAGATAAAACCGAAGCAGTTCTTGGCATGGTTTCCTGCTTAGATTGATTTGCTAATTGCAGTTATTTGTAGCTTGCGCCAATGCTGGACAGTTCAAATAGCAGGCAGTTGAATTACAAGGATTATGCATTTGAGTTCTGACAAATGGAAAGTAATGGTGCATGCATGCACAGGTGCCCTTAGACAAATACATAATTGGGTGTATAATTATGATGCATATCAAGGGTCGACAGAAGGACATGTGGAGTTAGTGTGGTATTCTTCATGAAAGCAGAAAACAAATTGTACAACAGCTGCTCTCCCATGCAGAAAAAAATTGGTCATTTTGTGTATGATGCGATTGCGTCCGGCAGCAGTGCATCCAGCGAGAAGGTAGACTAATTTTTCCTGTATATTTTTACAGCGGCTTGTTTCCTGGCTCTTGGATCAACGCAACGGCTGGCCATCAACGACACAGACTGCCTATGCCCCTTGGACACTGTGACGCCAGAGGATCCTACTGCGCATTCTCGTTGCTGCCACTTCGTTCGTCTGTGCGTGCGCTGGCGGAGCAGCTTGACAGCTGCCTACATAAACCAGGAATCCATGCTTCGCTCCTCAGTCCGGCAGCAGTGCATCCAGCCAGCATGTCGACTAAGTTTTCCTGTATATTTGTTGTGGGGCCCTGCACCACGTATCCGTAAGGCCCGTGCGCGCCGCGCATTCGAAGGCTGCGCCACTATCCCAATGCCCCTGCGCGGTGCCTGTTTCCCTCTCCCCGCTCGTTCGGGGATAACCGGTCCCGCGCGTAGGGGCTATAAAGGAAGCCTCGCGCCGTTGTCGCTCCTCTTGGTCCACCAATCAACCCTGCCTCCTCGTTCCTACTTCGCTCCTGGCGCTCTCTACGAAAACGACCCGCAGCCACCCGGACGACGACCTAGCACCGACTTCGACGATCCCTGTGAGATTAAAGATGTTTGTCATACGGCTCACTGTGTGTTTGTCGTGCGCATCCCTCGGGTAGAGAAATCGCCCACAACTGGCGCCCAACGTGGGGCTGAATTAGCACCCATGTGGACGATTTCTCTGCCAGCGTGGCAGCGCACGGCAACACGACGGGCCGGTCCTTTGTATGTTAGGCGCGACGCCATTTTGAGTTTAGGGCTATCGTGTGTACAGATGACGCGGAGTGTAGTATAGTAGTGTTTGTACAGTGTTTTAATTTTGTTTTGGTTTATGTGTGTGTTTTTTAGTGTCGGGCGGCTTGTGTTTTAATTTTTTTGTTCATATGTTAGTTTTATGAAGTGTTTAGCCTTTGTGACAAGCCTCTTGATGCGGGCTAGGTGGTAGTCGTGCGCGTGTAGGCTCCCGGGCGGCCTTAGTTGTTGAGTGCAATGCCTCCGAGAAAAGACGTGCCAGGTAGGGCCGCCGCTTCGGATGCCAGTGCGTCCGGAAGTGAGGTAAAGGACGCGGTAGAGTCTGCGCAGGTTACAGATGCGGCCGCCCTGATGAGGCAGATGAACGAAGTGTTGTCGGTGTTCACCCGTCAGTTCGGTTCGGTGGCTAGCGCCAACCAAGCCACAGCCGCGGTGACAGTCTCGCGTCCGCGGATAAATGTAGAGGTTCCCTCCTTTTCCGGCTACACGGACGTGAAGTCAGTCCACGAGTTCTTGCAAGAACTCGAGGATTATCAGATGGCACTGGGTTCCCCAGACGACGTGGTGCTAGCGCAGGTAATCCCCGTGGCACTTGTTGAGAGCGCGGCGCGGTGGAGACGCTGCCAGCCGGCCTTCCAGTCGATGGCAGACTTCACAGATCGCTTCCGCGCCGAGTTCTTGCCGCCCGATTACGAACGCCGGATGCTTGAGGAGCTAGCGTTGGGCACACAGCACCCAGAGGAGAGCCTCCTCGAGTATGTACGCGCAATGCAGGAGCTCTACAAGAGAGCAGATCCCACGGCAACCGATCTAGAACAGGTCACGCGCGTGATGAGGCAATGCCATCCGCGCTTCAAGCCGTATTTGCGGGGACGTGGTTTTGCAAACCTCGAGGCCCTAGCACAGGAAGCGAATGTAGTACAGGCGGATTTACTCGCTGAATTGCGCTACCAGCCACCTCCCAGGCCAGCCGAATCGCTAGAGCCGCGATGCGCCTGGGCCGGAGGCCAAGACCCCGTACCGCGCGCCAGAGGCGCAGACGTAATGACGGTAGGGCAGGCAAGGCCAGAGGAAGGCTCCGCGATTCCTCGCGCTCTTGACCCGTACGCGTTCGAGCAGCGGCGTCGAGCTGGGCTCCCCAGCGACGTCCGCACAGGCGCGGAGAGAGGGAACAGGCGCCTCAGCCGCTTCGTGGAACGCGGCATCCCCCGACCGCGCGGCAGGTGAACGATCGGCTTTGCTGGAATTGCAACCAGCCGGGCCACGTGGCACGAGAGTGTCAAGCAAGGCGTATGCAGGGAAACGCGGACTGCCAGGGGCCATAATTGGTAACACCAGCCTGTCGCCGTCGGCGGGAGAATTTCGTGGTAGTCACGGCGGAAAATGGGAAATGTACTCCCACGCCGCGTCACCGGGCGACAGCCCCGGGGGCGCAGAGGCTTTTGTCCCTCTCGCCTGTAGAGCGCAAGGATAGTTGTCGCGCTCGAGCCCTTTTATGCTAGTGCGGTTAGCTGGTCAAAGCTACTCGGCACTCATTGACACGGGCTCAACTCTGTCACTGGTCGGTGATGATGTGTTCGAGGCCTGCCGTAGATATAACATCCGTGTCAGGCCAGCAGAAACCCCTTTGAGCTTAGCAGCAGGGACGACAAAAGCGGAAGGAGCGGTACGTCTGGTCATGCGTTTTGAGGGCAGGAAGCGGAGGCATCGCTTCGTCTATCTGCCCGGCTTAGCCATACCAGTTATTCTGGGAAGAAATTTTCTTTCGAGCGAAGGCATTGTGCTTGACATGGGGGAGAACGGCTATCGCTACAGCCCCTTCACCCCCCTCATTCCCTTTGTTAGCGCGCCCAAACAGGAACGCGTCGCTCAGCGATCGAGCGTCCACGCTTTTGTGGCAGACGGCTCCCCCGCGACACTGAATGGTAGCCCATTAGAAGCAATTATCGCGTCCTTTTCTGAAACCGGTAGTCAGCGCCGAAGGCTCGTGGAAACTTCGATGCCGCGCGCATGGAGCAAGCGGATGAGTACAACAAAGGTCGTCGTCACGTCGTTTTCAACACGGGCGACTTGGTACTGAAAAGAACGCACCCGCATAGTAACGCAGCGCGTGGTTTCGCCGCGTCGCTAGCGCACAAGTGGGTTGGACCGTTCGAAGTTACGGCACGGACTACGCCACTCACCTACCAGCTGCGGTTGTTGGCGAGCGGTGAAACCGCTGGTCCGGTGCACGTCGCAGACTTGAAAGCTTACCACCTTCGCAAGGACGATAACTGCGAAGCGGGGGAAGCTCAAAGCAATGCAGCGATCTCCCCCAAAGTAAGGCGTACAGGTAGCAACTCGGTTCCCAACCGACGCTACAACCTAAGGCCAAGGTAGTGCACTACTTTGTCTAACGTCTTTGCTTCTTTCAGAATGCATTCTGATAAGATTTTGCACCAGCCAGATGAACCACCGTCGCTGGGGCGGGAAAGCGCACCCAGCGCATGGTTCCAGGAGGGGCCGCATAAACAGGGGGTACCCCCCTAATTTGTAGTGGTTTGGGGCCCATCATTGTGACCAGCGCGGCCATGCTGGCCGTCTTCAAAAAGTGCGGATTGGAGCCCGCTGCCCAGGCTTGGAGTACGGGCCTCAGGAAGCCAGGTGTGCCCGGGGCGGAAACGCCTGCTCCAATGTGCATCCGGCACCGCGCCACGTGGGAAGGGGTCAACGATGTAGAGCAGCAGCTCAGGGCCGCTGCCAGGCGTATCCGTGGCCAAGCCCAGCTGCGCTGTGACCCCGAGGATGTGGCCGCTGCCGGAGAGGGACCAGTAACAGTCCCGCCACGCCTGCTGCTTCTCCCGTCACACTAACCAGCTGAGAGGGCATCCCACCAGAGCCAGGCGACAAGCCTCCCTATTTTACGCCGACCCGGGCTCGGACATGGACATGGCCCGGCTGTTGGCGTAGCCCGGGTCGGACGCTGAGGGAGGGGGGGGGGGGGAGATGTGGGGCCCTGCACCACGTATCCGTAAGGCCCGTGCGCGCCGCGCATTCGAAGGCCGCGCCACTATCCCAATGCCCCCTGCGCGGTACCTATTTCCCCCTCCCCGCTCGTTCGGGGATAACCAGTCCCGCGCGAGGGGGCTATAAAGGAAGCCTCGCGCCGCCGTCGCTCCTCTTGGTCCACCAATCAACCCTGCCTCCTCGTTCCTGCTTCGCTCCTGGCGCTCTCCACGGAAACGACCCGCAGCCACCCGGACGACGACCTAGCACCGACTTCGACGATCCCTGTGAGATTAAAGACGTTTGTCATACGGCTCACTGTGTGTTTGTCTTGCGCATCCCTCGGGTAGAGAAATCGCCCACATTGTACAGGTGAGCAAAAACGACCTTTGAAATTAAATAGTAATTACCTTACTTGTTGCACTGTTGCCGGACAACTACCAATGGTTTTGTTTTTTAATGCTTTTAACTTGAGCACACGATAGCAAAGAAAGACGAAAAGGAACTCGCGAGCTTGTTTTCTGATTTCCTAGAAAAATGCGGGCTGAAATGCGGGAAATAAAAGATAGTCTTCGCTTCTGTGGTGACAGCTGTGATGAAATTAAGGTAATTTTAGTGACGTCAAAGCGCTACATGAGAAAATCAAAGCGTTAACAGCTCAGAATGAATACTTGAGAGCAGAAAACGAAAGGTTTGAAAAAAAGTCGACGAGCTCGAACAATATCAGAGAGGTAATAACTTGGAATTTAAGGGTGTGCCCGAGGAGCTAGACTCGACTGTCGTGGTAAAAAAAAGTAGGCGAACTTATGGGTGAAATGGTAACCGACGCTGATATCGACGTTTGCCATCGGGTGCCCACGGTCAGCGGTGACGATAAGCTTATCATTGTACGGTTTATATCGCAAACCAAGCGTAACGCGCTCCTTGCCAAGTCCAAAAAGAAGAAGCTGTCACCACAAGATGTGGGATTCGAGGGCACAAGCACTACTACCATTTATGTGAATGAATAATTGACACCACACAACAAGCAACGCCTTAGTGCTGCGCTTAAGAAAAGAAAAAGGCTGGATGGAAATATGTATGGGTCAGCTCGGGGAAAATTTTGGCACTCAAGGATGAACATACCGACGCCATCCGAATTGCAAACAAATATGATTTCGCCTACATCACATAACCTCAGACGTCACTGTTTGGGTCAGCGTTCTTTATCGAACAAATATGATGCTTAACTCGGCATCTTTAATTACCGAACCGTCCACATTAAGAGAAAATCTTCAAAAGTTGTAGCCATGTCTTTCCTTGTTACATTTGAATATCCGTAGCATGAGAAACAAACAAGATGAGCTGGACATTTGGCTAAACTCCCTGCAAGTCAATTTTGAGGCATTCATGTTCACAGAAACACGGTTAAACGAAGATGACCCCTCCCCTACATTTATTGATTACATCCCAATACGATTAGACAAAAAGGGCAGGAGGGGGGGGTGGCCTGATTATTTACCTGCAGCGCAAGTATGCATATAATATTGTTGATGAGTACACAGTGATGAATAGGGATCTAGACTGCCTAACTGTAGAAAATAGCACGTTTCTAGTTGCTGTTTTGTACAGGCCACCGGCTGGATACTAGCGGCATTTCCTAGAGCAGTTAGAAAATGTAATAATGTATTGTACTAATACTGATAAGCAGTTCTTTGTTTTGGGAGACGTAAACTTTGACACTTTGGCAGATGACTCTTCTGCGCGGGACATTATGAATCTCTTATCCCCTTACGGGTGCGAAAATGCGATTACTACGCCAACCCAAATTACTTCAAACAGTTCTACTTCTATAGATATATGTATTTCAAACCTGAATGTATTCGACTTTAAAGCAGGAGTATTATCATGCGACATCAGCGACCATATGTCCATATTCATTGCCACACAATACACTCTAAAATATAACTATGAATGCAGCAGGCCTGAATATAGGGGGGTGAATGATGCCTCCTTAAACTATTTTCTTATTAAACTATTTTTATTACTTAATTGAACGAGCTGACTGGTCGAACGTGTACCTACAGCAGAATTCAAACTCTGCATATGAGACTTTTCTTGGTGTCTTTCTTAGTTGCTACAATCGTGCATTTCCGCTAAAAGAGCATACATAATACAATCGGAAGAATAAGACGCCCTGGATTGGCACTACCTTGCTAAAACGCATTAAAAAGAAAAATAATATGTTCCACAAATTCTTACAAGCAAAGGCGACAACTTGTTCACAGAATTTAAGAAGTATCGTAATAAATTAAACGCTGATATTAAGCAAGCCAAACGTGCATATTACGAAGCAGTGTTTTCTAGGATAAGAACGGATCCAGCTAAGATCTGGAGGCAGGTTAATTACCTTACCGGCATAAACTGCTCACAGGTTAAGGCAGACCAAATTGTAATCAATGGCTCCATAAGCGGCAAAGAGCTTGCAGAGGAAATCAACGAGCATTTCAATAAAGCGGCCATGCCCCAGTCGTCTATTCAACAGGGTGGGGACTACTGGCCTCCTCGCCGAGTAAATTCATTCGTATTGGAAGCCATTACCGAAACAGAAATTAATGATCTTATAATACACCTGAAAAGTAATGCTGCGAGTGGGCATGATGATATTAAAGTTGAACCCGTAAAGCGAGTGTCATCAATAGTCAGCCCTGTTCTAGCCCATCTCGTAAATCTCACGTTTTCTACAGGAGTATCTCCCGCACAAACTAAAGCTGGCCAAAGTACTTCCAATACACAAAAGAGGGAGAACTGATGATATTATGAATTGCCGGCCAATCTAAGTGCTACCGGTGTTTTCTAAGGTTTACGAGCTGACAATCAAAAACCGGCTGTAAAATACCTAAGTATCGTATAATATCACCCTCACAATATGACTTTCAAAAAAATAAAACAACTCAGGACGCTCTTCTTACCGTAAAGCAGCCAGTAATCAGAACTCTTGAAGATCATCTTTTCACCTTGGGAATATTTCTCGATCTGCGTAAAGCCTTCGATTCTGCTGACCATGAAATCATAGCTATAAAATTAGATTGCTATGGGATCCGAGGCGTTACATTGGATCTTATTAGGAGTTACTTATCGTTTCGGCGTCAGTTTGTTAAGATAGACTGTATTACTTCAAAGCAACTTGATATTAAACTAGGTGTCCCACAAGGGTCCATACTAGGCCCGTTACTTTTCCTCTTATATGTGAATGACATCACGGAATTAAAAACAACACCCACAGTAGCCATGTTTGCAGACGACACTTTTTTACAGGTAGGACAGTGCATGACATCGAACAATCAGCAAATGGTTATTTGGACGAACTATCCGCGTGGTTGCAGCAAAACAAACTTCAACTCAATGCAGTAAAAACAAAGTGCATGGCATTTAAGCCAATCAATAAGCACGAAATGAAATTGATCTGGAGTACAGAGGACAAAACTTATAGCAAGTGAGTCTGCAGAGGTTTCTTGGGGTATGGTTTAGTGAAGACCGGTCTTGGACCCCTCATGTCAATCACCTGCTGTCTGAACTCGCAGTCTGTCGGATGTCTCAGAAAAATAGCCTCCCTTCTACCTCTCTGGTTAAAATATTCACTATATTACTCCCTGTTCTGTTCCAAACTTTTGTATGGTATTCTAGTCTGGGGAACGACGACAAATGGGAACTATGATAGGCTACAAATGCTGCAAAAGCGTGTCCTCCGAATCTTTGTAAACCACACCGCTCCTTTAAGATTGTTACCAACGCAACCACTTTTTCCTACCTTTGATGTTTTACTAGCAAATAAAGTCTATTTATGGGTACTGGTACAGCAGATCTATAAAAAGAAACTCCACACTATTTACATGCTGGTCTTGGGGCCATATGATATTCGTAACCCCAAACGGAGAACCAAACAAGTTAGAACAAACTATGGAAAGCAAGATTTTGAATATCAGGTAATAGACATGCTAAATCGCTATGCTTCTATTTTGGATTTCTGTTTGCCGACAAAGACGTTCAAAGGGCAACTTCGGGCAATTTTGTTTTCTGTTTACAATGTACAGTAACGTTGATAAATCTATGTTTTCTTTATGCCAATATGAACTTTTCCTATGTTTGTGTGGCATGAGCTAATGTTCAATGTAAATAATGAAATCGAATTAAGCCGCCCCAGTCCATAGTGGCTGAAAGAATAGAGCCATGCTGTATGAATATATGCGTGTATTTTTTATTATTTTTTTTTTCCTTGGCTTCTATGTTCATATTTATGTATTGTACCAGCTCTCTTATGGACTGCTGTAGACTGCTTAGTTTGTTACGGGGGCTGAGACCTCGTCAGGCAATCATGCCTTTTGTCTCTGCCACCCGCAGGAAGGAGTGATTTTCTGCAAATAAAAAAAAGACTGACTGACTGAAATATTATGGTTTAGCATCCCAAAACAACTACGGCTATGAGGGACGCAACAGCTGAGGGCTCTGGTATATACTCACCACCTGGGGTTTTTTTACATGCACCAGCATCCTCGTTAAGGATGGTCTCGAGTATTCTCGGTGCTATCGCTTTCCTCACCTGGAGGAACGAAGAAAATAACAAGCCTTGAGCAACAAAAAATTAGGGAGACACATCATCTCGACCTGTAAGGGAACAATGCACCAGCGTTAATGATTCTTGTCTGCAGATCCCGCTGTGGATTTTCGTTAATTTACATGCCCTTGGCTAAATCACTAATCCCTAATTCATGTCTCTGTTAAATTACCCATACTCATTAGCATACGGTCTTAGGCTGCCCTCCATGGTAGAAAACCTAGAGGGACAGTAATATAAGTGCGCAACGAAGATGAGACAAAGAGGAGAATTGAGCAACGATGGCACAAAACTGACAACTGATTTAATGGAAGAACGGAAGAGCATATATATACACACACTTGGTGTACCCACATGCGCATAGTCGAAATTTGTAAAATATATCATCACATGTAGAACGCCCCCCCATCACACGCACGTGATGAAACCTGCCGTCGCACTATCGATTGTGCAGCATGGTCATCTCTTTTTCTGTCAATGCGACAGACATTTTACTAACACAAACATTTTGCTTCCGGTTAATATGGAAAGCCTCGGCGATTTCTCGAGTAGTCTGGTCTTTATGAAGAAATAGTATATTAGTATAAACAAAGAAAGGTACAAACTCACACGCGTTACAATGTTTTGCTAAATTTATTTCATTCTTTGTTATATACTGCATTTTCCATCGGCCTGTCTGCCCAATATACGTACTGCCACAGGACTATGGTATTTGATGCCTTACACCCATCCTACACCTAATGATATCCTTGCCGTGATTGACCTGGCATCTGTTCTTACTTCTTGTGTAGGCTGGACATATATGGATATCTTAGATAGCTTATGATTGTGGGTCTCATTTATTTTTATGACTTCCAAGGAGTTCCTGTCTTCAGAAGCCCTACATTTCATGAAAGCGGGACAGGGTTAATATCCTGCATGAAGATACCAAGAAGCTTGTACACAGAAAATTGAGAGTGAAATGGCAGGAATTTGAAAGCATTTAAATAAACAACTAACTACACTTAGTCAAACCTGTCATCGAGGAATGTAAACCATGCAGTCATCGAATACATATCATAGAGGGCATTTTAGGCCATCTTTACAAAAGAATACCCACACCTGACACACAGTTTCATTCTTATGGAAGAGGACAAACGAATATGCAAGGAGTGTGGAGATAAACTAACAATAAACTGTATCTTACTTCCATGTGCGCCAGACTCAAGGAAATGAGAGGAAAACATTTTGTACAATTTTGCAACAGATCCCTCTGCATCCAAGCATGATCCTAGGAGAGACTGCACTAGTTCAAATCCCCTGCATTTTTGGTTTCCTCAAATGAAACAACGTTCCTAAACAAGCTACATCCTAAAGAACATAGTCATTACACACGAAAATAAATGCAATAAACCTTGTTCTTGGTACATGGCAGCATTAGTCGCTTATTCCCCATAAAAATGAACACAACGCCGTAAGATATACCTCGGTTAGCTATGTTATTGAGATAAGCTTTCGGTTTGGTGTGTCTTTATTCACGTGACAGCACTGTCATGCGGGTCTAACGTCCCAGCGATCATAAAATGACTTTTACCAAATTTTAGCATAATTTTAAGAACCGTGAAGGCGATTGTACACATCTCCAAAGACGCGCGGTTGTTTGGTTTCGACTGGAGTAGTCAACTGTATTATCAGCGTCCTCCTACTTTGTTTCTGAAGACAGCCTGGAGTGAGAGTGTTAAAGATAATAGATTTTTGAACATTTAGCATGTTTCTGAAGGCGTTGCGTTCCATTGCGAGGCCTACAAAAAGCAGCTGAATGTCAAACGCCGCCTAGGGAGGCTTTCTAGCAAAGCAGCAGTGTAGCGTGAAAAATCGCTCTGCCGGTCCAGCGCTGGCCGCGTTCTTGAAAGGCGAACTGTTCGAGCTTAAAGCTACTGACCACACCTGAAACACTGAGTTGTGAATACTGTGAGCCCTCCACGGATCTTCTTTCATTTGTACGTACCATGATCGTCTTCTTTCTTTTGTACATACCATCGTCATCGTCCCGCGGCGCCGGCTCCGGCACGCGCCTTGGTTCATCATCGGATTAAACGCTGACACGGCATACCCTGCCTTGCTGCCACGACTCTGCCGTCTCTACCTGGCCTTCTTTGACAATACTATAAAATTCCGTCCACTCTTCGATCAGTGATACGTCCACAGTGGAGCATTTATGCTCTTCAGGGTAGGCCAGCCGTGGGAACAAAGATGCGTGGTTGTAGCAACGATCGCTTGGATGGCACCCTCTGGAAATTTCCAAGAGTGAGCTTCGTAAACGAATTATGCAGCGCACATTTTCTACTGCGTAGCGAAATCCAGCGACGCATGCATATCTCCCGCTCGTTTCAAAGCTGAGACCGTTCAGTCGGGTCACGCAAACCTCGAGCAGGTGGGTGTTTAAACTACATGTTCGCAAAATTCAACGACGAGAAAAAGATATGCAGGCTGAGCACTTGTCTGGTCATCCCCTAAACTGATAGTACTTTATTTAGGACTCAAATTAAGCGTCCAACAGTTCGGCTGCCTGTTGTACCAATGTTAGTAGCAAAGAATATTGCGGTTCGTAAGGAAGCGGTCATTCCCGCTTCGGCTGTTTGGTTATTCACTCATGTATTGCAGTGCAGCGGGCCTTCGCCTCGACGAGTCAACATGCAGCTTGTGGTGTTTTTCCGTGCAGGCAGGAAACGAAGACAGCAGCCGTGAAGCACGCGGTGGGAATTTCTTTATTCCCGGAAACAAGTTACTGGCGAGCGCCAGCAGAGCTGGGCGCTGTCCGTGATAAGCCAGGGCGAAGTGCGCAGCAGCACGCGGCGCGGCGGCATATATAGCCGTTATCACTGAGGGGCGTGGCGCACAAGACAAGTAGGCGCGCAACTACTACACTCCCCCAGTCTTATTTGAATAGGGTGCATACAGTCAATAAAGAAAAATCAACACAGACTAGTTCAAGGCACATAGCGGTCTGGAGGGCGGCGCTGCCTTTCCGGATACCGCCGTTGTGTCGTGGATGGAGGACGGGACGATGTTGGCTGAACCGGCGTCGTCGCTGGACGTGGCTGCTCAGAGGTACCCTGCTCTTCACGAGTGTAGCGAGAGTCCAAGCCCACGGCCTGAATGATGTGGTTCTGGTGGCGTTTCCAGATGAACACTCCTTGACCGGTTTCCACTTGAAGTCGGTACGAAACAGGTCCCGTTCGCTCTAACACGACAGCAGGCAACCACTTTTCACCCCGCCAAAAATTGCGCACTAGGACACTGTCACCAAAAGAAAATTCACGTGTGCGCTGCTTGCGACGCACTGTCTGCACAGACTGCCTTGTCGAACAGTCTGCTGCAGCGAGGGCTTGACTGCGTCCAGCCGGGTGCGCAGTCGCCTGTTGAGCAGAAGAGTAGCCGGCGCCTCGCCCGTCGTCCGGTGTGGGGTGTTTCTGTAAGACAACAAACTCTCCCAATGTTGTGGTTAAACTTGCAGCAGTACTTTTCCGTAGTGCCGCTTTCAAAGTTTGGACAAATCGCTCAGCTTGTCCATTACTACTAGGATGGTAGGCTGATGTTCGTACATGCCGCGTGCCAATGCTCTTAAGATACTCTGAAAACACCGCTGAGGTAAATTGCGGCCCATTATCAGATACCAAGACTTCAGGGTAACCAAACCTGCAGAAGAGTTCGTGGAGTCGATTGACTGTGCTTTCCGCAGATGTGTCGCGCATCTGGCACACCTCCGGCCACTTGGAGTGAGCGTCAACAACCACCAAGAACATGGTTCCTTTGAAAGGTCCTGCAAAATCGATGTGCAGGCGCTGCCATGGTTTGGTTGGCCATGCCCATGGGTGCAAAGGGGCAGGACAGGGCATTGCGCTTTGCGTTAAACAAGCATTGCACGAACGGACTTTAGTCTCAATGTCGCGATCAATTCCTGGCCACCAGACGTAACTGCGTGCTAGTTCTTTCATTTTCACAATTCCAGGGTGTCCCTGATGCAATTCATCGAGCATCTGAGGCTGGTGTTTAGCAGGAATAACGACACGCATACCAAGAACGAGACATCCTAGCTGCGGCGAAAGTTCACAGCGTCTGTGAAAAAACTGTTTCATTTCTTCACTGTCAACGCGCTCAGGCCACCCGTTCATTACGTGCTGCATGACTCGTCTAAGGATCGGATCTCTGGCCGTTTCGCGTGCGACGTCACGATAGTTGATTGGCAAGGACTGCAAGCGTAGGAGATAAAATTGATCATCCGAGCATTCTTCGCTTTCACGTTGCAGAGGCAGTCGCGATAAGCAGTCTGCGTCGGCGTTTTGACACGACGGCTTATACTTCAGAGTGAAGTTGTAAGCTGACAAAACTAAAGCCCAGCGTTGCAGACGTGCTTCGGCGATAGTTGGTATGCCCGTTTTGGGACCAAAAATTGTCTGCAAGGGCTTGTGGTCCGTAACTAATACAAAAGAACGACCAAAGAGGTAATAGTGGAAGCGTTTCACGCCAAAAACTAAAGCTAGTGCCTCTTTCTCTAGCTGACTATAATTGACTTCTGCTGCAGATAAGGTGCGAGATGCGTACGCCACAGGATGACACTGACCGTTTGGCTGTACATGAGAGATGACAGCTCCAATACCGTATGCCGATGCATCACACGATAACTGCAGGGGCGCACCGGGGTCGTAGTGAGTGAGAACTGGTGGCTGGGACAGCAGCTCCTTGATGTTCGAGAAGGCTTCTTCGCACTCGTCATTCCAGGACCAGGGAACATTGAGGCGTAGCAACCTGTTGAGGGGCAAAACAACTCTTGACAAGTTAGGAACAAACTTCCCATAGTATTTGATCAAACCCAGCAGCGAACGCAATTGGTGCTTGTCTGTAGGACGCGGAGCTTGTGCTATAGCTTCTAGCTTGTCAGTAGCCGGCTCAATTCCGTGAGCGCTAATGACATGTCCCAAGTACTGCAGCTTGTCTTTCAAAAATTCGCATTTTTCCTTCTTTATTTTGATGCCTCTCTCAGACAATCTTTTCAATACTGCCTCTAAATTTCTTAGATGCTCCTCTT
Organism: Amblyomma maculatum; assembly: GCF_055883805.1. Lineage (NCBI taxonomy): Eukaryota > Metazoa > Arthropoda > Arachnida > Ixodida > Ixodidae > Amblyomma > Amblyomma maculatum. Next base: position 773,724 of record NW_028146755.1, on the reverse strand, counting down.
CCGTCTTTCCGGTGACCATTATGTCGTCGATGTAGCAAGTAACGCCTTGAAGTCCTTTCAATATATTGTCCATGATTTTCTGAAAAATCGCCGGTGCTGAGGCGATGCCAAAAGGCAACCGGTTAACAACATACAGGCCCTTGTGCGTGTTCAAGGTTAGGTAGGCTTTTGACTCCTCGTCCATCTCGACTTGTTGATAAGCCCGATTAAGATCAATTTTCGAGAATTTCTGACCTCCGGCTAATGCTGCCAAAAGCTCATCCAACTTAGGAAGCGGGTATGTCTCGACGTCTAGAATCGGATTCAAAGTGAGCTTGTAATCGCCACAAATTCTAATTGATCCGTCACGCTTTATCACAGGAACAATTGGTGTAGCGTACCTGCTACTGGCGACGCGAGAAATGATTCTCAACCTTTCGAGCTTTTCTAGCTCTGCCTCTACCCGTTCCACAAGAGCGAAAGGTACACTTCGTGCTTTCAGAAAACGTGGTCTTTGGTCATCTTTGAACTGGAGACTTGCCTTTTCTCCCTGTATGGTTCCTAGCTCGTCACTGAACAAGTCTGCGTTTCTCCGTAGCAGCGCTTCCAATGCTGCCGGCGGACTGCCTGGTGTAGCGGACACCTTACAAAGCCCTTGAATTCCACTCCAGTCTAGTCTGATATGCTGTAGCCAGTTGCGACCTAAGAGCGGTGTCCCGTTATGCGGAAGAATGTACAGCGGCAGACGTGCCTCTTGGTTGTTGTGGCGGACGAGCACATCCATTACGCCAACAGGTTTTACAGTTTCCCCCGTGTATGTTTTCAGTTGCATTGTTGTACGTTGCAAACGGATACCGGGAAAGCACTCTTTAGCCTGATGGTGCGACATAACTGACACTGCTGCTCCTGTGTGAAGCTCCATTCGTATGGTAGTTCCTTCTACATTCACTCCAACCATTATGGGTGACGTTCTGGACACGTCGACACTATTTAGCTTAGTTAGGTCGAGCAGCGCCTTGCACTCAAGCGTGCGCATGCACTGCTTCTGTTTTTTCTGTACTGTTCTAGCTTTGCACATTCTTCGTATGTGCCCTTGTCGGTTGCATTCGAAGCAAGTAGCTCGTACGTGCGGGCATGCTTGTGCATCATGCTTGAATGAACCACAACGATAACACGGCTGCGATTTGCCACTTTTGCTAGCGTACTTAGGCTTCTGTTTCCCACCCTGCATTCGGTGAACGTTTTCAGCGCTATCTGATAAGTCATGTGCTGTCCCTGCATTGCTCATTGCAGCCTCGGCGGCCAAAGCACGGTCAATTGCCTTCTGAAATGTTAGGTGCTTGTCCTGAACAAACAGGTGCCTCTGAATGTCAATTCGCCGTAAGCCACAGACAAATTTGTCGCGAAGCGCATCGTCCAGAAAAGAGCCAAATTCGCAAGTTTGAGCCAGCCTGCGTATATCTTCCACAAACTGGGCTATCGTCTGCGTTTCACGCTGCACAGCGCGATAAAACTTCGCTCTCTCAGCAATAACGGATGGCTTCGGTGACAGATGCTTGCTCAAAATTTCCCTCAACTCGGTTAGTGACTTCGAAGTAGGCTTGTCAGGAGCAGTCAAAGACTTTAAGAGTTGGTAAGTTTTGGGACCGATGAGACTCACGAATACGTCGACTTGAAGGTCGTCCGGAACCTTGTTCGCCTTCAAGTACGATGCGAGGCGTTCGTCGTATGACGTCCAGTCACTCGTCGAGTCGTCAAAAGGTTCCATTAGTCCGAGCTGGGAGGCCATCTTGCAGTATCGGCACCAGGGCTTAGCTCCAGGGTCCCGCAGTCGATGCGTTGATTCTCGTCGCCATTATGTGGTGTTTTTCCGTGCAGGCAGGAAACGAAGACAGCAGCCGTGAAGCACGCGGTGGGAATTTCTTTATTCCCGGAAACAAGTTACTGGCGAGCGCCAGCAGAGCTGGGCGCTGTCCGTGATAAGCCAGGGCGAAGTGCGCAGCAGCACGCGGCGCGGCGGCATATATAGCCGTTATCACTGAGGGGCGTGGCGCACAAGACAAGTAGGCGCGCAACTACTACACAGCTCGCCGGTGTACTGCCGTAGGCTTCTAGTAGATTCGCCATGTCTTTTGTCATGGCTGTGAGGTAGAATCTAAAGCAAGGATTTAACTACAAACATCCTATTTCCTCTCTATGCATGTGAGGAACGAGCATATAGGGCATTTCACATACAGCGTATGCACATACTTTGGACTGCCGAATGTTCTGCACGGCAGGGTGTGTGTGTTGCGCCGGCGCTCAATCTTCGGAGGTCGATGCGGGATCTAAGAGAGCGTGAATGCTAGACATAGCTCGCTTGCATTACGGCCAGATCGAGGGGATAATTCAGTGCGAAGCGAAAGCTGCTAGTGAATCTATCTCGATGCCAGCTAATGGAGCCGTGCGGTGCAGTTCGTCGCATCTTCTGCAGATATGTGTGTGACAAGCAATGCTTGCCGTACACAATTCTGAGTGAAGACCGTGATCTACGTGAGAATGGGTGAACTCGACGTAGCATCTCATTGAGAGATATTCACGCGTAGCAAGCGGAATACAGACATACGCGGTCGACGTGCATATAGCCATGAGCCTGTATATCGACATCTGCCGTGTATTTAAGAGAATCGAATGGGTACGTCGCATGTGTCTTTAGACACTTCGTTTTTAAAAAGCTTTCGACACTGTTAGTTACTCTATTGTGTTAAGAAAATAGCACTACGGATTCCTACAGTATACACTTGACTTTTTAGGTAGTTATCTTTCAAACAAGAAGCAATACATTTATCTTGATATTCTTTCCTTCCCTTCAAGAAGTTTAAACTGGCATTCCACAAGGTGCTTTCCTAGGCTCTATTTCGTTCTCTATATATAATTAATGATGACCCACAAATGTAACCTTCATCTAAGGCCATTCTATACGCTGATTATATTACACAGCAGTAATCTTTTCAGGGAAGTTAGTTTTAGGAATGGAAGCGGTAATTCCAAAGCATGCGGGATAAATGTCTGGTTTAACTGCAATAAACGCACGCTTAAAAATCTAAAACAAAATTTGTTTTATTTCGTCCAGGAAATAAGTTCGTTAGCACTTCTATTCTCAATAATTTATTAATAGAACAGCCTTGGAGGAGACAAAGTCAATGAAATGTTTAGGTTTTGCAAGTGACAACTAGTTAAACTTTAAAGAACACATTGCAAACGTGTGTTCAAAACGAGCTTCAGATGGCTACATTATTTTTCGAACGGCCATTTTTCATTCCCACGTTATCTACTGCAGCTATTCATAGGCATTCACATCCAAAACATACTTTGATCCCATTATTCGTCTTCAAAAAAGAGCTCTACACATAACAGCCTTCTCGCACTGGCACTCACCTACACCTTTAATAATCTCAGAGCCCCATATAATCCCTTTTACTCTTGCGTCAAAAATGAAAGTGTGCCTTGAAGTATATGCCATTGTCCTGAATGCTCACCCCTTACCAATTACATTATTTGTTATACCCAACAGGAGCACCAGAAATGCCTCCAAATTCTTCAACAATGCTCACAATTTTCGAAACAAATTCGAGCCGAATCTTGAAGAGCAAAGTAAACTTGCCTTAGCCTCGTTTCCTTAATTTTCGCGTTGTACATTGACACACGCTCAAACAGGTCGAGCCAATCTTCTTCATCCTTATCCCGTCGTCCTTGGAAGCATGGGACTCACAGGGCTAGATAAAAACAATGGGTGCTGTAGACTGGTCTGGTCATGTTGGGGCCGTGTTTCGGGTTCGAACGGAGTTCGGCAGCATACGGTGTTGAAAATGCCACCCTTGAAGTCCGCGGCTTGCTTGGTGACCTGAAGGCAGGTCCCGCAGGGTGACAGGAGAGATACTGATGTGTTCACCATGCCATATGACGGCATGTTTCGCCGTCATATAGTGTCCATTACTTCATATAGTGTCCATTACTTCGTCCTTAAATGTATGGGGTGCACAAAATAAGGGATTACCGTTTAATTCAGTAGCAAAATTCACCTATACGAACCGAGATGACCGAGGGGATTCGGCAGACAGCAGCGGTTGAAGTTACCATGTGATAACTTTGAATGCAGCTCCCCAACTACACAACTTTTTCCGGGGGTGAATTGCATGCGTTCGTGCAAAAGTGACATTGAACCACCTTTCAAGCGGAGCTGATTGCACTGTTCTCTGTTGACCATGTGTATTTGCAGGAGATCATGGATCAAGACTGGTAGAACCCGCCTAGACGATTGCAAGGAGGCCTAAGGATGTCCAGAAATTTGCAGCCCTACTGAGCCCTCAGTAGACGAATACTTATTCGTGCACATCCATAAGCAAACTAGTTCAGATAATACTATAACAGACAACAGTTATGAAGGATTCGCTTCTCCCAGCGCATCCAAAGATCTCGCAATACGTTCGAATTTGAAATAGCTTAATCATTCTACAATTTTACCTAAGGTACGCCTGAGACAACTCAAGTAATTTGGCGAAACATTCGCTAATAAAGTTCATTACGCTTTGTTCCTGCTGTGTTTTTTTTTTTTTGGGGGGGGGGGGGGTTCAGGGTGAAAACGCTGCAGGCACTCACAAGATTGTTAAATAAGTTTGCCAGCCTCTGAACATTCAAAAAAGTGATTCAACACTAATATTCAGCAAAAATGTGGCATGGTGTAGTTCTCAAGAGAGGAAAATTCTGGAGACGCGGGTTAGATGACTGATGCTTTCTCGTACGGGGAACGCACCCTGTGTTCACTGTTATCCTTAGGCTGGTGCATCCTTGCATAGTTGCCTGTTTGGTGTACGACTGCTTCAGGCAGAAAGCGTCTGCCTCTCGCAAACGCTACTGGCAGCAAACGAAACGCTGTTGCTTGATCCATCGCTCCACGACGTGCCGACATCGACACTGAATTGCGTCTTTCACACTTAGTAAGCGGATACCGGGTAGACTTGCGTTTATTGATTGGGGTAGGCGCATACATACGTGATCGTTATGGGACGACAGAGGAAGGATGGGAAAGCTCGAAATAAAGGTAACTAGTGCATATTTAAATATGTTTTCCGGCTCCCTATAACTGGAACGAGACGACCCTGTATAGGCGTCATGTGAAGCCTATATCCCGCTTTTCTGAGAGCAACGCATGTATATTTTTCGCAAGTCTCGGCCAGCATTTAGGAGCACTAGTTCAACTGTGGAGCATAAAATTTGGGCAAAGGTGTTTTACCGCTTCTTCGGAGATTTTTAAATAGCTTTCTCTGAAACGTAGAGCAGCAAGCATCTATTTTTGTTATGTTAATAATGAAACAACACAAAATGAGATTTAATCTATTATTGGACCTAATTCGACAACCGGCATCACATTTTAGCTTGGTTAATAAGGGACTATATCTTTACAACACCACCGACATGATCGCGTGAACAATATTCTCGAAGTTGACCACGCAAGTAACCGGATCCTCTGTCCATCTTTATTCTGAATATCTTTATTCTGAACTGTCTGTCCATCTTTATTCATGAATATCAAACTCGGCGGGACGCAATTTCAAACGTCTCACGAATGCCAGTCAGTCCATCCAGCCCATTTCAGCCGGCATTCCCAGCTACCAAAACATGGGAAAGCGCTGTAATTCACATATGTGCCAGTGCTGCATCTTGTTCGGCATATCTTCCGTGAAAACCATCTTAATTAGATCTTAACTCATCTAGATCCGAATTATGAAGTCAATACTTATCAAACGATGAGTGTCGTCGTGGGGCTTCATAAGGCAAAATCAAGATGAAACGCTGGCACGGAACGGTTCTCGAGTTTGGCGTTGAATAGAGCTACTGTTACAGAAATTGTGAGAGTTTCGCATGAATAATTGAACTAGTATCATCATTAGGAACCACAAAGCCACTTTCATAAAAAAGAAGGGGTATCTACCTAACCTTGTTCCCAGAATTGATTACCGCAATATGTTCATCACTTAGGACGGCCAAGGCCTTACCGGACGGAAGGTTGCAATATGTGCTCCATGGAGTTCAGTTTTTATAAAGTGGCAACGCAACACATTTGAAGGCAAACATAAAAGCATTGCATTTTTTTCTACCTGCAGAATTTTTGGCTGCCTCTTCTCACGTACATATGCAGCTTCCATGTACGAAGGTGTTTTCAACGATCTGCTGCGTTTTACGTAGTCTGGTTTGTGAATCTGGATTAACCATCTAGCTACAGCACGAGTAACAGTCCGAAACATTCATTGCTTTTGGAGAACTGCTGTATTTATTTTTTATTTATTGTTACCCTCAGGGTAAGAACATTACAGAGAGGAGAAGGTGAAGTACAAGAATACAAAAAATGCTCAGCAGAGAAACGTAAACAAGTAAAAAAAAGATGTCAGCATAGTTAAGAACTGCGCAATATTGCACAAGTATTATGTCGGACTCAGAAAATGTGTTAGAGGATATCATTACACAATATGTAAACAGTATTTTCGCGGAAATATTTAAATGCATGGTACTCTGAGGTGAACACATAAAAATTAAAGCAAAAGTTACACAGTACTAATGAAAATTTGTATGGTCGACATTTCGCACGGCACACTGGAATAACGAAAAATTAGTGATGGTTGCAGTAGGAGTGGGAAGGCGATTGCAGTCTTTCAATATGCGGGGTATAAATGATTCAAGGAAACTTCAACCATTTCATGCAGTTATGCCCACTTTGTGAATGTGGTCTATGCGAGATGATATATAAGAAGTTGGAATGAGTAGTTTATTGCGTAGGTCATCATGATAAAATATCTTATGAAAGAGGCATATACGGGCGAGCTTTCGACGAGCTGCGAGAGTTAACAGGTTGAGATTATATTTCATTGTGGATACGCTGGCAGTGCGGTGATAGAGAAGATGAATCGAGCTGCGTTGTTCTGAGTCATTTCTAGCTGGTTAATAACATCATTATTGCATGGATCCCAAACTGACGATGCGTATTCGAGTTGCGAACCAACAATGGTTTTGTAGAAGAGAAGGTTACTGTTAGCAGGGGCTGAGTGAAAGTTCCGTTTTAAGTAGCCTAATAGGCGGTTAAATTTGTTGACAATAAATTTGGCGTGAGTTTTCCAGCTGTGGTTAGATGTGATGTGATTGCCTAGCTACTTGTATGACGTTACTGATTCGAGAGCAACGTTGTTAAGATGATATCCAGGTAAGTTGCCAGTCGACCTTGACACTCGTAAGAATTTACATTTGTTAACATTTAGTGTCATTTCCCATGCATTGCACCAGGAAGAGATATTATTAATATCAGTTTGTATTGCGCGTACGTCATCATCAGTTATTATTTCACGGAAAAGAACACAATCGTCGGCAAATAGATGAAATAATGAGATAACAGTATCAGGCAGGTCATTAATGAATATTAAGAAGAGTAAGGGCCCAAGCACGGTACCTTGCGGAAAACCAGAAAGGACGGGGTGTAAGCTGGAGTTAGTGCCATTAGCTGCTACGAACTGCTCACTTTCTGTTAGAAAGCATTCAAGCCATTCAGTACATTAGTATGAAGTCCTATTGTACGCAGTTTTAGTAGCAGAAGCCGGTGGCAAACCTTATCAAACGCCTTAGCGAAATCTATAAAGATGCAATATACAGTTGAATAACGATCAAGAATTGTATGCAGCCTGTGGCTAAAAAGGACAAGTTGTGTTTCGCACGAATATGACTACCTTATCAAACGCCTTAGCGAAATCTATAAAGATGCAATATACAGTTGAATAACGATCAAGAATTGTATGCAGCCTGTGGGTAAAAAGGACAAGTTGTGTTTCCACGAATATGACTTGCGAAAACCATGTTGTGCATGATGAAAAAATGAGTTAGATTCTAAAAAGTTTACAATGTGTAAAAAAGGATGTGTTCGATAATCTTGTAGGCTGTAACGAAGTTCCGCCTTTACTTATACGGCCACTCATTCGAGGTAGTTACAGATCATCACGCTCTCTGCTGGCTCGCGTCTCGAAGGAATCCGTCTGGCCGTCTCGGGCGCTGGGCTCTCAGGCTTCAGGAATACGACATCCGTGTAGTGTACCGCTCTGGCCGCAAGCACTCTAGCGCAGACGCTCTTTCTTGGTCACCGGTGCCCTCGCCTAACTCAAAGTCCACTCCTCAAGCATCCTTGTCAGCACTCACCATTGAGGATATGCCTTTCGAGCAATTACAAGATCCTTGGGTTTCTAACCTGCTAGATATCCTTGGCACTACTTCCGCAGCTACGCATCCTCGGGCACTCCGCCGACAGGCATCCCATTTCACCATTCGGGACGGCCTTCTCTACCGAAGGAACTACAACTCAGACGGCAGAACGTGGCTTCTTGTCATTCCGCGCCACCTCCGCTCCGAGGTTTGTGCCCACCATTACTCTGACCCGCAAAGCGCTCATGCCGGCGTCCTGAAAACCTATGATCGAAATTCGTCAGAGGTACTACTGGCGGGAATATACAATTTCGTACGTCGCTACATTCGCTCTCGTACCGCCTGTCAACAACGCAAGATTTCTCGCCATCCCGCTGGCCCTCTCCAGCCTTTACGTGTCCAGCTCACCCGTTTGATCACGGGGGAATCGACCTTTATGGTCCGCTACCATGCAGTGCCGCTGGCAATCGATGGGTCATCGTCGCCGCCGACCACCTGACCCGTTACGCCGAGACTGCTGCACATCCCGCGGCGACAGCCCGAGAGGTAGCCCATTTTCTTCTGCACCACTTCATTCTTCGACACGGCGCCCCTCGCGAGCTACTGAGTGATAGAGGTCGTGTCTTTCTTTCCGAAGTAGTCCAAGAGCTCCTGTCCTCTTGCAAACCCTACTGAAAAATCCTGTATAAAATTCGTACAGGAAATCGTATACAGGTTTACTGTACAGGATCTGGGATACAGGATTGGGGGCTATATCAGCAAATTCCTGTACTGCCCTGGGAAGTCCGGAATGAAACCACGCGGAGCTCTGATACGGGAATGGCCTGTATGGTTGATGGCCCTCGTTTCCGGAAAGAAACGCGTCACCAGGGTGGAAAAAGCATGCAACAATATAAAATAAAACGACTACATTTAAAATAATATATAAAATTAAAAAAAAACAGTACCGAATGTGGAATCGAACCTCGGCCCTTATGGTCTTCACACGGGCACCTTAATAAAGAAAAAAAGAAACACTACTCTACAGCGGCTTATGGTTACAGTGGTTATTATTCAGTATATGTAGCTACTTTTGCTCTTTCGTACTTGTATATTTTCCTTGGCAGTAGAATTTGTGGCCGTAATTCACCGATCGCCCTTTAAACACGCTGAATATCTTTGCAGGCTATCACGAGGGTTCACAAATGTGGCGTATCTTTATAATGCATCGCTTTATTGAAGGCAAACCTCGAGATATCATAATTTACTAGTGCCGACGTGTTTTTCATCGTCTACGAACGCTTGTAAGTTTTCCTACATAGAGATATCCGCTGCACTAATACTTGTAATACTGGGCGTTTTAGCTTCACGTGCTACCAGCGGAGCATCGATGCCAATGAATACACTTCCGACTGAGCGGTTTCAATATGTAAACATTCGAGAACGCGTCGCGCGGTGTGCGGCTATCTGCGCATCGTTCGATGGTCAGCAATGTTTGTTTATTTTTTCTCGAACGGTTTTTTGTCATCGCTAGCGAAACGATACGTTCGTGCTTCTACTTTCGTGTTGTAGGCGGCAGATCTTCAGTCGCAGATATGAAGACGCACCGCAAGATCGTACGAGCTGAAGCGACTGTTGTACGCGCAAAAGCGACGCGACGCGCGTATATGCTTGCTAGCGCACACTTCGACGGCTTCGCATTTTCGAGGTATTTGGGAAACGAAGCGCGCCCTTTATATACAGAACAGTTGTATAACATGTTTGGTATCATGCTTATTTAGTGCGCTGGCGTGTCCGGCATGGTCATTCTGGTTGAGCTTCGTCGATCGGCTCGGCTTCTGTTCAGAAGCGGAATACTCTGCCCGGTATCAGTTCCAGAAATGACGCGTTCGTCCGGTTTCTGGTTAATTGATATAGGCTGAATAATACATAACACTACTACATTTGAAAAAGAAAAGAAAAAGAAACAAAAGGAAAAAAACTACATGTGATTCGAACTTCGGTATTTTAGGCCGGAAAGCACGCACTTTAACCACTACACCACGTCAGGACACGGTGATGGTAGTTATATATCTACTTATGTAGTCGAGATTGCTCTTTTGTAGTTTGTGTATTTTTGTAGGGTGTACAATTTGTGGTCGTCATTGAACGATCGCCCTTTAAACACACTGCATCTTTTTCCTGGCTATCACGAAGGGTTATCCGTGTCCCGCATCTTTACAATGTATCGCTTTCTTGCAGACAAACCTCCGAATGTCACAATTTACTAGTGCTTATGTGTTTTGTCATCGTCTTCGAGCGCATGCAATTTTTGCTACATATAGATATATGCGGTGCACCAACACTTGTTTTAGCTTCACCTGCTGCCAGTGGAGCCGCGACGTCATTGAATTTACTTCTGACCAAGTGTTTTGCATGCGTAAACACTCGAGGAAACGACTCCCGATGTCCGGCTGACCTGTGCATATTTCGATGGTCAGCGATGTTTCATTTATTCTCGAGCGTATTTTATCCGCGCTAACGAAACGCTACGTTCTTGCTTGCACTTTCGCGTTGAAGGTGGCAGACCTTCAGTCGCAGATTATGAAGATGCACCGCAAGATCGTACAAGCTGCAGCGACTGTTGCACACGCAAAAACAAAACGCGATGCATGTATGTACTTGCTAGCGCACACATCCACGGCTTCATATCTTCTAGGTATGTACGAAACAACGCGTACTCCATATACACAGAAAAGGTTTAATGTATATTATGTATGGTTTCAGCTTATTTAGCGTGAAGGCATATTCCGACGTGGTCATCCTGGCTGAGCTTCACGATCCGCCCGAGTTGTACTGAGAAGCGGAAATACTCTGTCCCGTATCAATTTCATTCATATCGAATTTGTCCGGTTTCTGTTAAACCGGACATGACCTGTCCTTTATATGAGCTCAATACAGGACTGGTCCGCCCTGTTTCATATCCATACCGGACTGTGATGTCGTGTATAAGATGCATACGAGAAATGGTCTGCCCTGTATTAACTCGATGCCAGGATGGATCGTCCGCATTGAGATTCATACCGGATATGACCTGCCCGATATAAACCCGTTTAAGCTTCATACAGTCACTGGTCCGCCCTGTTTCACATCAATTCCGGATTGGGATGTCATGTATAAGATGCATACCGGAATTGGTCTGCCCTGTATTACTCTATACCGGACTGGACCATCCGGATTGAGATTCATACCGGACATGACCTGTCCGATATAAACCCCTTTAAGCTTCATACAGAACTGGTCACACCGGTATCAAATTTATACGGGATAATACAGGACCGGTTCAAACCCGTTTGTCGCGATACGGGATTTTTCACTAGGGAATCGATACGTAGGGCTACAACTGCGTACCACCCGTAAACAAACGGCCTCACGGAGCGCTTCAACCGTACGCTTGGGGACATGCTCGCAATGTATGTTACAGCTGAATCTGGAAGCTCCAACTGGGACAAGGTACTGCCATTTGTAACGTTCGCGTACAACACTGCCACCCAAGCAACAACTGGTTTATCGCCCTTCTTTCTCTTATACGGCCGTGAACCATCTTGTACTCTGGACACAAATTTGTCATACCATCCAGATGCCTCTGAGTACAGTGCTTTGTTAGATACTGTACAGAAGGCCGAGGAAGGCCGTCAGCTAGCTCGCGCGTTTACCTCCAACACTCAAGGCTATCGCAGAGATCAGCATGATAGCGATACCCCTGCTCCCACGTTCCTGGCCGACAGCTTCGCTTGGCTATGCGTTCCTGTTACCAACAAACTAGAAACCAAATACCACGGACCTTATCGCGTCTTGGAACGCACATCCCACGTCATCGAGCCAGTCACCCATTCTTCCGACCACCGCCGTCTTGTCCGCGAGATTGTCCACGTTAGCAGCCTCAAGCCATATTACAACCCTCTGGTCGTCTCTTCTCCTTGAGTCGCCAGGATGGCGACTTCTACACGTCGGGGAAATGTTAAGAAGACAAAGAACGGAAAACGCTGCGGCATCGCTATCACCATCGCTTGTCTCCGGTGCCCATCTCTCGTCCTGAAGCTGTGCTCTGCGGCTGGCAATTCGACCCTGCTGTGCCCGAATTACTGGCCGCCCTAGACGTTCAAACCAACCATTAAATCCACATTGCACTGGGGATACTGGTAACTGAAATAAGGCGACAGTTATTAGGTGAATGTTTCCAAATTTATGTACTGGAATCACTTTCCTTGGTTTCCAGTCTGCCGGCATTGTACTATGCTCAAGAGATTGCTGAAATACTTTAGACAGAATAATAGATGAATATAATCTTGTGCTTTTTGAAAGCTTTGAGTTTATGCTTTCAGTTTAGGCAGCTGCATAAGGTTTCAGGCCATCAAAAATTTTGGCGATTCCATCGGGGTTGATAGTGATAGGGTACATTGGCAGATAATTATAAGGGCGACAAAAGGTATGTTGTTAGACAGAGATTTATTGAAGAAACTGGAGAAAACATTGGTTAATATTGTTGAGCAGCCACTGTCAGGAATAGGTTCGTCGTTGGAGCTTGTTAGAGTGATTTTAGACCTGTCTGCCATATTAACAACTTTCCAAAATTTTCTAGGATTTACTAGCAGCATATCCGGTAAAGTCTTAGTGAGAAACATTTTTTTAGCATTTTTAACAGCTGAAATATAAGCATCATTTGCGGCGCGATAGGATTACCAGCGAAACTGGCTGCGTGAGGTTTTAGCTAGCCGGTATGAGCGTTTCTTTCGGTTAGATAGCCGCCTAATGTGCGAGTTACACCACGGTGCCTTTAGATTATATGGGATATTTCGAATAGGAATGAAACGGGCCGTAAGTTCAGCAACCTTGTTCTTCAACAATGTCCGGTTAGCTTCAACGGCGCGTAGCTCAAAGCCTTCTAGGAGCTTCGTTAGAAAGAGGTTGATTTGGTTAAAAACAGCGCGATCAACGGGGCGTAGCTCAAAGCCTTCTAGGAGCTTCGTTAGAAAGAGGTAGATTTGGTTAAAAACAGCGCGATGGTAATTACGCAGTGTTTTAGTCGTCTTTGATCTTTTTTGTTTGGAGATGGTAATGTGAAAATTTAATACAAGATGATCGCTCAAACCTAGTAAGAATGTTATTTCTGAGCATAATTCAGGGCTTGAACAAAGAACTAGATCTAGTATATTAGCTGTAGTATCTGTTATGCGTGTTTGTTGTGTGATAATCTGGGCTAGGTTAAAACACGAACATAAGTCTACAAATTCTTTAGAAGTCGAGGAACAGGAATTTATAGGATTAGCGCCATCCAGCCAGTTAATTTCAGGAAAATTAAAATCACCCAGTAAAAATATAGGTGTTTTCAGGAATCACGTCGTTACGATGGTAATGGTGTCATGAAGCTCCGAGACAATTGTCGGTGATGAGTTCGGAGCCCGATAACAAGCCCGTAAATAACATGGCGGTGGGTTAGTTTTAGATGTACCCATACCATTTCCAAAAACGTAGCTATGTTAAGAGCGAAAGATTCGATGTATTTGTAAACGGCTATGAGGACGCCATCACCTTTCCTTGCGCTCCTATCGCATCGATAGAATTGAAATTTTTTAGGCGAGTCAAGAATTTCTCTGTCGCGAATGTGCCCATGAAGCCATGTCTCGGTTAGTACTAAAATATCAGAGGAACAAGAGTCAACAAGAGACGAAATTTCAGTACATTTTTTGATAGCGCTTCTTATGTTAATGAAGAAGACAGACACGTGGATTGGTGGGGAGCTGCAGCCACTACCTCTCTGTAAACGTTAATCGGATGACGATGCATTTCGCTGCTCAGAAGGCGACTGCCCTGAACTAGCAACCGGGCTACGAGCGACAGTTTGCTTCGAGGTAGTGTGGGTTAACTCTGATATGTTGTCTGTGATAGGATCGTATGTAAAGCACTTGTCGATAACTAGCTTATTGTACTTGAGCTTGAAGAATGACGAGCCGGGTAAGGATTTGTCATATTCGATTAACCTCTTTCTGGCTTGGCGTGTGGCTGGGGAAAAAGCCTCTGTTATACTTATTTTGTTATCTTTTAGCTTGCAAAACTTTTTCTTTCGTCTTGTAGTTCGTGAATTTCACTATAACGGGGCGGTTTCTGGAAGGGTTGTGTTGTCCGATTCTATGCGCACGCTGAATGTCCGATGAAGCTATCTCGTTATCGAGCTGCTTCAGCACTTTCGCTTCGGTTTGTTGCCATGTTTCGTTTTCATCCGCAATGTCGTGGGACAATAAGTTATCGCGCCGGCTTCTGTCCTCCAGTTCGCTCAAACGCAATTGCAAAAACGCATTTTGCTTGCGGATATCGCTGGTTGTGTGTTCCATGTTTTCTTTAAGATTGTCTATTTCTTCCACTTTTCGTTTAACATGTGCAAGCCTGCTGCCTATGTCCCCGAGAACCAATCGAATATTTTCCTGACCTTGACGGATCTCTTCAACACTTTGTTTTAGCTCCTGATTACTGGTGGTCATTGAAGCCGACTGCTTCTGCAGAAGCCTGAGGATGTGCAGTATCTCGTCGTTTTGGGAAGTTCTTGCTTGAGTTATAGGCACGCATGGTTCTACTTGGTCCGCGGAGCTTTCAATTGCGCTAGTGGATCCTTTATTTTGAGCACTACGTGTTAAGGGGGGAGGGCAGGGATTTTCTTCAACATCTCCCGTGGGCACGGGAACAGCAACAGGCAGCGATTGTCGTTCTTTTGTGCGTGTATAAAAAGACAGTTACGCACCTGTAGCAGTAGAATGGGTTGTCTGTCAGACATGGCTGAAGCCGTGGTGTCCGCGTACCCACTGAGAGCGTAGGGCGTTGCTGTATGTTTATAACAGACGCTGCGGAGCATGTCGATGATTATGCGGTTCGCCAGGCGATGCAAGAAGCACCGACTATTTCCAGCAGCGCCTCCGTGTCTTTTCGAAGGGCAAGGGTGTAGGCCTGTAGTGGAACGGGGAAAACTGCAGGAACAGGGCGAGCCGCAGGGACGGGGCAAGAGGCTCGCGTATTCCAGTGTTGGATGTACCAGCGCGAGATAGGCAGTCAGTTTTGCTTTTGTGGAAGCGAGCTTCAGTTTCCTTCTAATAAACCACAACTTATTAGTGAAGGACAAACGTACACGGGCATGCCAAAGTTCTGAAGTTCTGTTGGCGCCACTACCACGTGTGGGCATAAAACAGCGGATAGAGATGCCACAAGAAACCGAATGATATATTGGTTGTACTTATAGCGTTTAATAATAATAATAACTCGTTCACAGGAAGGGAAAGGTGCAGTATCTGTCACACTTGCTCTGCGGACACCTGAACCGCGCCGTAAGGGAAGGGAGGAAGATGAGAGTGAAAGTGGAAAGAGAGGAAGAGGAGCCGTAGTGGAGGGCTACGGAGAAATTTCGACCACCTGGGGATCTTTAACGTGCGCTGACAACGCACAAAACAGACTCGGCCAGTTCTGCACTCTGCGGTCAGTGGTTATGAAATTTTGAACAGCTGGAAGGTATGGCAATGCCTTTTTGAAAATCTCGATCATACTTCATAGCCGTAGTCCTTTTGGTACGATTGAGCAATACAAACCGAATGAAATCATAATTTTAAATATTCGAAGGAGGTGCCTATATAAACAGCGGTCGTCTGCCAGAACACCGAGCTGTGGTTTTTGCGACTGTTAGAATAAAAGAAAATGCACGGGCCTGTCAGCTAACTCTGTATTCGAGCCACCACTGCTGCCTAGTGGGGTCAAAGGCGAATTACAGCACCATAAGGGTACAAAACAAAATAACCAATACCCGCTTAGCAACAGCGTCGCACATTACCAAAGCGGCAGTGAATGAAACTAATTAATTTATTTATTGATACTTTCAGCCG
The DNA here is from genome assembly GCF_055883805.1 of Amblyomma maculatum. NCBI lineage: Eukaryota > Metazoa > Arthropoda > Arachnida > Ixodida > Ixodidae > Amblyomma > Amblyomma maculatum. The sequence goes on along the minus strand of NW_028146755.1, from coordinate 757,648 downwards.
TAAGGCCGTTACAGGGGGAATACAAATACATGTAATTAAGGAACACACAGCCACAAATACAACCTTATACATTTCTGGAAAACTCAATTCCAAAAATGACAAAACCGTCTCGCTCTGTAGATACAGGACTTTAGTACAACAGTGGTGAACAAATTATTCACTAAATAATTCGGCCTGCAAGCCACCAAAATCACAAATGGGGAAAATATGAAAAGCTAAAAGTGACAGGGATATCTTGTGGGGTATGTGACTGTATAAGCAATTTTCAAATTGAAGCATATTGTCTGTTTGAAGAAAGGCCTGGGCAGAGAATTCCATTCTGATATTGTTCTGGGGAAGAAAGAATATTTAAAGCAGTTAACATGGGCATTAATAGGTGTAACCTGATAGCTGTGAGAGCTTCGTATACGAGGACAGGAACGCTGTTGCAAATATGGGCTTGTGTTTATGTTGAAGTGGTTATTACACAACCGATAAAAAAAAATTTAGACTGGCGACCTTTCGTCGTTTAGATAGCGGAGGAAGTTGTAATTCAGGTAGCATGTCAGTAACAGAATCTGTGTATATATATTTTGATAGAATGAATCTGGCCGCCCTTCTTTGAACCTTTTTATTCATATCGATTTGTTTTGACGGATATGGATCCCATATGACGATCGGGTATTCCAGTGTCGCACGTACCAGCGCGAGAGAGGCAGTCAGTTTTGCTTTTGCTGAACCGAGCTTCAGTTTCCTTCTAATAAACCACAACTTGTTTTCGGCTTTTGAGCACATGTTATTAATTTGTGCATTCCAACTTAGTTAGAAGATACAGTAACACCTAAATAATGAAAAGAGCTTAGGCGTGTTATAAGTCGCCCCTCTATTTCATAACCAAACGAAAAAATATTTCTAGTTTTGTAAGTCACTGTAATATACGAAGTTTTTGTGTAAATAATTTTCATTTGGGAAGTTGTGCACCAGTGATTAATAGAGTTTAGTGCCGAATTTAATTGCAGCTGATCTTCTGGCTTTGAAATGACTGAGTAAATTAAACAATCATCCGCAAACAGCCGGACAGTAATATGGAGATGAAATGAGACTGCAATGTTATTGACATAACATAAAAATAATAGGGGCCCCAGCACAGACCCCTAAGGAAAGCCTGATGGCACACCCAGGATGCAAGATTTCGCGGTCTCTATCTCCACAAACTGAGCTCTGTTTGTGAGGTAAGCTTTTATCCAGTGTACAATATGTCTATTTACGCCAAGGCCAATCAGTCTGTTAGGTAGTTCATCATGGGGCGCACGCAAATGCTTTGGACATGTCTAAGCAGATTGCATCCACTTGATTCCTGTCATTTATTGCTTTTGAAAAATGATGCAGGGTTTCCATAAGTTCAGTAACAGTAGACAAATTCCGTCTGAAACCATGTTGATTGGAATTTAGCTTGTTTGTGTCCTCAAGGTATTTAGATAAGCAGTTGGCCACATCATGTTCAAGTATCTTGCAACAAGTGCAATTGATAGATACTGGTCAGTAATTGTCAGGCGTGTGCTTGCTTCCAGATTTCTGTACTGGAGCTACCCTAGCCTGCAGCCAGTCGTTGGGTAAGGAATGTTGCTTCAGAGATGCGTTGAATATAATAATTAGATATTTAGCAACCCATTCCGCGTACCGTCTCAGGAACTCATTAAGATTAGCATCAGAAGTTTTTTTGTATCTAAATGAAGAGGGAGGGGAAAAATACTTGTTGGGACAAGGTAATATCTGGCATGTCAGACGGTGGGGAATACAGTTCAGTTCTAGAATTCTGGGGCTAGGCGGTTGAAGCGCTAAATACAGATTGAAAATAAGCATTACACCTGTTAGCAAGTTCCCATTTATCAGTAATAACGGAACCATCCACTGTAATAAGCCCTAGTTTTTCACTTCAGGTTGAAAGGTGACGCCAAAAACGCTTGGGGGAATTTTTCATAAATTGCGTAAGCGTGTCTGAAAAGTACTGATCATTCGCTTTAAGCAATTTTTGTTTAAGCATTGAAGATAGGTGTAAAATTTCATTTTGAATCATCTCTCTCATACGCTTTATCCGCTTTATTTTTCGCTTTATCGGGATTATTTCTCGACTTATCCAAGGGCTACGTTTTCTGATTCTTTTATTAAGTTGTGAAACAAACCTTTGTAGGTAGTACGTGACTACGTTTTTAAACCACTCCCACAAATAACTGACGTCGTCTTCCCCATCAGATGAACCCAGGGTCATTTCCATGTAATCTTAGATGCTGACATTGTCGACTTTCGGAAACTCATTTGATAGAAATAGTTCGCCTTGATTCCCTTTCAGGTGGTCTCAGCCCTTGAAAGGAAACTAAGACAAGGTTACGATCAGAAAGCCCTTCCAATGGACATCCATATTCAATTATTTTACTGCTTACAAAAACCAAATCCAATGTTGGTCCCGTACTTGCTCCGATCTTTGTTGCACATTTAACAATTTGTACGAGATCCTTATTATAGGCAGTGTCTAACATGACCTCACAGGTTTTAGCATCAGTTGTGCCTACACCAAGAGCTTCCCAAGATATACTAGGACAATTGAAATCACCTGCAATTATTACATCTTATTTGTGAGATCCATTATTGAAAAAGTAGTCTTGTAACGATTCGAGAAATGCAATAGGAGCGTTAGGGGGTCTATACATTGCTGCAATAACACAGAACGAAATGACAAGCTTTACATTGCACCAGATGCTCTCTGTGGTAGGGCAGTCCTTCATAGGAACAAATTCGGTTCCGTTTTTAAAAATAAGCGCAACAACGCCACCCCGCGTATCACGATCATTTCTTATCATTCGATATGCAGGAGGTATTATCTCGCTGTCAGTTATTTCAGAACGCAACCAGGTGTCCGTGACTACACGAACGTCTGGCTGATAAAGCATGATAATGTGTTCAAGTTCGGCAGTTTTATTCATGAGACTGCGTGCATTGACGTTTATCAATGTGAATTTTGTTTTTCCGTCCCAAACTGTCATACTTTTTTATTATCAATAGCAAGCGTCCGTTCCACACTCACAAGGCAGCGGTTCTCGTTATCCCAGACAAATGCCTATTTGTCAATGAATAGCCTATCCTGCTCAAACCATATCTTTGCGCCTTTGTCCTTTTCGTTCCCTTCAACTTTCCCACAATTTCCCACAGAGATTATGGAATGCACAATAGAGAACAAAACACCGGTGTCAAAGGGGCCTCCGTCGCAAAGGGCGAATGCTTTCACTTTCCCAGCCTCATACAGCCAAAACAGCAACCATCCTCTGCACCGAATACGAAGACGGCTATAACAAGGACATCTGTGGCAAAAGTACGTATCGAGCCAGTCTTCTGATATTCTTATTTGCGTTGATAAGAAGGGTTGCCTTTTTACGTAGCAGGTTCCAGCCCGGGCATGGTGCAATAACAGTCATATTTGTTTTATTTTCAGGTCTATCAGGTTTGGGTCACCAAAACGAAAACCTTTTTTATTACACTAAATGAATGGTCTAAGGCGCGATGTGGGCTTGCGGCTTTGATTATTGTGTACACAAAGACACAGCTAAGAACAGCAAGAGGAAGCTTAAAGCTGCCTAATTAAAATTTAATGTGCTCCTTCATACATTAAACGCAGCGCCCGAACTTGTTTGCTTCGCATCTATTCGAATGAAGAATGCTTGAATAGCTTTGAAAGTTGCGTCATAATAAATAACTAATAAATATTCCGAGGATTCAGTAAACGTCTGAAACGAATACATTAGCCAAACAGCAGATTTATTTGTACTGACGTGGTCTTACGTGAGCTCAAAACGTGTAGTACAGTTTGTACCTGAACTATCTGGAACAATTGTAGGAAATGTGTAAACTTTCATATTTAGTGGATGCAAAAAATCATCAATCTGAATCTGCAGTTTCTTCTATGAAGACGTCGGGATTATTTCCTTGCACTCTTCTCTGTCATATACGAGTACACTGTGCTGTGTGAAAGGGCATATTTCATTGAATTTCATTTCGCAAGCGTGGTAGCCATCGCTTTTCGCGTATCGGTTGGAACGGCCAACGTTTATATTAACTGCCCATTGGTGAAGCTCACACTTGACATTGCCTGAAAGAAAATGCGGTAAAGGTATTCATCTGATATGGCAGTTCAGACACAAAACAAGTAAATTATATTTCAAGTGATAACACCCACACTGATTACGCAGAAAAGCAGGAATGTCGCAGTAAAAATGATCCATCGAGGTATATGAAGGAGGCTCTTCGGCAACTAAAAGTGGCCGCACTGAGGTTCATATCGGACACTCGCGTTATTCCCAAACTCGACAAACACTTAGGAAACCGCCATAACTCCACTAAACCCAGATATTGTGCACACGTGAAAGTGATACAAGAAGGAACTAGAAAAGGTTTGACTCTGTCAACCAGCGGAATATAGAACTTTCAAAGCTGGATGGTACATCCCGATTTATTGGCTTTCCGACGCAATGTTGTTGGCAGACAACCAAGACTTCAAGAGTGCACCAATTCAATATCGGGGCTAGTCCTATTCGGTTTATTTACGTTAGTCGACAGAATTTCAAATTACGTTGTCTTTTTTCGTATTAGACACAAACTTAGGAGGGTGCACCAAGTCCGTTAGTCAAATGATCTTTCACCATTCGCTCAGCTTCAGAGACCAGCACGGTAGACGTGTGGTTTGGCGTTACTTCACATGGTTGGAAGTTGAAAAGAACGACACACATTCCACAACAGTAAAACGTGTAGATTGATCGGCTACGTCGATAAATACGAGGTGTGGTTTTTGCTTCACAAGAAATTTGTTTCTAATGAATCTGCTCCGTACTGACGCGATTTTCCGCCTAAGCACGGATATGTTATAACTAACATTTTGCTCTGATTTTACCACGTTAAGTACTGCTGCTGTTTTAAAATATTTTTGCACGTTAACGCAGTGTAGCTTCCGTATGTTATGGTCATGTTCGGGTATGTGCACGGAACACTCGAAGCTAGTGAAAAATGGTATTGCTGCTTCCTGTCTCAGGTCCAGCGTAGGTAAATCTCGCCCAAATTGACAGATTTGCGAAAGCAGCCTATTTAAGAGTGAAATAAATGAAATGGGTTAAATGATTTCCATCTCCTGCAAAGCGATCAAGAAAAAACATGCGAAACCAAGCTTGCACGTCCGGAACCTCCCGATCCACGTACTGCTGCAGCCTACCTTGGAGGATTTTCAACACCACCTTGCTAGCATGCGAAATAAGCGCGATCGTGCGGTAATTCGAACAATCTTTGGCACTGCGTATTTTTGGAATAGGGATGTAAACTGACCTCCTCCAATCCTGTGGCCACTGCAGGGTTGTCCAAATTTGCTGACATAATGTATACAGAACGTCAATAGCGTTGTCATGGGGGAGGTTTTGAAGCCACTCAGGTGGAATGCCACCAGTTCCGCTAGCTTTGTTCTTAGCAAGGCTGGCTAAGGCCCGTTCAACTTCAATCTTCAGGACGCCCGGCTTGAGATCAGTATAATCACAGCCGTCTTATGTTGGGTTTGCACATCCAGGTCCTTCTTGTACAGTTCTTCTGTGTATTGATGCCACCTCTTCTTTATCTCTGAGGCTTCCCTGAGGTCCCTGCCTCAATTGTCCTTTATCACGCCCAGCTTAGCACAGAAGCTGCATTTGATATCTTTGATTGCCTTATAGAGAGCTCTTGTATTCCTCAATTGGCCGTTGTCCTCAACTGCTTGGCATTGTATGTTCAGGAAGGCGTTCTTATCTGTTCTTGCTATTTTCTGAAAATACGCATTGAGAACTTTGTATCTTTCTCTTTCCCCCATACCTTTTGCCATCCTCTTTTTCCTCAGCTATTTGCAAAGCCTCTTCAGATAACCAGTTTGCTTCCTTGCATTTCTTTTGCTTTGGAACTACCTTAGTAGCAACTTCTTGTATTATATCACGATCATCAGTCCACATCTCTTCAGGCTCTCTGTCTTCTAAACCTAATTCTTGAAATCGATTCCTCACTTCCACAGCATATTCTGATGGAATTTGATTCAGATCATACCTGAAAGGTCTTCTAGGTTTCTGCATTTTCCTCAATCGAAGCTTAAATTTGGCAACAAGAAGCCGATGATCGGTTACACAGTCGGCCCCAGGCCTTGGTTTTGCTGCTTGTATAGCGGTTCTCTATCTCTGCCGGCAAATAATATAATCAATCTGATTCCTGTACAGACCGTCCGGTGAAGTCCATGTGTACAGGCGCCTCTTGTGCTGTTGAAAATGAGTATTCGCTATGGTCAGGTTGTTTTCTTGACAAAACTACTAGCCTCTGTCCAGCTTCATTTGGCACACCTAGACCGACCTTGCCTGTTATTCCGGACATTTCTTCACTCCTCACCTTAGCATTCCAGTCTCCTATCAGAAAAAGGACGTCTGATGATGGAATGCGGTCCAAAAAGCATTGCAGGTACCATAAAATCTCTCATCGTCAGCTTCTTGAGCAGTAGCGGTTGGTGCATAGACTTGGATAACTGTCAGGTTGAAAGGGTGATCTTGGATCCGAAGTGAAATCATTCGGTCGTTTTGGGGGTTGTACCGTGCACTGGTTTGCCCATTCTTCTGTTTACTATGAGAGCGACCCCATTCCTTCTCCTGGATTAGTGCCCACAATAAAAGACATATTGGTCGCCGGAATTAAATTCTCCCATACCGGTCCACTTGAGCTCGATGATACGTAAGATATCAATATTTATTCTGTCCATTTCTCGCTTGATGATATCCAGTTTACCTTGCGTCATATATCTCACATTCCATCTCCTTGCAACATCTCCTTGCAACATCGATACATCTCCTTGATACATCTCCGTGATACATCTCCTTGCAACATCGGACATTCCGGTCGCTTCCCGACACATCCACAACTGAGCGTCCTTTTGGCTTTAGCCCAGCCGCTTCAATCTTCCTGGAGCTACTAGGAATCGCCCTTTATTCATCCCCAGTAACATGTGCGACGCCTTCCAACCTGGGGGGCGCATCTTCCGGCGCCATATAATTAGTGCTATTTTGACTGGTCATAGGGTTTTCTTGGCAGCAAATACTGGAGCGGGTTGCCATTACCTTCTCCAGTGAATCACATCTTGTCAGAACTCTCTGCCGTGACCTGTCTATCTTGGGTGGCCCTACACAGCAGAGTTCACGATTTCATCGAGTTTCGCAAGCCCCTCCGCCACGACAAGCCAGGAAACCATGAAGGAGCGAAACATTTTACGCCTAAGCTTTTACATAGGTATCATCGTTTCTCTCCACGGAACGCGCACGTTCCTCTTTCCCGCTACATGTAAGGCAATACCAATATTCTTCACAATGTTGGAATTAAAACCTATAACACCGTATCAGCATTTTTTTCTTTTGTGGCTAGTGCTTCACGTGTATGGAACAACCTTGCCACTGAAATTTCGAACAGTACTGATAACCATCATTTTCGCAAGGCATTAACTGTCATAATATTACTCTAGATTAAATGTTCATGTTTGTGTTTTTCGTTTTTTTACCCATTCCCCTCTGCGGCGCTGCGGTCAACAAATTAATTAATTATATTTAACGAGGTCTAGGGACCGTCAAGCATTTAGCAGCATTTATCTCGGCATCCTCCGTTTGATAGTAAGTCTACGAAATGAATGCAGTGCAAGTGGAACTGAAATAATGTGAAGGTAGCACACAATTTTACAGAAACCTGCATTTTTTCAATATTTATGATTACGTGAGGTTTGCGATAACATTAATGATGAATAATGCTGATATGCATGAAATCAGAAAGATGCGAAAAACTCAAGGCTTACCGTTTGTATTATTTATTGAAAGAATGAAACATTTTTGATCTTTGTCCCAATGCTCTAGTGTGTATGTTTTCGGTCTTCCTGTGCCTGAAAACGGTGATTTATCAAAGTTACTCACTGACACGGCGTTTCTGCTTTATGCGATCACATTGAGCGAAATTTGCGGCTCAATGAAAACCGTGAGTATTTTGCTCTCGCTACACGGAGCACAAAATAGAGTGTTGCCTTGTTTATTATTTTATGCAAGCACGTGGCGTGTCCGGTACAACACGGTAGCTCCAACGCCGCCAATTGGAGGTTGCTACTTTACATTGCGGATTCTTCTTTCTTACATGGTTTGGTTTTGCGTTTTAACGTCCCAAAGTGTGTTAGGCTATAAGAGACGCTGTAATGGAGAGCTTCGATAATTTTATTCACCTAGGGTTCTTTAATATGCACTGACATCGCACACAACACGGGCGCCTCGGCTAGCGCCTCCACGGAAAAGCCGTCGCCGATGCCGGGATTCGATCCCGCGTCCTTAGGTACAGTAGTCAAGCACTCAACAACTCCGTCACACCGGCCGGTTTTTGTATATGGACATTGCTTCTCTCCTGATCACTAACATCATAATGTTAGTTTATATTTTCTCATTTTTGGCCCTTTAGCACAAAGTGGCAAAATCATGTGTTTGTGCGGCACCACGTGTAATAGATATATAGCTTATCTGAAACTAATCTGTAAGAAGCTGGCTGTGTGGCCCAAATGTAGAACGTCAAACTTAGAAACAAATGGCCCTCTGGATTACGTTTTTATTGTGGCCAAAACAAACAGAATATATTAGGTGTATGAACAGCTCATCCGCAGCAGTGCAAACTTTGTACCTACTTCGAGAATTCGTCATTAGATGTCACTTGCATAGACGTGGTTGCTGAAAGCATGCCTTGATGTGCCTTATCAGCCGTTCTAGCATCGTTGCAGCTACTCGGTCGAACGAAACGTATTTTAAACTGTTAATATGACAGCTTTATTAACTGAAGGAGTTCGACTGAAGTGTCAGGCTAGGATATACCTTATTTTACGTAGCGCGCTGCTAAGTGCCTGCCAAGAAACTCCTTTGTGAATCAAATTTATTTTTCTTCAAGTCAACATATGGAATCCTTAGTTTTTTGCACTACAATACGGAGCTCACATAACTTCCTCGGATTATAAGCGGTCCCTATGCATAGCATTCATCGACTACGGCAAAATCATTTAACTCAGTCCAAAAATCAGCAGTCATACAGGTAATGTGAGATAAGGGTGTATGCCACATTGAAAATACTTGAACATATCTATAGTACCTGCACAACAATCATAATTCTGCCTAAAGAAAGTAATAACTTCGGACAGCACTACAGAATCGATACTAAAAAAATGCGAAAGCTGGAGCATTGCTGCTGCAAATGGTGCATCAAGTTGCTCTCACTATCGTTATCATTCTCATCGCTACTATCATCCTTTCGGTAGGGAAGTAAAATTGTGATCTGGGTTTCACGATCACGGGTATGGCGCAGTTGTTGATAGCGCTCGGCTGGGGATCCGAAGGGTGGAGGTTCAATTCCGGGTGGAGACAGGATTTTTAATTTCTGATGACGCCCTGATGATTATTGACAAGAGACACATCAGCGTACAAATTCGATGCACAGGTTCGACTCACAAATGTCGAACACGTCTCGCGCACAACTCTCGCGCACGGGATTTCGTTTCATGAGCCTAGAAAGGCTTTCGACTTGAAAATTCCAATTAAGAAAGGCTTTAGGCAAGGAGACATGATCTCCCCAGTGCTATTTACAGCTTAATTATAAGACGTATTCTAAGGCATTGAATGGGAACATTTAGGCATCAGGGTGAATAATTGAACCTGAGATTATTCTTGACCAGACGCAGCAAAGGCATCCTGCAGCATAAAAAGTGGGTCGCATTTTTTGTCAAAGGGCACCGCGTACCGCCCTGCATGCCAGTGGCGGTATTTCGCACACTGCATGTCATTGAATGTTTTCGCGGCACACACTGCGTTCTCGTTAAAACAAACATCCATGCCATACCTTGTCAAGAGCTCTACCTCTAACAAACAATGGCTAACCTTTCCCGAAAAACAGCGAAATCGTCACCCACACCTTACTGTGTTGACGCGCGTTGTGGTTTTGACCTCTTCTGAAGCATTCAGTTACCTTGAATGACCACCACCTGTCTTCCCTTACTAATAGGCAACATAATAATATTAATAATAACAATTCGTTCACAGGCAGGGAAAGGCGCAGTATCTGTCACACTTGCTATATGGACACCTGAACCGAGCCATAAGGGAAAAATAGGCAACATATTTGCTAAACGCCGAATAGATGATCATAAGAACGTTTTGTTTCCTTAAGCAATTCACTATCTGATTCAATTTATTGTGGCAATATTTCTTATTCCTTTACACTTCTCACTAGGGCCCCATTTTAACAAAATAAAAATAAACTAGATAGGTAAAAGAAAGCTTACCAATTACCGCGATAAAAGTTACTTATTTGGGTGTCCTTTGAGTGATTATATTTCAGAATTCTAATCTCAAACAACGCTATTTTCTGTCACGCGTTTTAGGGAATTGCAGAATGCCTGTATACATATAAATTCCTTGGCATTAGCAATAGCATCACACTAGGTCAGGTCTTCTTTCTCTACTGATCGGAAATGGCAGCAGCTGAAATTACGTTGTTCCAATTCTCGAAAAGTAAAAATAATAATTTACGGAATCTATAGAGTTTTGAACCCTATAATTGTACAAAGGAGGACAGCACAACAAAATTTGCAAGGAGTAGAACATACTTCTTTGGCCTGCACATTTAGCGGTGTATGACGAAGAATATTATGTAGTAATGCGCTAATCGCCTACTCTGCAGTGTGAATATCTGCCATGTCGATAAAATATTCTTGCCATGATGAGCTATAATTCTCTGCTTTTATTTTCAAAAACAAAAACACCGCTCAACTCTTAGGGTACTGGCCGAAGGTATTGTCACCTATTTAGCACAAAATTTATTCATTTTATTTACAATAAATTTAACCTGCACAATCGCATACATAGAACAGTCCTATCGGATATAAGCGACCACTTCGCGTGTGTCGTGGAGAGAATTGCCGACGTTCACGGCAGCGATTTTTTTTTTACTTTCTTCCGATTTCCTGTAATATAACCTGCCGCGTATAGTTACAGGAGCGATGATAGGGTCATTCGACGTATTGCCGTTTTACTCTTCTGTGAATAATATGCAGGTCTGTGATTCTACTCGCAAAGTTTTAGTGACGTGCGAGGCGCACATTGAAAAAAAAAAACATGATAGAAATTAAAATTGATCAGCTCCTCTAACCGAGGGTGGCCGCCATTTTAAAATGCTCATGTGCACTCAGAAAAGAATACGCGGCGCAGCATCGTCTACAATGCAGGCTGAAATATTCAAGGACAGGTCTCTTTTTCTTTTTGGATGATATTGAAAAAGTGGTCGTCCCTCAACGCACAAAACCTATATAGAGTAAGGCATCTTTTCTCAGCATAAGGCACGGTCACAATCATTTCGCTGCATGCAGCTAGGCCGTTATGTTCCGGGTAGCTTATCGATGCTCTCTGATCAGTCGCAATACAACGGAGACGACGCCGGTACGCCCAACTTGGCTTTGTCACCGCAGTGTGAGGTTTGATCAGCGCACTGATCAGTGGAGAGTCGTGCGATATGTTTGGTCGGATCAGAGGCTGAGTGAGAACCTGACACCCAATTAGTTAACGGCCTGATCAGCTGCGCTTGTCTGTAGCTTAACCGTGTTTGAAAAAGGAAAACAAGCAGCTATACTTCATATGTTCCAGATCCGCCGCCATCGGCCCGGAGCTCTGATTGCCGCCACGGTGCTGTGGCATTGGAGGAAGAGCGATGAGAGCAATTAAGTTAGCGGGAGGTCGCGAAAGGCCGCTCGTGGGCCTATAATAACGTCGCGTGGCGAAGAGATAGCAGCACCTGACTGATGCTGCTGACGCAGCTAACGAGTCAAGTCAACGTGGCTCCGCGTTTCGGCTTGCGATGCGCGCATCGTAATCCGCTGATGCCGAGCCGGCGCTTCGGCAACCGGAGAAGACCGTGGCCACCAGGCAGGAGGAGGGGTACACGCAGCGGCGAACAATGGCGGGAGGCGCGGCAGCAGTAATCTGAAAACACGTGCGGTCGCCGCCAGGGAGGATCAAGGAGGGGTAGGGTACACGCAACAGCTAGCGGTGGCAGCGTAGCGCGCGCAGCAACCGGAGATAACGAGGGGGGATAGTACATGCGGCAGCGAACGGTGGCGGCAGGGGAGGGCGGAGAAATTTGAGTACACCCGCGGTCGCCGACGCGTATTGCTATGCCCTGAAAACTGCAGCAACGGAAGTGCCAGGTGACGTCACTCACAAATAAAATACAATAAAAAGGAAGCTATACGTTTTTTGAGTATGCATTGCAGTGCATAAACTAAAATGCATACGCCATAAAATAGTTTGCTGAATTAAAATTGCTTGCAGTAATCCTCTGATAATGCCAGTTGGGTCCGTCGCGCCATCTTTAGTCCATTGAATCAAAATGAGTAATATCGCGCTTAAAGACGTCACTAACCGTCCCTTCTGTGGCGCAATGGATTGACACCATGCACCTGATTGTAAGACATGTGTTCGGCATGTGTTCCATTCCTGTTGGCACAGTTTTGTATTTTAAAATTCACAACTTTCAAATAAATTACGACCATAGTTTCTGGGGTAAGTTCCCCTTTAGGTTGCATAATATCATGTTTATGTTCTTAACAGCAACAAAACCAGCCGCGAATGCAGCCAGGGTGTGACGGTATGACAACGGTTACAGTATTCACTTACCTTCAGCGTAATAAATTCCTTTTTGCAGTGAGTGCACGTTACCTATAGGTTGCGTTCAGAGACAGCTCTCAAAAACAATCGCCTTTAAACATTCTTTAAACTCTTTTTTTACGGATTTACGCCGCACCGATTTTTCAAGTTAACTTACTCAACGTCGCAAAGATGGCGTGACGGACGCAACCGATATATTACGCTCTTTACAGTAAGTAATTCTAATCCATAAAACATTTTTATTAATATTGCATTTCAAATTACATACTGCGCTTCATGCTCGAACAAAACAAAAGGTTGTGATTTATTTTTTAGGGATGCAGCGGGGGGTACACGCAGCAGCGAATGATGGCGGCAGGAGCACGCTCTGCTCCGACTGCGAAGCTGGTTACGAGGGACACCGACAACGGCGACGACATCGCGAAAAGCAGGAACGGACGCCGAAGAGCTGCGCTCTAAAATGCAAGGCTAGGCTCGGGAGTCGGTCTCAGTCGAGCGGGCGGCTGCGGGGGAGCCGACACGGAGACAGCGGTGGATGGGAGGCTCTCATTCGGTGAGGGCAGTGAAGCGCATCCGAAGCGCGTTGGGTTTGCAATGATGGGATTGAAGCAGCGGCCGCGGCGCATTCTTTCGTGCGCTGGCCGCAGCCAGAGCGAAACTACATTTTAAAAAATGATTTATCAGCCAAAATACTTAAGTTTGATTAATACACGCATACATAACGGGAGGACGATTGGCATACCGTTTTGTTCAAAATTTTGTGAGCTCCTTTAAGATCGCGAGGTGCGCTTTTGCGCCAACGTACGCTTAATTGGGTTTTGCTTTTAGTTTTTGGAGCGAAATATCGAGCTTCAGCTATCAGCAATACAACACTAACCCGCCCCCCCTTTTGCGGCGCACCTACACAGGGGAAGGAAACGTTGGATATGTGCCTTGTTATATGCCGGAGCGCTTCTTTTGAAAACAAGCTAAAATAGTCTAAAATAAGCTCTCATAACGTAAGAATAATATGCGTCTGAGAGTGCGCTTAAAGCATACAGCATGAGCACTTTGATTTCGGACTCTTCACAATCTCAAGCCGAAGTCCGAAACAAGTTCGAGAATCGCTGAAGACATATATTATATTGAAGAGTTCTATAAAATATTTTTTGCTGCATAAGAAAAAGCTCCCAGCGATCACTATCCAGGGCGTGCATGCAAGAGTTCAGCCGACACTGCGAATAGCAGACGACACGAGAATGATAGCTTGTTGTGACGTCAGCAGCGAATGGTTGCCAGGCGAGGAAGCTACTTTCGATATTAATAATAAAAATAATTTAGAAATATCAACTGCACCAAATGTGCTCACATTGGGAAGGTTTACAATATAACGTGTGTGGACTGAAATGCAATAATCAGTTTATGGTCAAATGTTGGCTTTCATGACCCCTTTAAGGCACATTTTTGTGTAGATGCGAAATCATTGATGATGATGTAGTCGTTAGGGGAAACTAATGTGCACACGCGTCAGGTGCCTGCTTACAAAATTCTCCTGCTGCCGATGTCGACGCATGGGCTCCACTGGCCCAAAAGACATCGTGGCGTCAAGCAAGATGTCTCGCTTCGAGAAGGAAGACATCATTGTGGGGGTAAAGCCGCGGGCCACCATTGACCTCCGTCAACGTTTCAAGCCTGGTGACCTAAGCCTAGCCCTTACCTCCGATGTTGACGCCGAGGCGGTCAAGGCCCTCACCATCTGGCCCCTCTGGGATCAGAACATTTTTCTCTGCGCCACCCAAGACGTCGCCACGGCCAACAAGCTGGCGCGGGAATTCATCCTGAACTCAAGTGAGGGCCCACTTCCTCTCGTTGGCCACGCAAAACTCAGCGGGGAGGAGTGTCGGGGTGTCATCACCGTCCACGAGCGGGAGACCTCGGCTACGCTTCGCAACAAACTCATCTGGCGGGACGGAGAAATCGCTTTCGTCCGCAAGCTCGGAAACTCGTCTGCTGCGCTGATCACCTTCGTAGGCAGGAAGGGGCCACGCTTTGTCCGCCACAACTGAACGGTCACGCCGGTGCGGGAGTACAAGCGGACAATCCCTGCTTGTTGCCGGTGTGGAATCATCGGACACCGGGTGGCGATCTGCCCGCGCCCGGTAGAAGAACGCTGTGGCCATTGGGGTCAAAACGTGGGGACGGTTGCCGATGGCATAGCGCCCCACGAGTGCAAGCTGGCCTGCATGGTCTGCGGGGAAGCCCATCTCAGGGGCTCGCAGGCCTGCAAAGGAAACTTTCGAAGGATTCAGCAAGCCCGGAGACCCAAAAGGCTCCCAGCAACACGACATCTCCAGTCGAAGGGCAAGTGGTCTGGAGGTGATCCCGGCGGCAAGGCTGACGGTGCGCCGGCCAATCAGAAGCTACCTTCATCTTCCAAGAAGCCGTCATCGAGGACGTCACCGAAAAAGAAGATTTCACAGGACCAGGGCGATCATGTTATCCACGCTGAGTACTTTCCGGAGCTCGGGGGCAGTGAGTCATCAACCTATACAGCTTCCAAGAAGTCATCGAACAAGGTAGGCAGCTGGGCTGGGGTCGCCTCCTCTCCTCCTTTCACGCTCCTTCCTCTCTCTTCCCCGAAATTGTAGAAATGCGCCGCGAAATGGGAGCGCTTCGTGCGCAGGTAGCTCAACTAGCTGCAGAAAACAAAATTTTACGCTCTGCACACGTAGCCACACCTTCCCCGCCGTCATCGCCAGCGGACCAGTGGTATGCCCTTCGGAATCCGAGGCTATGTGCGAGGGCCCTCAGGAAAAGGCAATGGACAGCCGCTGAACGGCTCTAGAAAACACTCTAGCTAATTTGGTAGGCCAACTTTCCAACTTTGGTAAGGTCCTAGAAGACATCACTCAGAAGGTGACCATTGCAGTCACCAGTAACATCAAAACATGGTTGAAAGAGAATGGTTCGCACCTCGGCCACCGGCTTATGTCGCCCAAAGAAGTTAAGCGCCCGTCAAAATCTATGAACAAAATTGTCCTGGAGGAAATTTCCGAAGATTCTGCGGAGCCCCTCCCAGCTCCGCAGGGACTGGAAGACGTAGCTGCGCAGTCTAACCAAGCTCAACTCCAAATTCAACATGGCGGTGGGAACTAACCCATTCTGCAGCCCCTCAAAACATCAGGCTTTTTTCCTGATGCAATGGAACTGCCGTGGTTTTAAAAACTGTAAAGAGACAGCTAACTTAGGATTATATCTCGAGACTTTTGAGTCCCCATCAGCAGTAGTTGCACTCCAAGAACCTGGGGCTGCGGCGAAGCTGTCGGGCTACAACCCTTTTCAACGAGATCCGTCCACCTGTCTTCTTGTCCACAGAAGCTTTACCGCGCAGAAGGTCGATCTCGAACTCTATTTTTCTTATCCGTATGTGATGGTGACAGTCCTCCCCCTGTGCCGTACTGATTCACCCGTACACATCCTAAATATATACTCCCCCTCCCCTAAACTTAAGAACATTACGTTCTCGGACATCTTTAGCAAGGCGCTAAATATAGCAGGTCGCGATCCCCTTCTGATTGTGGTGGATTTCAACGCACCCAGTCAGTTATGGGGCTATCGCAAGGAAGAGTCGCGTGGCAGACAGCTTACGTAACGAATCTCCACGCCTGGCATCATTCTTCATACTAACCCCGTCCATCCAACACGTGTGGGCAAATCCGTAACCAGGGACACTGTCCCGAGCTTACCCTCACCCGCAACATAAGACACGCAGACTGGATCAACGCTGAGGAAACCCTTGTCAGTGACCACTGCATCATCAACACAATAATTTACACTCGTCCCCTACACCGCACCATAACACAGGCCCTCCTGCCAGACTGGACGGCTTTCCGTAAATCCCTGACAACCTGCTGTATGCCCGGAGACCACCATTATGCCTGGGCCCAGAGCCTCATCCAAACACTACACAAGAGGCAGAAACAACACACAGAGAAGGTAACGGACGTGGACAGCCATCTCCTTTATCTTTGAGAAGCACAGCGCAGCCCCACTAAGAGATGGCGCCATCAGAACCATAACAAGAAACTCCGTTTGAGAATTCGCGATCTCACCCAAAAGGCGGCTGAGTATGCTGCCCAGCTCACCGACTCCGACTGGGTCGATCGCTGTAACTCTGCTGCTGGACAAATCTCTAGTCGCAATATTTGGAGGCTATTTCGTAGCCTCATAGATCCCACTCAGATCTGCACAGAAACACAGAAATATCTGCAACGAGCAATTCATAATATCAAGGGCAATACGGAACAACTTGCACAGACTCTACGGGATCAGTATCTGTGTCAAGTTCAAGACACCCGTGGACAGGAATATCTTTATGCAAGCAGAGATAATCGGGATATAGATCGTCCGTTCCAGCTCCATGATCTGCGGGCAGCTCTTGCTAACATGAAACGGGGTACCACTCCCGGCAGGGACAAGATTATGGCCAAACATTTGGCCAACCTTCCTCATCCGGCATATGAGGCCCTGCTAAAATATATGAACGCTATCTGGAAAGAAGAAACACCCCTCCACCTAGAATGGAAAACAGCGTTTGTCACCTTTATCCCTAAGCCTGGTAACGGATCAATATCGATCACTTCCGACCTATCTCCCTAAAGTCTTGCGCAGCCAAATTCATGGAGGCCATGGTTCGAGATCACCTCTCTGAATATCCATAGGCCCGCAATACTTACGCAGACACAATTTTCGGATTCCGACCTCAGAAGTCAGCACAGGACATTCTGCTTCAACTCAGCCACGAGGTACTCACGCCTGTCGAGCACCCTCACAATGACAAGGTGGTTCTCGCCTTGGATTAACAAGGGTGCTTTCGACAATGTGAAACACAGTGTCCTCCTCGCTCACCTCAGCGAGACGCAATGCGGATAAAACACATTTAATTACGTAAAACAGTTCTTAACGGACCGTGAAGTCTTTATCCGCATTCAAGACAAGAACCACTGTCCTTATACTATGTGCGCGCGGGGCACGCCACAAGGCGCAGTGCTGTACCAACTACTCTTTAATTTGGCAATGCTTCATCTCCCTGCCAAACTAGGTGAGGTTCAAGGTATACAGCACGCTCTGTATGCCGACGATATCACCATTTGGGCTACAGAGGGCAACATTGGTCAACTGGAGTACTGCCTGCAAACAGCGGCGGGCATAGTGGATCGCTATGCTACGTACTGTGGTCTCCAGTGCTCTCCTCAAAAATCAGAATTCGTGCATCAACGCCCCTCGCCTAGATGCAAGGCACCAATACTTCTCTCTCTGGCTAGTGTACCCATACGCGAAGCTACAGAGATTAAAGTCCTCGGACTCTTTATTCACCAAAATCGTCGCGCTGACACAACACTAGCCAAGCTTCGCAAGGTTGGCGACCAATTGGGCCGCATGGTCCGCCGCGTCTCCAACAAGCGTGGGGGCCTCAGAAGCAGGAATACGATGCGACTCGCCCATGCGTTTGTGACGATCTCGTCAATTTCTTTATTCAACTTCATACCTGCACTTGTGCAAGCATGATAAAGACATCCTGGAGGTCACTCTCCGCAAGATGATCAAGAGGGCGCTCGATCTCCCAATCTCTACCTCCAATGCGAGGCTCCTTGCATTGGGAGTGGTAAACACCTATCGGGAGCTACGCGAGGCGCACCTGCTTCTTACCCAGACCGCGTCCGCTGGTCGACTTTTGGACCGGCTACATATACAACACAGCCATCACATTGAGGAAAGGGTACGAGTGCCAGAGCTATGGAGAGATGCCCTCCGTGTTCGACCCCCTCCTACCAAAATCGACAGAGAAGACCACAATGAACAGCATCAGGCGCCGGCCAATGCCTTGCACCGCCATTATGGCTCTAAAGACAATGTTTTCTATTTTGATGCTGCGGGCCCGCACCATTCCAGGGGAAGATGATGCACGGCTGCAGTCGTTCACGAGGAAAGACAGGTGGATGGCCTCACCTTTAAGGCCCCTAGCGCAACCCACGCCAAAGAGGTAGCAATCGCCCTGGCTGCCTCCCACCATCAATTAAATTCATCCTATCCAACTCTCGAGGAGCCTGTCGGAATTATGAGCTGGATAACGCCTACAGCACAAATAATACTTCGGATACCAGCTTGGGATCAGGATCCCCAGACTCGATTTCTCATTTGTACTCCAGGCCACCAGGGCTATACTAGGCAATGAGGGCGCCAACTCGGCCTCCCGCGCACTCACTAACCGGGAAAACGACGTAGATCCTACCGATCTGGACCAGGACACTTGTCCTCTTTTTACTTTTCAAGATATCTATCCTATTACCGGAACTCGCACCGTCAGTACCCGGCTCCTCTCAAGGGGCTAGTGAAAGCGGGCGAAAGAATACTTCTTAGACTTTTTACTGATACTCTACTGGGCCCGGCAGTACTCAAACATTTCGACCCTTCCTTTTCTGGCCTCTGCTCTTTCTGTGGAGAGGCGGCTGATACCTTTAACATGGTCTGGGTATCCCAGCTAAATCCTTCTCTTTTACCCATAACCCCTTCCCCTACCCGAGAGGACTGGGAGGCGGCCCTGCTCGGCTGCCTGGATCTAGCGGCACAACAAGCGCTGGTCCAGCGAGCTCGTGTGGCGGCCCAGACCAACGGAGTTCCGGAATAAGGTACGCCACCTAGTATTGTAAGGGGAGCGGCCCACTTGGGGTGGCTCTCCAAGCAACCTCTCCTTTCGTATTAAATGCTTACCACCACCACCACCCACCACATATTTTCTTGAAAAACAACACCGAGACTTTTTACAATAGACACAAGATTTAGTTTGGGTCCAGCTAGGCTAAGATTGAAATTTACATTCACTGGCTTGTTTGTAGTGCGGAAAAGAACAGCATTTGTTTTGAGACATTAAATTGAACCATGTTTCAATTAGGTAACAGTGTAAGTACACCATTGTCTTCAGCTTCGAGCTCAGGCAAACTATTTAGTGGAAACAATAAACTTTTGTCATGAGCATATACGATAAACCTAGTGTTATCATTATTATTTACTGCGTAATTTATGTAGATGTTAAATAGCATCGGCCTGATAATACCCTTGAGGAACGACACTCCGGAGACGTGTGAAAGTAGATGTGTAACTGTCTGTTCGTACTTGTTGCTGCCGATTTTTTAGTGTACAAAATATTCACAACTGTACCTTTATATCCGAAATTTTCTAGTTAAGTTGTAAGGGTAATGTTATTATTTCGGTTAAATGCCTTAGAAAATACCGCAAATTTTCCTAGCGTGTAATCATTTTCAAGAAGAGGTCACTTATTTTTTCTTTTGTTTTAGTAGCGCTGTCTCGGTTGAACGTTGCTTAGTAAATAAGAACTGAAAAAATGTTAATATGTGGTGCTTTGCCATAAAACGGTTAATTTTTTCGTGCATTAGTTTTTCAATTCCCTTAGAACAAACTGGCAGGACCGACACTGGCCAGTAATTGGACATATAGCATCTATCTGCTCATGTAAAATGAAGTGACACTTTCGACATATATAAGTGCCATTAAAAATGCCTCGTTGAAAAGATCGAGTTCACAACATGAGCTAACTAAGGCATTAAAATATCAATATCATCCAAATTGAATTCATCTGCAAGTAAACAAACTTAACACACTGACTGGGTTTCACAGAAACGAACACTGCTTTGAAATCTTGCAAAGTCACTGGAAACAAAATTCCACTTTCTGGTGTTCTTTTCTTCAAATGCCTTTTGCAGCAATGGTCATGCTTACTGCAGGACACGGAGGCAAAAAAAAAAAAAGATTTAAATAAGATTTCAGTGACCTCAAAATCCACAGGAACTTAATCATAATTTGTCAACTTAGTGGGCAGCCATCATGGCGGGACGTACCGTTTAGAATATAATTGAGTCACCTACTGATAAGGTACAATCGCTTAGATATTTTATTGTTTTCCTGGTTTTTGAGTAATATTGCTTAATTGTACCCAAAAGTTTTTTGTGTTATTTCTTTGTTTCTTGAATGATTTAAGCTTCTCTGAATCCTTTGTCTTT
This sequence comes from Amblyomma maculatum, assembly GCF_055883805.1. Taxonomy (NCBI): domain Eukaryota; kingdom Metazoa; phylum Arthropoda; class Arachnida; order Ixodida; family Ixodidae; genus Amblyomma; species Amblyomma maculatum. Next base: position 736,854 of record NW_028146755.1, on the reverse strand, counting down.
AATAAGCGCGCAAACAAATCTCTTCTTTTTCCAGAACCTGCCCTTAACGTATTCCATTATCCATGGCTGACGCACTGGCTTTGGTCGCTTTTTAGTCGTTAACGGAAAGCTGCTGCAAGATGCTTTATTTTAAACTAAGGACATTCGTTGTTTTCTTTATTTTTTATTTTTCCTGCACTTGGTTTAAAAGAAGGGTAGCCGTGGTGTAGAGGTAGAACATCCGCCTCGCATGCAAGAGGACCGTGGTTCGAATTCCGATGCAGCGCAATTCTCCACCGGACCAAAGAAAAATCCGCGCGTCGATGTAATTACATACAATGGTTTGGGGTGTGACTTGATGCCAGCGAACATCTCCGACAACGCACTCCCTCACCAGAACAGGCGCTGGCCACCATGGTGCAGTATTGGCCGCAACCTCCCATGATTCATCCTACAAAACCCTGGCCCTAAGTTAGCAGGGGCGGTAGAGCAACTGACCACGGCGGCGAAGAGACCTGTGTCGCGGCTGGGGCTGCTAAAATTATCTGGCTCCCCTGAGCAGGCCGCCATTGGAAACCGTTTAACGCTAGAGCCCTGGCTAGTGAAGCTTGTTTAGCAGTGCTGTTAGAGGAACTAGAGGGCATGGAATGGGGTGTCAGAGGGCTTAGTGAGGTTAGGCGGCCAAATGAGGCATATACTGTACGGAAGGAGGGGCATGTACTGTGTTATCGAGGTTTACCGCAGAGGCGAGAACTAGGAGTAGGATTCCTCGAAATTAAGTACAGAGGGCAAAATGCATGTCTAGAACGACCGAACTGCGTGCTCCGGGCCGCTCGGAGCTACGTGCGCGACATCTGGCGATAACGCCTGGTTCGAGACGGGCGGAGTGTCGGCATGCGCGGCCAAGCCGATAGCACTGCCTGTCTTTTCGGGGCTCGCAGGCCGCCGCGGCTTTACCTTCTGCTTCAGTCGTCAGAAGCGCTGATGTGCGCTGCCAGTCTGCGAAAGCGCATACGCGGCGGAGCGCACGCCACTGGCTTCTCTTTTTTTTTTTTTACTTTCTTTTTGTGCACTATCAAAGCTCTGGCAGGGAACATTTCACCGCATCATTCACGCGCCGATGTACTGCATCGTCACCCTAGCCGCGAGCCTTATATCAGTGATCGAGGTTTGGCAGTTTTCGTTCTTCGGGAATTGCAGGAAGGCAAATTAGTATTAAAGGTGCCGCGAAGTAAGTGTAAGCGGCGGGTTTGTCTTTATTTCACTCTTCTTCTTTGGTCATTAAAGAAAACAGATTGCTGGCTTCTTATTTCACGTTCTTTTATTTTTTCCACAAGTTTACTGTTTATTAGGGGATGGAGAGGACAAACTAATAGCGAATAGGGGCTCCCCCAGATTTCTTTAGGATCTCAATCCTCTTCGGCAGTGACTCGTAGAGGGAGTCGACGAGAGCGCGGTCGTTGCGGAGGTGTCCCCACTCATTTTCAATGGCTTCCCATAGCCCGTCCGGATTGCAATTGGAGAGTCCTGATTTCTTGGATAGGCTTTTCTTCATCAGTCCCCACACGTTTTCTATAATGTTAAGGTCAGGGCTTCTTGCAGGCCATGGAAGGGTCATAACGCCAAGCCTTTCAAAAAGGTCTCGGACAGTCTTGGCTGAGTGCACAGAAGCTCCATCTTGTTGAAAGTGATAGAGCCCATCCGGAAACAGCCCATCAAGCACATAAGGCAAGAGGACCGTTTCTGCCACCTCCGCGTAGACTTCTGCTGTCATACGCCCAGGAATGCGGTACAGAGGTCCTAGTCCGTCGTAGCTGATGGCTCCCCACACGCTGACTGAAACACGGCCGCTACTGCGCACATTCCAAACGTATTTTTCTTCGTCCCTGCATGGTGGTAGGGAAATCCGGTTTTATTAGAGGAATCAAATTGCCATCAGAGCTAATGATACCTGATGTGGTAGCAGTGAAGGACTGGAAACGACGAGAGTGCAGCGCCTTAAAGAAATTGAAGCCCATTATGGTTCAAAATATGGAGCGTCAAAATGTCCGTTCGTTAAAATGTTCGTTAAAATATGGAGCGTCAAAATGTCCGTTAAGCTGGCTTTCCAGCATTGTAGATTTTTAGTATGGCGTCGCAGCGCACAGTATAATACTCGAAATCAATCACACATCTTTTATATGATAAAATACACACGCTGTTTTAAAATTCAACACATCTTAGCCTAAAGATGCAATTTTGTGGGTGTGCCATACAGAAAAGGTAACCTAACGAACATTTACAAGTGTGATTTTGATGTTCTATACTTCAAAAAACATTGCCGATTCCGAAAACGTAAGAACTGAGCTCGCATTATGCATTCACGACCTTTAATTTTGCGATTTATTGTTTCGCCCTGAAGCCGAAAATAAAATATACTAATTTAAGTTCTTTATGCGTGTTTCATCTCTATTGCCTACATAATGCCCACCGTGCTATACAGTTTAACAACTCAGACTGCACTCACCTACCTTTCACTGGTTTTAAAATATAAATTTGACAGCCTAAAAAAAAACTCCGGGTATATTCTCAGACGTGCGAGCACATTGAAACAGACTACAGTCCTACCGTGCTTTTTCCGGCCACCACACCCGCTTCTGCTGGTCCCAGCGCGTGCAAAAAGTGGCTTCGTCGCTGAAGACGACTGCTCTCCAATTGTCTGGGGTCCAGTCTTCCACCACAGACGCGAATTCCAGGCGCGTGTCCCGATCCGCTTGTCTCAGTTGTGTTTTCTGCGCAGCTAGTCTACTTTTCACACCTGCTGCATGAAGCCTGCTCCTGATTGTCTGAGTGGATGCGTTCAAAGCGAACATGTCACGAAGCTCCCTGGCGCTGAGGTACGAATCATCTGCTGCTCCTGCGACAACAAGCCTGTCTTCTTCAGTCGTCGCTCTTGGTGGCCGGCCGCGCGCAGCATCCTTAAGTCGGCCTTCTTTGTGGAATGCCTGCAGTACTCTGTTGACTGTGGCTGAAGGGCGCCCAGTAGCTTGAGCTATAGCTCTTTGGGTCATTGTCCGGCCCATCTCTGTGGTGGCTTTCCTTTGGTCTACAGTGAGTCGCGGCGCCATCGTCGATGCCTTTACGCATCTGGTCTGTTCACTTGTAGGGATGAAAACTTTATTCAGGTTATCGCATATCTGATCTTGTGTATACGCCACACTTAAGGTCCAAGTATGCTTTCAGTAATGGCATGCCGATTTTGGCATTTGCCGGCAAATGCAGCCTGCCAAACCTCGATCACTGATATAAGGCTGGCGGCTAGGTGACGATGCAGTACACCGGCGCGTGAATGATGCGGTGAAATGCTCTCTGCCAGAGCTTTGATAGTGCCCAAAAAGAAAGTAAAAAAAAAAAGAGAAGCCAGTGGCGTGCGCTCCGCCGCGTATGCGCTTTCGCAGACTGGCAGCGCACATCAGCGCTTCTGACGACTGAAGCAGAAGGTAAAGCCGCGGCGGCCTGCGAGCCCCGAAAAGACAGGCAGTGCTATCAGCTTGGCCACGCATGCCGACACTCCGCCCGTCTCAAACCAGGCGTTATCGCTAGATGTCGCGCACGTAGCTCCGAGCGGCCCGGAGCACGCAGTTCGGTCGTTCTAGACATGCATTTTGCCCTCTGTACATATGTGGTAATATAAGTGAACTTTATATTATTAGCGAGAGGCGTCATAATTGGGCTAAAATAGGCGATACAAACTGAAGGCTCTATAGGCCTACCCATCGGCATGCAGTCATGATCACCAGGCAGTTCAAAGCTTCTATGAAGATGTAGAATTGGCAATGGGGAAAGTAAAGACGCAGTACACTGTGCTAACGGGCGACTTCAATGCCAAGGTAGGGAAAAAGCAGGCAAGAGAACAGGCGGTGCGTGACTATGGCATCGGTTCAAGGAATAGCAGGGGGGAGATACTAGTTGAGTTTGCAGAGCGTAATAACTTCAGAATCATGAATACCTTCTTCAGCAAACGGAAGAACTGGAAGTAGACATGGAAAAGTTTTAAATTGGAGACTGGAAATGAAATTGATATTACATTGTGTTCTAACCGCGCTATTATGCAGGATATAGAGGTAATCGGGAAAGTGAGATGAAATGACCCCATGATGGTTATGTGTCGAATTAATCTAAATCAGAAGAGGGAACGAAACATATTAGTAAGAAAGAAGTCCATCAATAAATTAGCGGTGAGGGGAAGGGCAGGAGAGTTCAGCGTCTCGCTACACAATAGATATTCATGTCTAACCGAGGATGACGACATTAGCCGAGAAGCGACGAACAATAATTTCAGAGATATCACTACAGAGTGCGCTGTAGAAGTAGGCGGTAGGATAGCTAGAGAGGATATCGGTAAGCTGTTTAAGTAGATGAAAATTTTGGTTAAGAAACGCCTAAGGATTAAACCGTCCAAACCAATACATCGAATATAACTGGCAAAGGCATCAAACCGAATCAATGAGCGCAAAATGCCCGATTTCAAAAAGTATAACACGGAGAAACTTGAACATGCTGCAGCGAACGAGGGAAGCCTTAAAGCGGTGGAAAAAACATTGGCCATAGGCCAAATCAGATTTATGCGCTAAAGGACACGGCGGGCCACATCATCACGAATATGGACAAGATAGTCAAAGTAGCTGAGGAATTCTATACTGAACTCTACAGAGTCAAAGTATTGAAGACTATATCCAGATTGGCCGTAGAAAAAAGCAGTCAGACGTACCGCAACTGACAAAGGACGAGGTCAAGGAAGCGTTAGAAGCTATTAAAAGGGAGAAAGCAGCTGCATAGATTCGGGTATCTGCAGATTTATCAAAGGATGGGGGGAAATATCCTGCAGAAGGACTTTTTGATGGGTTAGTAAATGAATGTCATGTCTTTCTTTCTGGGGTGTTTCTTAAGGTCTATAAAAATCAAGGGGAATATCGTCCTAGAAAAACTGGACACCCTTTATACTTAGTGCCTGGTGTCATGGACGATACCGATACTATTTAAGAACGCAAATAGTATCCTAATAGATCGGAAATGGGAAACTAAGGAACTGAAAAATTACTGATCAATCTCTTTGTTCTCTGTTACGCAGAAAGTCTTTACTAAGGTACACGCTAATAGAATCAGGACAACCTTAAACTGCAATCAAGCACATGCCTGCAATCAAGCAGGCATTCGGAAAGGGCACTGTACCCACTCTACTATCGATCATATTAATACCATCAACAAGGTGAAAGAAAAATGCTCGTACTATCGCCAACTCTTATATATAGTATTCATTGATTACGAAAAATAATTTCACTCAGTAGAAACCACGGCTTCGTCCAGGCATTGCGAAACCAGGGTGTAGACAAGCCGTACGTGAAAGTACTGGCAGATATATATATATATATATATATATATATATATATATATATATATATATATATATATATATATATATATATATATGGGCAGCCACTATATATATATATACCGGGTGTCCCAGCTAACATGAACCACGGGTTACAAAATAATATATCTGAGGTAGGTCAGTGAAACCAGTTGCATACAACTACCAGCCTGCTTGCGCACTACAGGCAATTTTTTGTTTTGCAATTAGTTATTTGGCTAATAATTTTATTTTTTTAATTTAATAAATATTCACCTTAGACCAAAATTGTGAATTGGAAAGTTGTAGAGCACCTTCAGAAACCCCCATTCCATTAATTGCGATAAAGAAAGTCTCACGTGTACCTTTTTTTCCGGGCTCAAAAGAAAGCCCGCGAAATACAAATAATACCACGTGACTAGCGCATTTGAGCGCAGTGATCGTGGTGCTTTTAGTCGTGGTTTGAGCGAACGAGATCAGCTGCGGCCGTGACCCGATGGTCCCGTTGCAGCGGCAGGCAGAAATGTTGGCGATGGTTGGAGCGAGCTCGAGCTCGCCCGTCGTCACCGCGATCTTGGCCAGGCCTGTGCACCGCAGCAGCCTACATCACGACAGGCGGATGACGATAAAGAACCGGCAAATGAAGGTGCAGCGCTAATTTTAGTCGAGTCACATGTCATCTCGTCCTTTACCCAAGCCTGTATGCGCAGATTCAGTGGCTGATACCTTATCGCTCATCCGTTTGCCGTAAAGTTCGCTGATGGGAGAGAAGGAGGGTTTGTTAGAATCCCGGTGGTGTCGGCTCGCCGCTCTGGGTGCTACTTGCACCATCACGTGGGCCGGCTGCCGGACGCGAGCGAAGAAGCCATCGCAGGCATATCGGCCTGCCGCTTTAACGGGGCAAAGGAGACACGGCCGCAGCTAATTTCGTTCGCTCAAACCACGACTGAGAGCACCACAATCGCGGCGCACAAATGCACTAGTCACGTGCTATTATTTGTATTTCGCGGACTTTCTTTCGAGCCCAGAAAAAAAGATACACGTGAGACTGTCTCTATCGCAATTAATGTAATGGGGGTTTCTGAAGGTGCTCTACAAGTTTCCAATTCACATGTTTGGTCTAAAGTCGATATTTAATCAATTAGAAAAATATAACATAATTAGCTAATTAAGTAATTGAAAAACAAAAAATCGCCTCTAGTGCGCAAGGAGGCTGGCAGTTGAATGCAATTGGTTTCACTGACCTATCTCAAATGTATTATTTTGTATTCCTTGCCAGCCTCCTTGCGAACTACAGGCGATTTTTTGTTTTTCAATTACTTAATTAGCTAATTATGTTAATTTTTCTAATTTAATAAATATTGGCTTTAGACCAAACATGTGAATTGGAAAGTTGTACAGCACCTTTAGAAACCCCCATTCCAATAATTGCGATAAAGAAAGTCTCACGTGTATCTTTTTTTCCGGGCTCAAAAGAAAGCCCGCGAAATACAAATAATACCACGTGACTAGTGCATTTGTGCGCCGCGATTGTGGTGCTCTCAGTCGTGGTTTGAGCGAACGAAATAAGCTGCGGCCGTGTCTCCTTTGCCCCGTTAAAGCGGCAGGCCGATATGCCTGCGATGGCTTCTTCGCCCGCGTCCGGCAGCCGGCCCACGTGATGGTGCAGTAGCACCGAGAGCGGCGAGCCGACACCACCGGGATTCTAACAAACCCTCCTTCTCTCCCATCAGCGAACTTTACGGCAAACGGATCAGCGATAAGGTATCAGCCACTGAATCTGCGCATACAGGCTTGGGTAAAGGGGCGAGATGGCATGTGACTCGACTAAAATTAGCGCTGCACCTTCATTTGCCGGTTCTTTATCGTCATCCGCCTGTCGTGATGTAGGCTGCTGCGGTGCACAGGCCTGGCCAAGATCGCGGTGACGACGGGCGAGCTCGAGCTTGCTCCAACCATCGCTAACATTTCTGCCTGCCGCTGCAACGGGACCATCGGGTCACGGCCGCAGCTGATTTCGTTCGCTCAAACCACGACTGAGAGCACCACAATCGCGGCGCTCAAATGCGCTAGTCATGTGGTAATATTTGTATTTCGCGGGCTTTCTTTTGAGCCCGGAAAAAAAGATACACGTGAGACTTTCTTTATCGCAATTATTGGAATGGGGGTTTCTGAAGGTGCTCTACAACTTTCCAATTCACATTTTTGGTCTAAGGTGAATATTTATTAAATTAGAAAAATTAACATAATTAGCCAATTAACTAATTGCAAAACAAAAAATTGCCTGTAGTGCGCAAGCAGGCTGGTAGTTGTATGCAACTGGTTTCACTGACCTACCTCAAATATATTATTTTATAACCCTTGGTTCAAGTTAGCTGGGACACCCGGTATATATAGTGGCTGCACAGCAACGAAGGTACTGCTAAAAGAAACTAAAAAAATTACTATGACGAAAGGGGTTAGGCAAGGAGACAATCTCCCCAGTACTGTTCAAAACTTGCTTAGATGAAGCATTTAGAGACTTGGAATGGGAAAAGTTAGGGAGAATGGTATATGTGAATACCTCAGTAATCTGCGATTCTCTTATGTCGTTACCTTGCTAAGTAAGTCTGGGGATAAACTGCAAAGAATGATTGATGACCAAGAAGGAAAAATTGGAAAGGTAGGCTTAAAAATCAATATGCAGAACACTAAGGTAATATTCAACAGCCTCGGGAAGGAGCAGCAGTTTAGGTTAATTAGAGAAGCAACTCGAAGTAGTAGGCGAATATGTCTACTTAGGACAAGTATTAACCGCAGATCTAGGCCATAAAAGTGAAACAAAAAAGAGAATAATATTTAGATGGAGCGCATTGGCAAGCACTAGCAGAATATGTCAAGCAGCTTAGCGGTATAGCCCGAGAGGAAAGTATACAAGAGTTGCACCTTAAATCCACTCACCTATGGGGATGAAACGTGGAGGATAACGAGGAGGGTTCTACATAAGTTGAGGACAACGCAGAAGGCTATGGAACAAAAAAAACGTTAAGAGATAGGAAACGCGCAGAGTGGGTGGGAGCAATACCACAAGTTACTGACATTCCAGTGGAAAACAAGGAGAAGAATTGGGAATGAACAGGATATATAGTGCGAAGAGAGGATAATTGGTGGTCGCTTAGAGTAAAAAGCGGGATTCCAAGGGACGAAAGTCGTAGCAGGGAACGATAGAGAGTTAGTTTGGCGAATGAGATTAAGAAGTTCGCAGGGGTGAAGTGGATGCAGCTACCATAGGAGCGGGTTAGGTGGAGGAATCAAGGAGAGACCTTCGCCCTGAAGTGGGTATAGTCAGGCTAATGATAATAAGGATTAGTTTGAAAGTCTGAAAGGGCATTTAATATATGCGCAGAGTGATGCGCCCCTACACAATATATGAGACCCTCTGCACCCCCTTCCTCACTACATAAATATATCACCGCTTTTTTATAGGTATATGAATGCAGCGGCCGAATTCACATGACTTTATGCGATGTCGGTTAGGGTCCGGTATCGGAGAAAATTTGGCGTCCTCGTCGTTGGCCGTGAACGAAATTTCCCGAAGGAACATCACATTTGTGAAGACGGCTCAAATGTGCATATTGAAGTAAAATTTGTCATAGAACTTATCAAACCAAATTAAATTAAATGGAGGCAAATAAAAATTGAGTCACATTGCGTTAGGGTTGAAGTGGAATCCAGGACTATTGTGCTGCGAGACAGGCTGCTCATCAGCCACAAATGCTCGCTGGATGAATCTAAATAAAGGTTCATCTGCTCAATGCACTACTAGAACGGAACCCAACAATGCTCTTAAACGTGTTTTGCTGTTAAACGCGATGCTTAATTAATCACTTCCTCTTTAAAGCATCCCCAATTGATTAGGCGTGAAGATGGAAGGAACAGTGGTGATGACAGGTTTCATGGTGTACGCAGACGCAGGTGGGTGAAACACAATAAAGCAACATACTATAAACTGTAAGATTCTCAATGCTGATGCGCATAGGTAAAATTCAAAACTATTTAGGAATACGGCTTCCAGCAGGCACTGCGCATAGGTCATTAAATACATGTATCATGAGAATGAAGCACAATTTTTTATATTCAATAAATGCCATAGTTGACGCTTATCATATCCGTCTTTACATTGCTGTCTAGACCTGCGAAATAACAAATTAATCGCCGCAAAAATATCTATCGCAGCATTAAATAAGGGGAGTAGTGAAGGTTTACGCAGTACCCACACATACTTGTTTACTGTAGCTAAACGCGAATGACAGCGATTGTTCGAAAATTCATGATCACGTGGCGATGTCGTTTACAGTGCTTTCTTATCAAAATATAAGACAGGAAAAACAGCCGGCTCTTAACTCAAAATGAACTCAAAAATATACACTCGGCCATATTGCTTGTCGTGACTCAACGACTAAAATAGTCTCTAACGCCTTTTTATAGTATGTTTACTTCACGAATAACTGAGACTGCTGAAGATAACCCTTAGTTTGTGTCACTTTGCACTGGCAGCGGACGCTGTTTATGCAATGATATAAGCTCCATGTGGAAACAGTTTTAAGGCTGGACGACACCCAAGCAACACTCAGCTAGTAGACGATGCGGCCGGCTCCAATTCCCTATGTACTTATCAACGTCACTACCAGAGGCATGGCCGTCGCTGTTGACGCTGTCTATACTATCTCCTTTTGTTGATGATGCTCGTTCTCTACTACCACTAAACAGCTTAAGTGCGTAGCAGCTCTTTTATATCTAGCTGAATTTTAGCATTTGCACCATGATGTTTGCAGAAGATTAGGATATACAATGGGGGCAAAAACATCTTACCATAAAAAGATTCCACGGTCATTTTCTGTTTAGCACCTGGCTTTGCCTCTTCCACTACAGCTGTAGTGTTTGTTTTGCCCCTGTAAAATATCAGGTTTACTAAACAGTGGTTTAAACATTTCAGTTAAACTTATTGGAGTTTCATGTTGTGCTAATTCTTTTTTTAAGGCAATTAGCACACCATAATATTCTTCGTATTCACGTTTTTAAGCCTTAGGTCGAAACATTTTCGCTGCAAATTGATGGCGAAAGCCCGTATGGCTTCAGTGCAGACGTTCGCCATCACACTTCTTAGTTTTGGCATATACAGGATTATCTCTATACTTTTGCGCGTTCCTTGCTCAATAATAGTCGTAATGGTATCTTTAAAATGAATGGCACTGTGGTAGGCCACCAAGGGTGTGAGGCGCTTGTCTACAAAAGCATTTCACGTCTTGAGAAAAATATGCTGCCTGTAGTGTTTGATTTTAAGTAGCGTTATAAATATTGTAAAGTCGCCAAAAAATAAAAAATAGTCTTAAATTATAAGAGTAACAATTTTCCGTTTCATAAAATTGGATCACAATAGAGGGCGGGTGGGTATGGCCCTAAACGCTTCAAAAAGTGATGAGATGAAAAGCGGTGCATCTCGCACACTTTTTATATAGACCGTTCATTTATACAGTTGAAAAGGGCTGGCAAGCGTTCAACGGACTTGCGGGTAACAAGACATGGAATGTTTTCACGAAAATGGGAGGGAAATGCTGCAAACCCTAAAAGCCTATATTGAGACCGAATTCGGAAATGAGTACGAGTGCCTTACTAGACAGCTAGAATCAGTCACATCAAAATAAAGTCGCGTATAAATGAAGTACCTTCGCTTTATATAATACCGCAAATATTATCACGTATAAAAAATGCATTTTAATTTAACTGATGCAATATCAGCGGTATGAAAAGACGTAGCTCTACTTCGGGTGAGTGTGTTTGCTTTCTTTAATTCCCATACGCAGAAACACATCTCGGAGTTCTAATTAGCTGGTTAACTCAAAAATACGCATGAGGGCAGTCTTGATGATAGTTGAGGAAAGTGCACAGCCAGAGATATTGCTGTGGGCGTTCTAATTGGGCCAAGATTCCAGCAAACGTCTCTTCGTGAATGTGACTATTCATTTTTCTTTCATATGACTTTGCAACGCAAGTATATCTCCAGTCATCTCCTGTGGGATGAACCCCGAGGCTACGTTCTTAATATTGCATGTACTTGCTTATCATCTATGATATATTCTGTCGTTGAGGGTCATTTTGAAAGTCTACAGCGTTTCATATAATCAGCTGTTGGAAATGAATTATGAATTCAATAACCAGATGTACTTTTTGGCGCTCACAAGATTACTGGTCCTTCCTAACCTATTTTCGAACAAAGGAACATAACTCAGTCATGTTGTGTGGTATTAGCGGAAAACGTCATAAGCTCATTGGGCAAGTGATGGTAGGAAATGGGCTAGGATACTGACTCCGGAGGCCAAAAATACAATCTCCTTCTAGTACGACGACGAGAAGCGCGGAAAACATAAAAGGCTATAAACGTAGTGTTAATGAAGAAAGCAGCGATCAATGAATTTTTAATGTAGCAATTGCTAAAGTTTGAACATTAGCCTACAAAGTAAAAGTACCTAAAACGAACAAACCAAATTTCTTCTCTAAACATTAGGCTTGAGGAAAGGTGGGCAACTGTTGCAAAGCAAAAATATCAATGATCACGCACAAAAACAACAAAAGGCTACACTGAATCACTTATTGTTAACACTAAGGAGAATTGTCTGTTTCAGGCCATTTTACGATCCATTTTACAGGGAAAGGAAATCAGGTTGCGTAGCTTGAAATGTGCAAGAATTGTAGCTTCAAGCCTGCAAAAATGGTAGTATCACTTCGCCACTGCCGACGCTTAAAGGCCGTGTAAAGATGTGGGCTGATTGCCCCATGAATATAAGGGACACAATGCGCTATAGGCACCGTTTAGTATTTGGGCTGTTATGTTTTTGTTGAACAAGCGTGATGCTCTATTTCAAAGCTAGGAATGAATCAGCTTCATGGTGCTGCATATAAAGGGAAATATGTTCAGGAAAGGCCAGCAGTCTAGAGGCGCTCGTATGTTGCTTAGAAAATATATATCTTTTCTTTTGACCCTCACCAGGCATAACTTAGCATCTCTGAGGCATAACTTTATTAATGAAGTTATCTTTGTGAGGTCTAATATTCTACTTGTTTTCTGTTTACAGCCCTTTTGCTGCAGTGCCCTATATTCTCCAAACTGCTTTTGCACAGTGTATACCAGTTGATATCAGACAATATTTTGATAAATGGTGGCAAAAATTGCTTTCCTAAATAGCAAAGTTGCATTTTGTTCTGCACTTAGAATGAACCTTACTCCAGTTTTTCTCTAAAGATAGGTTTTTGTGCGTTAATGCGTTGCTCAAGTTGCTTCACACAGGTCTTATGGAGTCTGAAACAGTAATTCTGTAGCATGTCGGAAGAGCTGTGTAGCAAACATTGAACATGTTCTAGTTGACTATTCACCTACCAGACAAAATACAAGACAATTTATGTTGAGCGTTCTGATAGCTGTGGGTAATAGCTAATAAAAGGCTAATGAACTCCCTAGCAGTGGAGATCGGCCAGAGGGGACATGTGTTGTGCTTAGAAAAGTTGAGTGTAGCAATCGGGCGACCTACCGGCAGAAAACAGTCTTATTTCCTGAGACGCGAAAACTACGTATATTAAGAAAAATAGCAAAGAACACAACGAAAATTGCACAATACTCTTGCAACTGGCAGTTTCATTCTTATGAAAAGTGTAGCGCACAGCCACCCCTATTTCAAATAAATGCGACCATTTGCTTATTTTCCTGAGCCTGGTATTCTTGATTTTAAACATGCTGTGCGAAAACCAGTCTGGTTACTGGGCCAGCTGTAATCTAGTATTGGTGCATTATATTAGACTTTCACTCCTGAATATACAAAGAAAAGGAACAATATTAATGCTCTGCATTTTAATGTCCTTGAGGTCAGCTTCGTTTACAGGTGAAATATTTCGTCGCCCACTGATGCAACTTTTGGCCAGAGTTTGTGCGTGCATACTGCTGAGTTTCAACAAACTGCGATTCATTGATGCTCAGCTCCATGTTTCATCCCACTGCAGCGCTCACAACTGTCGTTTTCGTACTTTATTAGCTGCTTGATTTGCAACTCATAGTTATTTGCGACACTATCAGGTATCATTTTAACAAAGTTTCTATGATGCCATTACACGTCGAACACTTCGATTTCAATAATTTACAATCCTTGAACATAATTAGGTGGTGACGCTATCAGTGCTCTCTTGCACCACATTATAGTAGAATATTCTGCATAATACTTCTTTTGTGTCTCCTTCACAAAGGTCTATTTATCACGAAGGGGAGGGGCACAGCTTTTAATTCAACCATTGGATGAATTATAATCCAGAGATTTCCATCTGTTTTAGAAGAATGCTTTTCCAAGCAATGTTGTGAGATTGAATATTTGCGCTTACCTTTTCACACCTACCATTGCGATCATGATTTCTCCATAATTGATTGCTGTGTTTCCTAATAATTTTTAAAGCAAGATTTATTCCTGCTATGCTGCACGTTTCGTTGTCAATGGCATCTACATCTGGATTCTGTAGGTTTTTTCTTAACAGAACCCAATTATATGTTCTCTATGAGTGAAAGGGCCCTATAAAATTCCCCTTTAAGAATCTCTGGACTTTTGAGTGGGCAGCCCATGCCAACCCTATTGGTTCTTTGAATGGGCAGTCCCATTTAGGGCAGCCCAGGATTTCACATGAAAGTTTAAAGGCGCCGTTCCCCGAAAAGTTGACATTGCCTTCAGGCACTGGCGGCTGAAGGCAATGTCAGCTGTTTGTAGGCGTTCGCGTTATGACCGAAAATTCACAAGAACGGGCTTGATAAATGCGTACCTTATATTAGATATAATGATAGCGGCAAGCCTCGGCCAATGTGCCTACTCGGTTTTCACTTCAGATGTTAAGCAGTGTGCCTTGCATTTCTTTCAGTTCTTTCATATGCATATTGCAGCTTCCAGCCCGTGGACGTTGAATATCCCCAGGTAGTCGAACTTGTTCCATAACTCTCCACTACGGCGCCTCTGTATCTCTTTCCACATTTGTTCCCACCTTTCCCCATCTTCCTCAAGTAATCAAATTCCTACAGTGCGTTAATTCCATGATTTTGTTTTACGGCAGCTCAACCACCATATCCCACATAACCACACTGGTCGAAGTTTTCTTCCTGCATGCGTCCCGTTTTTATGGGGCGATAATGAGCCACACGACTAAAGAGTCCCAGTCAATAAGTGCGTACCCCCACGATCAGAAAGTTAGGTGAAGCTCATGGTATATAAGCAAAATTGTTCATAGTAGCGCCTCCACAAAAACACAAAAAGCAGACATTGTGCAGCGGAGACGGCTATTAAAGCTTTCTGTATACAGAATCAGAGGGTCCAAACATTTTCTGATGACTCTTTACTTGACAAAGATTGCAGAAACAAGTTTTGTATATGCATACAATACGATGAATAAATTATTTCATTATAGAATTCAAATTTTTTTTAGTGTCCAGGGTAGCTCATATGGTACTAACTGAAGGCCATATCATGTCCTATGAGGTTGTGTATTTGTGCTAACTGAGCGATATTAGAAACGAAGCAGCTGTTACGGTGTCACTGGGACTTAAACAAGGTTAGAATAAGGCACTGCTATATGTCACTAAATTTCAGATTTTATATGTGGAAAACAAACTACTGGATATTGATCATATTTGGATATCAGCTATAACTTTTCTTGAGCCTTTCGGCAAATTTAGAAGCTTGATTGGCAATTGTTGTACTGCCCCAGACTAGGCTGCAAGAAGTAAGGATTGACGAAAACTGAGCTTGGTGAATGAGAAGTTTGGTTCTGGTTAGTAAGGTACGTGCATTGGAATTTCCGCAGGGTGCCAAGCACTGGAGCTAACTTAGTTTCTGTATAAGCTACATGATGATCCCAAATGATAAATTGATTAAAATAAAAACTTAGTGTTTGCCCTACATCTGTTAGTACTATTTTATTTCCGCCCAGGGTTAAGCTCCCGTCAAAAAATATTTCTTTTTTGCTCGGAACATTACAACTTCGATTTTTCCACATTATTCATTAAAGCATTTCAACGGGCCATACATGCAGTTTGGATAGCACATTGTTGCCTCTCCGGATTATGTAATTAGCTTCAGTTCCGGAAAAGATAAACTAGTGTCATCTGCATATATGATATAATCTACTTCGTTATCTATTTGGATTAAATCATTGATATAGACATTATATAAGAACGGCCCTGTATACTTCCTTTGTCACGCCATGTTTAATTGATTGATATTTTGAGTGGTAACCTCCAGTACGAAAAGACTGTACGATCGCTAAGACAACTTGTTATTAATTTAAGTGCTTCATCACCGACACCATATACTGAAAACCTACTTGTCAGGGCCAAGCGCTTCATCCTGTTAAACGCTTTAGAGAAATCAATTAAAATACCAACTCTTAATTTATACTCTTCTATAATGCTAATTATGAATTCTTTTTTGGCGAAATTCATATTGCTTTTGTTTTAGTATATTATACCTATCAACAAAGCTCGAATATTGTTTAAAGATTATTTTTTCTAAACGTTTGAGAAAACGGAAAAATATACACTGGCCTGTAGATAGAGAGGGTATTTCTAGTTAATGGTTTGTGAATCACGATCCGCTTTTGCTTTCTCAAAATAACAGCTTTAGGGGCAAGTCAGTGCTGCATAGGTGCGCCTGTGTTGTGTTCCTTCGCATGTGATTGTTTGTTGCGCCACATTTCTGGGTACTTGGTATTCTTCATTGCGGTTAGGAAGATTCCCGACTATATCGAGAGATTGAATATATAAAACAGCATAGGGCACAGAACGTACAGTACATGAAGAACAGGATTGAGTTTTATGCCAAATGCATCTTCATTCCTACTTTTCTTTCAAGATTTAAGCGCTGTAATTACTTCGTCACAAGAAGTGAGGTTAATACTGTAAATATTGGATCTCGAAATGTTATCAGTTGCTGTAAAGTGATGGGTACTGTCCAGAAGTGTAACAATATAATTATTAAACTTATCAGCTAGTTCCTATTCAGTATACATAACACCATCAATTGCCAACTTTTCATGTTCATCTCGTGATGTGCGATTTAAAAAGCTTGTTGCGTCTAGATAATACGTTTGTTTAATCATGGATCCCGTCGAACATGTTGATGTTATAACTATTCTTGGCCTTCCAGGGAATGAAATTTGCTTTAGTGCGGTGTGCTTTGAAGACGGCAAAATCGGACGAATTTTAGATCTTGAAAAATTTTTGGTATACACTAGATTTCTCAGTTATCATTTTTAGTATTTTTTGCGTCGTCCATGGTTACCGACTCCTCTTAAATAGTTTACCGTTTTATATGAAAAATTGTCCTTATATATAAGGATATGATGGTTAATTTGGGGGTTTAACGTCCCAAAGCGACTCAGGCTATGAGAGACGCCGGAGTGGAGGACTCCGGAAATTTCGACCCCCTGGGGTTTTGGGGAAGAGAGGCCATACGGACAGCTTTGGCTACGGTTATTATTACCCTTTGTTTGAGCACAGTGAATAGCGTGTATTATTGACGACTGTATAAACATCGCACCCACGATCGTCTGTGGTTTCAAATGTACGTTCAAGGTACCAAATAAACTTCTCTTTCTATCGCCGCCGCCGATTTGCTTAGAAGGAGTGCCTTGCAATCATCTGGGCCACTTCTAAGTTTCGTCCATACCTATACGGCCGACCATTCAAGGTGGTAAGCGACCATCACGCGCTCTGCTAATTTGAAAGATCCTTCAGGCCGCCTTGCCAGATGGAGCCTACGACTTCAAGAATTTGACATGACTGTAGTCTATAAGTCGGGCCGGAAGCATTCCGGCGCAGACTGCTTATCCCGCGCTCCGGTCGCATCTCCCCCGAAGGACGATGACGACGACGCCTTTTTGGGACCGGTAAGCGCCAGCAGTTTCGCAGAACAACAGCGATCAGACCCTGAGCTGAAAGCGCTAGCCGATTACTTGAAAGGAAAGACCGCTTCCCCTCCTGGTGTGTTCAGGCGACATTTATCATCCTTCACGTTAAGCAATGGCCTCCTCGTGAAGAAGAACTTCGCACCTAACAAGACCGCGCAGCTTCTCGTAGTGCCTAAAACCCTTCGGCCAGAAATTCTGCAGGCGTTGCACGATGAGCCCACAGCAGGCCACCTCGGATTTGCGCGCACATTGCGTCGAATCCAGGAGAAGTATTACTGGCCGCGACTGCCTGCCGAAAATGCCCACTACGTGAAGACGTGTCGTGAGTGCCAACGACGCAAGACGCCGCCGAACAGACCAGCAGGACTACTAAACCCGATTCCGCCCCCAATCGTGCCCTTTGAACAAATTGGGATGGATCTCCTCGGCCCCTTTCCATCTTCGTCTATGGGTATCAAGTGGATCATCGTGGCCACTGACTATCTTACCCGTTACGCCGAAGCAAGAGCACTACCAAATGGTACCGCGGCAGAAGTCGCCAAATTTTGTGTCGAACAAATTCTCTTGCGACACGGCGCCCCAGAAGTGCTCATCACGGACAGGGGAACGGCGTTTACGGCAGAGTTGACGCAAGCAATCCTGGAATACAGTCACACAAGCCATCGACGAACAACTGCGTACCATCCCCAGACCAATGGCCTTACAGAGCGCCTGAACAAAACGATCGCGGACATGATCGCTATGTACGTCGACGCTGAACACAAGACCTGGGCGCCATCTTGCCGTACGTGATCTTCGCGTATAACACGGCAATCCAGGAGACGACCAGAGCGACCCCGTTTAAGCTTGTGTACGGTAGGGAGCCCACGACGACGCTCGACGCAATGCTACCGCACGTAACCAACGAGGACAACCTCGACGTCGCCGCCTACCTGCAGCGTGCAGAGGAAGCTCGACGACTCGCACGGCTGCGTATTAAAGACCAACAGCGCACCGACAGCCGACGATACAACTTACGACGACGCCACGCAGAGTACAATCCAGGGGACCAAGTGTGGGTTTGGACGCCAATTCGCCGTCGCGGATTAAGTGAAAAGTTGTTGCGTCGATACTTTGGGCCATACAAAATCCTTCGCCGCGTCGGACCACTGGACTATGAAGTCATTCCCGACGGAACGTCAGCATCACAACTGCGACGCGCACGCCCAGAAATTGTACATGTTGTACGACTGAAGCCTTATTACGCACGTTAAACAATCTGTGATGTTTAAACTTCGCAGTGTTTATGTTTAAGTTGCTTTGTTTTGGAACATCGAGGCGATGTTTTTTTAAGGGGGAGTAATGCCGCGAAACCTTCAAAACTGTATTTGTTATTTTTCAACAGCCGCCGGCATACAGGCTTATCACTGATTCTGGACCGCGTATCAGCTCCGTAATCTTTGTTTGTTAATGCTCGATGTGGCGAGTCACACCTTTATCAGTTTTGTTGTAGCGCAAGATGCACCGAGATCTTTCTCGAAGGTTCCGGCCACTCGGGTGTCTTTCCACAATGTTCCAACCCGGTCTGGTAGCTGTCTGTGACGTTATCTAGACTGTTCTGTGCAGCCTTTAAATTGAGCGTTGCCGAGTGTGATGAGCATTCTTTGTTCGACGACCGACGAGCACGCTTTTTGCTATCGCCGCCGCCGAGTTCCTTAGTTCTTTTGCGGGCGGAAGTCAGCCCAAATAAAGAGTTTCTTTAGTGCAATCATCGACCCCCTTCATTTGTGTCGTCGACCTCGTCACCACTACGTGACAATATGAACATGTATATCTCCAGAAAACAATTTAACACTTCATTTGTACTTGGTGTTGCATAAACTGGCTTTTAGTTTGTAGCCAAAATTTGCAGGAAATGAATCCAGTCCTTATGGGAAAATACAGCAGACAGTGTGATGTCTATAATATCTATACTTTGCAGCTCTAAAATTCAGAGTCCAAGTCATGTAAAGCGGAAGGTGTTTAGCGGTATATTTATCCCTCCTGCAGATAAAGTTTCAGACAAGACATTAGTGAGACATTAGTGAAGAGCAGGTAATACGTGAGGGTTCAGCAATAACGTTGGCAAGCATATATGATTCAAGGAGAACCTAGAAATTATTTTTAACACCAGAATTTTCTACTATATAAATATTAAGGTGTGGGCCTAAGAATTAACGGTAATTGGTCGTGTTTGTATAATGGAAAATATTTTCCATTTATTAGCAAAATGGTTTACTGCTGCCGTTTGGCGCATGATATAGGACAGCAAAAAGAATGTTCGTGGCCTGGCCCACTGCCTGGTGTCTCGCAGATGAAGATTACGTCATACGTACGACGTCACCTTGCTGTTTCATGACTCAGATTGGCTGGGGAGCTTTTTACTATTGTACAATGATATGCCTCTCTCTTTCTCTCTGGTGGAAAGTTGCAGGAATGTAAAAGTCAGGATGTCTTGGGCGTTCTTCTAATAGTCTACCGGACGTGCTAAACACGCTCGGAGCATTTAATAATTCTAGGAAACATTTTAACGAGCAGCAGTTCTCGACGCACGTGGCAAAAGATTCTTGCAGCAATAAAGAAGCAACTGGATGTCATCGCCGCTTAATCTTTGGCATGAGGAAGAGGGCATATTTTGTGAAAAATGTGTTACGTAGAAAGCTATGGCTTCTTCCACGCATCGCGTTTCCTCCTTCCTCCGTATTGCGCGAACAACACACTTCGTTGTTTGCCTGGTTCTGGAAGGGCAAAACTGAACTAGTCTCGCGAGCCCAGCTTCGTCTTGCACGTGACTGCTGAGGGTGGAGCATGCCGTCTGAGGTAACGTTCTGCAGAACACTATGCGTTAAGTGGATGACGAGCTCTGTAGGCCAGACCGATTATGTAGGTAGGCCTTTGCTCCTCTACTGGATTGGGAGCCATCTTGCACCTTGGTGCCCCGCGCTCTAGGTGACACTGCGCCATCAGCAGCAATACATTTGTCATAGTACACGGCGGCAGCGCGCATGTGCACACAGCTTGAGGAAGTGTTCGCCAGTGAGGAATGGACTCAAATCTGCTAGGCTTCCACCGGGTCCTGCCTCAAGCAAAATCTGTGACCCTAAATGGAAGTACGCTCATTGCCCCGATCTATTCGATACCATCAGAGATTATCGCTGGCGAATCGAGTGGCGAGTCTTGCTCACCAAATAACGACTTCTCCAGTTTGGGATATTACCGGACAACAAGTTCATAAGTGCACTCACATAGAAACACAGCAGCATACATTTAACGACTGCACGTTTTTGCGTCCACATTTCGTTGGTTAGCGATGCGGGCATTTTCTATCCCAGTCTAGCGCACACGAGTTGTGAACTCAGTTGGCTTCGTACTATGGAAAAACAGTAACGAATCCGCCTACTAAAGGAGGGCGTACCGACAAATGCACCCCATCATTTCATGACTGACAGAGATGCTGGGGACGTCTTGGGTTCTTATCTGTTCACCTTCGGTGTGCAGGCTTTGCTGCGTAAATAGTCATCTTGGCACATACATGTATTCAATAGGAGGGTGGTGTTTGAAGTTGTATTTCATAACAGCACGCGCCAAATAGTGCACTAGTTCCTTTTCTTGAGCCCTTTCTGAACAAAAGCCCTCCCCTTCCCCTTTTTTCTCTTCTTACCTTCGACCAAGTGACTGAGGTGGTCACTGTTCATTTGCCGTGAAATGCCAGCCAACCACCTCCTAATCGTTTTTCTTCGTAAAGCATAGCTGGATTTTTCTGGGCGCTGCATGATCTAGCCGATATTCCCCTTAAATCTTAGTATATTCATATAATCGTAGCACTGAGCACTATAAACGCTTCATTTAGAGCATTACTAAGAGCTAAGTATTGAAAGGAAGCTCGAGTTCCAGACCATCTGACTTGAAATTGATATTATTCGTGGTTTTTATTACATTTTTGAGAGTATCTTTTTGTGTAATGAATTAAGCTTTTGTACAATATGGTTTTACAGATCAGCTTGTTTCCGTTAGTAGTACTGTTTGCGTACATTCATATTTAAATAAATATTTCTTTTGTTACATTCGCCCCCGCCGATTCCTTAGTTCTTTTGCCAGAGCAAGTTACCCCAATAAAGAGTTTACTCAAATGAATGACAATCGTCCTCAGTTGTCACCAATCGTAATGTCACCACTACGTGACATCTGGTAGATGTGCTGTATCCCTACATTGGGACGTACCCCTGAAGATGGCACCAGTATAGCAGGAAGCTTCCTTGGTTTTAGTCCAACCCCGAAAACCCCCTGCTTTCAAGGACGACCAGGTAAGGACGCGGAAGACTGACTCGACGTGTTTGACCGTGTGGCAACGTTCAACGCCTGGAACGACAAAAAAAAGCTAAGACAAGTCCACTAAACTCTCCTGGCATCTACTCGAATATGGATTGAGAATTGTGAGGCTTATCTGAAGAAATGGTACACTTTCAAGACAGATATTCGGAAGGCTTTCACGTGCGTAATACGAAAACCACACAGTCTCTCCTTTAGTCATGGCGTTAGCTCCCCACTGAGTCAGTCATGGCTTACGTTGAAGAAATGAAGCGTCTCTTTCGCCGCGCCTATCACAACATGAGGTAGAAACCCAAAGTGAACTTGCTCACACTCGGTGTGAAACATGAACTCTTCTGAACCTCCGCCAAAGCCTGTGGCGGTGTTCTACCAGGAAGCGGCAACAACTCGAAAGATGTTGGACTCCAGGAAGCGCCAGTACAACTGGCCTCTTGACATGTTCACTCCAAGCCAAAGCGACGAGCGACTACAAGAAGAGATAGCCTACGGAAACTCATGAGCCAAGTCGTCCACGAAGAACGGCGCAGACTCCTGTTATCGCCCATGAAGCTCAAGTGGCGTCGCTCGCTGATGTCGTCTGTGAATAATTCCAACAGGCATTGGGCGTTCCTCAAACGACATGTCTGACGAAAGTAGCCGCACCGAAGAAACATCTAAAGCCGCAACTGAGACTAGCATTGCCTGGAACATTCAGAAACACACGCAAGTCACTGGTATATGATATACATATCGGGGCAACTTGTGCTGAAACGGAATAATAAGGCTGAGTCGCGAGACAATCAGCATTAGCAAGCAAAGGAAACAGAATCTATTCTTGTGCTGGAATCTGAGTGATAAGGCTGCGTGCCGGCGGCTGTCGAAAGAGGATAAATAAAGAGTAGAATGGTCATACAAATACTGCCGCGAACGATTCAAATCTTTATTTGCTGTTTTTCGGTAGTTGTCGCCTGTGACCTATCACTGTTATTTTAGCTCACGGACCGATTTTCTATTCCCTGTTCATACTCGTCGTGAGGTGCTCATTTATCATTTTCTTTTTCGCACAAAATGCGTCAATATGTATCTAGAATATTCCGGCCACTCGCGTGTGTTTCTTCAATGTTCCAGGTTATGCTGGTCACGGTCTGTGCCTATTTCTAGATGTTTTCTCTGCACCTTTAAATTGCGCTCTGGATCGTGCGACGGGCATTCTCAGTTCGACGACCAGAGAGCGCATTTGCTCCTGTCGCTGCTGTCGATTTGATTGATACTTTAGCGAGGGCAAGCCAGAGCTAATAAATAATTGATTTCGATGCAATGACGCCTGTCTTCTATTTTGACGCCTTGATCCCTACGACCATGTCACCACCACTTGCCAATATCATTCTACGTATGAGAAATATGGGTGATTGCATAACGTTTGTAAGAGTTTTTTATGAGAATATGTGTATGATGTACTTGTGAATCATAGCTGTCTTCCCTAGTGTGATTTTGTAAAAGCATATAAAATAATTCTTCCGCGCCAAGAAATCGCTAAATTTACCTATTAAACACTAAAAAACGAAGTTATTACACCGTAGCTAGTTCAGTTCCTTTGCGCCATTACAGCATAGTGTCGGCATTTGCGTCCTCAGTGGAAATAAGAGATCTCCCACGGACTGTGAGAGTTCATCCGGGATTACTGTACATATTTCTGTTCCTAGCGCCACACCGTGGGGTACAACATCACCGAACAATATTTCCGGATAACATACAGTAGTAGTGTAAACAGTTGTCGCCTCTTGATAAAAATTTATTTAAGCCTAATTAACATGTATCTCAGTTAAATCTTCAAAGGTGTTGTAATAGCGCATAGCTTAAGCTTTTTTCCGCAATATAACAACTGCAATTCTTGCAATTCGTTTCCGAATAAAAAATACTATGCATATAATAATTCGGTTCTCTTTTTGTTACTGGACATGCTTACCACTGCTTTGTCTGACGATGTTTATATTCTTCCAGCAGGCAGTAGCGGTTTCCTGTGCGCATTTTGCGAGCGTAGTATCTCACACAAATCCAATCCATAGTGTACATTTTCGCCTTACTGCGCATAAACAAATATATGTAGTCATCCGTGTTGAAAACCTATAATGAAAGTGCGAAAAAATATTTTATTTTTCTAATGGATAATATATGATTGCAATATCAAATTCCTTCTTTGGCTTTAAAATTTTCTCAAATTTCTTCTTAATATATTTTTAGGCTGTTATTAAGTACTGCAATTTCAAAACATGTTATATTCGATCGACAAGGAATAAAAATGTCCTGGAACCAGTCACATATGCAGCAGCCTTTAGTGTCACTGTTGCTGTTCTGCATGAGGCTGGTAATTAATACTATATTACATTATTTTCAGTGTTTAGGAACAGAACTTCTGCCCTCGACGATCATGTACTCTATCCAGGCAAAGGAGAGTGGAAGAAAATTCAGCACCCCGTTGTCTACCTCGAAGAAAAGTAAAAATTTGGTTTTAATATTCGTATTGCAGCAAACATTTGTAACCATTATTTGTGAGTGCAGGCAGCAGCTTATGTGAATTCTTTTCACTGTGTGTGCCCCGCACAGAAAGATCTTCTATTCTTTTATTTGTGCTCACTTTGGCAGAGATGCAAATTTATAGTTTGCTTTTCGCACAGTATGCAATGAGACATATCTTGAAAGGTTCCACTCACTGGCGTCTTTTTCCAGAGAGTACCAGATTGTTCTAGTCAGTTTTACGCCTTTATAAAGATATTTATTCCCGACTTTATATTTAGAGCTGACGAGTGCAACGAGAATTCGTTTCGGAGACCGGCGAGCACGCTTGCTGATATCTCCTTCGCCAAGTTCCGTAATTGTTTACAGGCAAAAGTAAGTACAAACGAGAGCTTTTTAGTGCTACTACGACTTTATAATCTATTGTGGGCATGGCATTGCTACCACTGCGTGATAGTGTCGCTTAGTTTTTTTTTTTTCTCTAGTGTAAAAGTTGAACTATGCTTTGTAATGTACATAGATGTCCCAAACAATGATGACATTGCCAAGAGGTTAAACTGCTCAGTGAAAAGTGGCAGTATTGGTACTTGGAAAACAGCGCTGCAATGCGGATCTGCTGATGCTTTAAAAACGCAGCTAGAATGAAACCTCGCTGCCGGCTTTTTTACTCAAATGAAGCAGAATGGCGCCCATGTGCAATATTGATGCCCATGATTAGGTACACATACTGCTTCTGAACGTGCAGCTAGGCAACTGATCTTGACTCGCGTATTGGCTCGCCCTCATCTTAGGCAGCAGGGCGAAATAAAAATTTTGATAAACGAAGGGAGAAATGCGCACGATGGTATCGCTCTGAAAGTCAGAAGTCAGTATTATTCCGTTATGTGTTTTTTTCCAATATATTGAAAAAAAATCTAATATATCATGCGCGACTTACCAAATCACTGATCTGATGGCTTGTCTACAAATATAAAATCCTGCGGCGTTATCCATCCTATCCAAGGGTTACACCTCTACAGGCATGCACAGATACCCTTCAATGTTTGCTTCGCTTTTTACAGAAAATAAACGATATAAAGGCTGTCACCGAATAAATCTCTATGCTGAATTTTAGTTCCAATACATAAAAATATACAGGTGACAGTAGCGTAGAAGAAGTTTGAGCGATGTCTGCTGAAATTGCCTGTTTATTAATTTGCATATACTGCTGTCCCCTAAGGGCCGATTACAGAAGTGAGGAAATATTACAGCATCGAGTACAGCAGCAACAGCAAACCATAGAGCATAATGCCTCCGTAGTAGAGCTAGAAATTTGCAGAAATAATTAGCAATCAACAGCGGAAACAACCGAAAATACACATCATAACAAATACATAATTAGGATCTTTAATAATATTCAATATGTGTTCTAATGGCAACGAGCGTCCATCACCACGCATCATCGTGCATCCCTAATACGTGGGTAGGAGCTAAATTTGAAAGCGTATGCTAGTGCAAAAGTAGGCGACACAATTATTGTATATGAAAGTTCAGAAAAATTAAATTATTTAAGCAAGACGAGATGAAAGAACAATGTTGTGAATTTTTTTTTATGCGTCAACTGCTTAACAGGAAAAACTTAGGTAAGGAATGCCAGACGAAATTTAAAAGCTCCTATAAACCACACTGATTTCCTTCGAGATGGCTCACGCTTATGATGTCGGTTTTTTATTGGGGATCCAGAATTATCGACCGATACTTTACATGTGGGATGGTTAAGGCATTTCAATAAGGAAGTTATTATATCCTTGATGTCCACTCAATGCGTAATTATTCTCTTATTACAAATTTACGCCACCAACAGCAGAGACCTGACGTGTGCTGATATAGTACAGCACACGGATGCCTTGCTTTTCGCTGGTATAAAAAAGCGGCCGCCAAGGCCCGGATTCGATCCCGCTTCCTTGGGCACAGTAATGGAGCGCCGTAACCACCGCGCCACATGAAATGTGGCGTAGGATAGCGATTCTTGGAAAAATATAGATAGCATTCGACAGATATCTCGACGGCAAGAGAATATCACCAAAAGAAAGACCAGGAGACTGCAAAGGTGGCGCACGTATTGGCGCACATTATCGCATGGGTTCTGCTTAATCTAAATGTGCAAGATTTCCACCATAATTTCATCGAAGTGCTGCCAATTTAACGAGACGAACCTAGCTGGCTGGTGTTCAGCGTACATATACTAGAACACGGACGGTAAATCCAACACCGCAGATGAATGGATCGATAGGTTATAAAAGCATTCTCTTTGAAATGAGGTGGGTCAGTTACCATCATGCTTGGTGTATTTCCCCTATACCTCTATTGCTGTTCTATTTCAGTTTCGTATTTCAGTTTTTATTCCCACACTTGCGTCAACGTTTCGCTTTTAAACCATTAATCTACCGATCGGGTCTTGGTAATTTGCACCGCAGATTGGCTTACGCGACCGGTAGGCTCTCCAATCCCCAAGGCCTCATTTAAAGTGACTGTGCCTGAATAAAGGTCTTAATAGAAACCCTGGTAGTTAATATTTCCGGAGTCCTCCACTACGGCGTCTCTCATAGCCCGAGTCACTTCTGGTACGTTAAATATCCACAAACCAAACAGAATACAGTCCTAATAGAGACTTCCGCACTCGATTATAAGGGGTTCCCTCGATTCTACAATTTTACTACGCCCGGATGGCATTTCATCTGTTGGTTAGATCTATATGTTAACCTTTCTGTATTTTCCACAAGAGCCCGCTATTTATGTCGTCCTATGCCAAGTTAATTTGAAGGAAGGATAAATATAAATATTTTTTACCTAACTATTTCTATGATTTGCGCAATCATAAACAGGCTATCATTTATTCTCCTACTATTTGTGAAGTGCTCCATGTATCTTATTAGCTTTTACCCATGACTGCATTTTTCATCGCTTGCATTGCCAGCCGGTATAAAACTGATGTTGTCGTAATCGGCCTATAGGATATAATTGCAACCTATTTCCTTTTCCTTTATAAATAAAACTCATCTTAGTCAGCCGTAAGCTGCCAGGAATATGCTTATTCTTTATGGCGGCTTCCAAATCTTTTAACAATTTTCTTCCTTTATTATTGGACCAATAGCGTTTATAAGCTTCATAACAATTTCGTGAATCCTTGCCAATCCGCATTTAGGAATTGTTGCTTTCCGTAACTTTTCCACTTCAGACTGGTAAATTATAAGCGTCTTTCTATCACGCTTTCCAGCGTTGCTCCTTCATGAAAGGAGATTACCCAATCGTCACTCTTAAGCATGTCCAACCGCGATAGTGCAGTGATTAGGCTCTAAAGCTTCCCAAAGATGCGCGATCAAGTGCGGGCCCTGCGACCGCTTACGATGGAGTTAAAAAGTCCATCCTCTGTGCGATGACAGTGGATGTTAAAGATCCCCCGGAGATCGAAATTTCCGAAGCCCACAACTACAGCGTTTCTCATAGCCTGAGTCGCTATGAAGCGTTATATGTCCCCCACAAATTCCTAAACAACTCACCTATAAGAGACGTAATATAGTTTTCGGCGTCATCTCTAATTTATGAAGACCATCCATCCGTCCATACAATGGACGGATGGATGCAATATCGGAGCGTCCCCTTTGAAACGGGTTGGTAGCAGTTGCTATTATGCTCGTTTTTTCCCTTATATCTTAATTATTGTTTAGATCGGTTACCAATACCATCCTTACCTTTATTGAATTTTTCTTTCTCCATTACTAACATTGTCACATTTCTTATTTTAGGCCACTAGTCTTTCAATCCTATTTGTTACCTTCCAACGCAGGTTCATGCACCCGACCACTGGTATCTCTAAACCCCAGAGCTGCAGGAACAGTGACTGCGCCTGCATCGACTTCCGGATGGATACCATTAAATTCGAGTATAATATGGTCAATTGTTTCACTGGAGTTACCACACACTGCTCATGTGTCGTCTTCATTGTTAAATTTCTTTTTGTAGCTGCGTGTTCTAAGGCACCCTTATCTAGCTTCAAAAAGTAGGACACTGCCTATTGAGTTATCAAATAAAGCTTCATTTCTGATCTGAATTTTCTACTTTTGGTATAATTCCACACTCTGTTTTTTTTTCATGGAATTTATCCAATTTTTACCTTCTGTGTTTCTCACCTGTTGCTGAACGCTCTTTATTTCTCCGTCTTTGTGACTAGCATACTTACTAGTTAGTTTCATAGTTCTTTTTCTCCATTGTGAGTCAACGCTTTTTAAATATAGATATTTAAATACTTTAGCTCCCCATCTGTTACTGACCAATTTACTCTGGCGTTCCTCATGTAATATTTTACGCTGAGCTTCCCGTACTTCGAAAGATGTCCCGCTCTTATCTCTCTGTACCGCCTCATTTGTGATTTTGCGTGTGGACACAAAGTCTGATCGCCTGACGGCTCTCTGATTTATTTCTAATGTAGACTGTTCCTACAATTTTAGGCACAAAACCACATTTCCAAAATTAAACCCGGGCACCATAATTCTTTTCTTAACACACCTCAAAACCTCATACCTGTTGTGTCCTCACGATTCCATATATGCTTCATTCTCACGGCACTTCTTCGCCATTTTGCATTAAGTGATTGCTCAAGCAATTCATTGTATGCCAATCCATCGTTTACCCATGCACTGAGATATTTATATTCTGCCACTCTGAATATTTCATGACCTTGTATTTTAGGTCCACGATCAGTTTAGCTTTGAAAATCATGAGACCCGATTTAACTGGGCTGAAAAGGAAGCCTAGAGCGTCCCCTTTGTCTCCGCAACACTTAACTAGAGTTTGCATTTATTCGTGACTCTGCTAGCCGCACAAAATCGTCTACATGCATTAAACCGCTGAGGCGCTGCTTACCGCCTTTCTGCCTAATCTATATGACAGGCTAAAACCTAGGTTACTTTCTTGTATCCTCTATTCCATCTTTATCATATTGTAACGGATGGAATGGTTTTAATACAGGTTAACGTCGTATGAAGGACGAACGCACACAGCTCAGAAACCCGGATCAGTCTGCGCGCACCTCGCTTCCTCTTCTCCTTCTGCTGCTGCTGCTTCTCAGTGCGCCGCTATGCGGCGTATCAATTCACCCCCGGGCAAACGATTCTCGCCCTCGAAAAATTAGGCAGATCGAAGATGGCAGCGCTTCAAGCGAGCCACGTGAACAACTTGTGTCTTTAGGGATCGGCGGTTGTCCGCCGTGACTTTGGCGATCACGTACTTCACGTCATTCAGTTGGTCCAAAACGACAAAGGAGCCATCGTACTTGCAGAGAAACTTATCATATAATCCTCGCTTGCGAATGGGCGTCCAAAGCCAGATGTAGTTTCATGGGGAGTTAGCTACTGCACGATGATGCAGATCGTAGTGTTCTTTCGAGCGGCTTTGAGAAAGTGTGCGTAAGCGGGCTATACGACGGGCTTCTTCGGCACGGCGTAGTATCTGGGAAACGGAAGCATCGTCATTGGGAGAAACTGGGAAGATGCATAGTGTCTAGGAAAACGGGGGGTGGTCTTGCATAGAGTAAATCGAAAGGAGAATAGCCGGTAACTTCATAATTTGCAGCGTACGTCACACACGGTAGCCCTGCATCCTAGTTGCGATGGTCAGACGAGACGTACATGGACAGCATGGTTGTCAAAATGCGGTTGGTGCGCTCGCTGAGGCCGTTGGTCTGCGAATGATACAATGTCGAGTGTCGGTAGTGTGAACCACAAAGTCGGAATATTTTTTCGATGACATCAGCAGTGAATTGCCGACCATGATCACTTATAATAACACGGAGTGCGCCATGGTGGCGAATAGCGGAATCCAAAAGAAACGACGAAACATCAGCAGCCTATGCGGTAGCGAGAGCAGCGGTCTCCGCATATCTGGTAAGATAGTCAACGCAGACCATAACCCTGCGGCAGCCCTCTACAGTTTTTGGGAATGGACCGAGCAGGTCAATTCCAATCTTTTAAAAAGGTGAGGTAGGCGGCTGGACGGGTTGTTACGGTCCGGCCAGCGAGGTGATGCGTGCCTTACGTCGTTGGTATTGTTCAAATATCGCAACATATTGCTTGGTTGCCGCATAAACTTGTGGCCAATAAAAACTGTGCCGAAT
This sequence comes from Amblyomma maculatum, assembly GCF_055883805.1. Taxonomy (NCBI): domain Eukaryota; kingdom Metazoa; phylum Arthropoda; class Arachnida; order Ixodida; family Ixodidae; genus Amblyomma; species Amblyomma maculatum. The sequence goes on along the minus strand of NW_028146755.1, from coordinate 706,528 downwards.
TTGGTGCAGGGCACGACAGAAACTTGATGTCCAGAGGTAATATCATCGTGCTTGGCATGCAAAACTTGTGCACGGAGACTTTTTGGGACGCCTAAAAGGAGGGCAGCACCGTCAAACTGAATAGTTCTTCTTGAACAAAACACCGCCTTCAACAGTAAACTGCGTTGACTCTGCTCTTCCTTCTGCCTCCTGTATAAGGGGCCGTAGCGACCGGTCGTTGCGTTGTCTCGAAATATGACGCCGAATGCAGACAGTCAACAGCGTCATCAATGCGAGGTGACGGGTATACGTCTTTCTTTGTTACCGGATTCAAACGACGATACTCTACACAAATTCGCGAAGAATTGTCTTTTTTTGGCACTAGAATCACAGGTGCCACCCACGGACTGGAAGATTCTCGGATGTTTGTTTTGTGCAGCATTTCGTCCACCTGTTCTTGAATTTTCTTGCGCTCTGCCGGGGAGACACTGTAGGGTTCTTGGCGAATAGGGGGTGCATTTCCTGTGTTAATTTTGTGCTGTAGCCGAGAAGCTGGGAAATGGCTACCCGATCCGTTTGACGCAAAGTCGAACACTTGGGCATGAGTTGCCAAAATGTCTTGCTGAATACGACGTTCACTAGACGGGAGCGATTTGTTGACCATGCCTTCAAACTCAGCACAATAATCAGACATTTCTTTTGCGGCTCCTCTGCAATCGGAAATAATTCCAAACGGTATGTGTCACATAATTCTCAAATCTCAAACCTCAATTCTCAAACCAGAAGGAAGGCGAACAGGCTTTTCTGACACGTTCACAGCACAGAGGCACGCGCGACCATCCTCCGCCTCCCCGATGGAGCGTGGCACCAAAATATTTTTTTTTCGCTTCATTCGAGACATCTGGCTCGACGACTATTGAATGTTTACCCATGAAGGATTCAGATGACTTCACGGGGAGAAACGTCGCCGTCATCGCAGGCAGCAGCACATCTTCGTTCAGGGCGAGAACTCCTTGATGGCTCTGAACACCTTATCTACTAATGCGGGGACAATGTTCGGCAGCAAACAATTTTCACCAGCACTAAAGTCTAAGTCGCACCACACTCGCACAAAAAGTCAACACCCAAGATAACGTCATGTGAGGCACGTCTCAATACAACGAATTCTGTCCTATAACAATTTTCACCAATTACAACTGAAACTAAGCACAGGCCAACCGGAACTAAAGTTTCACACCCAGCTCCACAAAACATAGTGTTCTTGTCCCACACAAACATAACTTTCTGTCGACAGCGGTTCTTAAAGGAAAGACTCATAACTGACACAGTGGCACCAGTGTCAACCAAAGCATCCATTTTGACATTGTCTACACACACTGACACTTTGTTCTTTAGCATGACGATGGGTAGAGGTATGCGTCAAATTGACCGTCTGGCGACCTTACCTCCATCTGTCGCATCACCTAGTTTCCCAGCGGTCGAGCAAAACGAAGCGGCGACGTGGGGATGGCGAACGGGGTTGTCGCTGCGGCGGGGGAGTGATGCTGCGATCGGACACAGGGGAGTCATTCCGTGCACGGCGTTTAGGCGAAGATGGCCGGTAGAAGGTAGCGCGTAGCCGCTGCTCCCACTGGGCACAATTCGTGACGCGCGGTGCTCGTAATTTGTTGGCGCGAGCATGATTGATTGATTAAAACTTTAATTTCCACCGATTTAGGAGGCCCCCTACTCCCCGCTCCTGGCACGCAGGCCTGAGGAACAGGGGCTGGAACCTCCGCGACTAAGGACTGGCAAATATACATTGGTTATTCGCGGCCTCAGCCGCCAGGCGGACGGATTTCTGCTGGTCAGCGGGGACGTCGCTTCTCAGCAGGGTTACCAGGCTTCTCTACTTTTAATGTTGTCCCTAGCGCCCGAAGACTTAGGGCATTCCTAAAGTATATGGTCGAGGGTCCCCCTCGCTTCGCAGGCTTTCCATTTATCATTTTTTCTCTCATCTATCTGGGTGTGAAACAACCAGACAGGGTTTGGGAAATTTCCGGCTTGTAATCGCCGCCAGGCTAGGGCCTCTTTATTATTTAAGCTTGGATCCGGTGGCGGTATCAGACGTCTTTCTAATCTATAATTTTTGATTATTTCTTTATAGGTTTCCAAACGTTCGTCCATCGCCTGGCAGTCGGGCGGCTCCGCGTTTGCCCGGAAGTACAGATCTCGGGATAAATAATGGGCCGCCTCGTTGCCAGGGACGGACGTGTGTGCTGGGACCCAAATTAGGGTGATTTTGCGATCGATTTTAGTTGCAGCTTTCAGAATTCGGGCGGCTTCTTGCGAGACCCTGCCTTAAAAAGTAGAGAAGCGAGAGTTGGACTGTGAAAAAGGCTGACCGCCGAAGAATTGACGCGTTTGAATTGTGGTGCTGGCGAAGACTCTTAAGAGTTCCTTGGACTGCCAGAAGATCAAATCAGTCGATATTGTCGACCATAAACCCTGACTGCTCATTGGAGGGTCAAATTCTAAAGTTAAAGCTCAGCTACTTTGGTCATCTGATGAGAAGAGAGGAGTCGCTGGAGAAAGATTTGATGTTGGGAAAGGTTGAGGGTCGCCGGAGAAGGGGTAGGCAGCGAACGCGATGGTTAGATGGCATTCTCGAGGCATTGCAGATGAAGCTATGTCATGTTAAGAAGATAGTGAGAGACCGGAAAGCGTGGCGTGACATGGTCCATAGGGTCACGAAGAGTCGGACACGACTGAACGCCTGAACTGAACTGAAAGGTCAATCTAGCCTTCGTTCCGACGCAAGCGAGCGCTATTGCGACCTCTTCAGCCGTGTCTACGTTTCTGCTTCGGATGGTGCGGAGACGACTGGTGCGCCGCTACCATCGACTACCGCGGCGACTGCCGCCCCTGATCGGCCGCTTGCAGCGTCTACGTAGGCAACTTCTTTTACTCTGAATTCTTTTGCCCTTTTGACCAGTGCTTCTTCTCTCTTCTCCCGTCTCTCCTTGTGGTATTCTGGGTGCATGTTGCGGAGGAAAGGGCGGACAATGATATTCTCGCGACATTGTGGTGGTAGGGCTACCTTGTCGGCTGTGCCCCTATCTATTTTTCGACCCACCCATTCTAAGATGGTTCGACCCGTGCTCGACCCGCTTAATCTTCCATGTTGGGCGATTCTCATGGCTTCAGAAAGTTCCGTCCAGCTATTATGCACTCCCATTTCTATCAGGCGTTCCGTAGACCCAGCGCCCTCTTGACGCAACGCCTGATGAGTGCGTCTATCTTATCTTCTTCATTGGTCCTGATGTTGAGGAACGGTGTGGCATAGCATATTCGACTTATGTACACCTGCATCAGTCTCAAGAGGCTGCTCTCTTTGAGGCCTCTGCCTTTGAATGCAATCCTCCTAAATATTCATGTTACTTGCGTCGCGTAGGTAGTGAATTTTTTTTTATCGTTCCGTCGTTATAACCGTCCTCTTGAATAAAAAGTCCGAGGATTCTGATTTGCTGACTCTTGGTACGGTTTTGCCATCGACCTTAATTTCTACGTTAAAGTCGCCCTTGCACCTCATTGATTTTGGATTATATATGAAAAGTTCGGATTTTTGCGGAGAGCACGAAAGACCCCTTTCGGCCGCGTAGCACACAATGGTGTCCGCCGCCGCCTGTAGGCGTTCCTCTATGCTGCCATCGCTGCTGTTGTTCATCCAGAGATTAACGTCGTCCGCGTAAATGCTGAACTTCCGGTCTTTTATGACTTTAAGAGCGGCAGGAAGGCCTCTCATCACCACGTTAAAAAAGAAAGGGGAGAGCACCGACCAGCCTTGCGGAGTTCCTTTACTTCCCAGGTGGACAGTGGGGATTCTAGGTCCTGAAACTTTAGTTTCAACGTCCTGTTTGTCAGGAAACCCATTACGTAATTATATGTCCTCTCGCCGACTCCTAACTCCTGTAGTCCCGCGAGAATTGCCTGGTATTTTACGTTGTCAAATGCTTTTGTTAGATCTAGTGCTAGAATTACCTTCGCATCTCTGGATATCGAGTCAATTATGTCATGTTGTAATCGGAGCATTACATCCTGTGTGCACAGGCCCGGTCGGAACCCGACCATCTCGTGCGGCCACAGGTCGTTTTTCTTCATGAAATTAGTTAGCCTTGTTTGGATTACGCGTTAAATAAGCTTGCCAATGCATGAGGTTAGAGAAATAGGTCTGAGGTTTTCCAATTTCGGGGGCTTGCCAGGTTTTGGAATTAGTACAACGTTTGCAGTTTTCCACTGCTGGGGAAGACGACCGCTACTCCATACTTCTTGCATGTAGTTGGTGAGTGCTGTTATGGAAGCGCCGTCTAGGTTTCGTAGCATTTTATTTATTATTCCACCGGGGCCGGAAGCTGATCGCGTCTTTAAGCTAAGGATTTTGGCTCTATCTTCCGCTTCTGAGATGGGCGCGTCGAGGGCTTCGTTAGGTGGGCCCCCGTATTGCCTAAGAGGGAGGGATGTTGTATCGCCGACATATCTGTCTACGAGTTTAGTTATTAGTTCCGCGTCAGCGAGCAAAAGCGGAAGATACGTCCGCTGCCCCCACAGCCGTAAAATACGGGTGACTGGCGGCTCTGGTAGTTCACTTCAGGATCCCTTCGAGGCCGAGATGGGGTGACAGAAGTGCGACGAGGAGCATCACGAGGCACTTCATCTGTATGGGCTGGATGCTGAAAATAAGGGTGTGAAGTTGGTTGCAGGGTCCGCTCCACGCCGTTGTAAGATGGTTCCCTGTTATTTTGTGCAACCCATGGTGGTGCGCTGTTCCCATGTGATACGGACCTCGATGTCGGGTGGTAAGGTACATAGAAATTTGTACGTTGCCGCTGAATATCCAGCTCTTCGCGTATAATCCTCCTGACCACAGAAGCTATGTCTTCAGCCTCCGGAATGTAGATACCGGCAACAGTTGTCACATGAGAAAGATGGCCAAATGTGAGCGCTATCCGACGTGCCGTTAACGCCTCAAATGCCCTGCACTGCTTCATGACATTTGCTACTGTGGCAAGGGCATCCCGCGAAATTAGGAAGTTGTACACAATCTCAGCAATCCCCTTGAAAAACTGCCCTACCTTGTCTTCTTCTGACATCTGCCGGTTTAAAATGCGACAAATTTTTAATATTTCCTCGATGTAACGTGCGCATGTCTCACCGGGCAGCTGGGCTCTCTTAAAAGATTATGCTCAGCGCGTTCCTTCTTCGCAACGGCATCCCCAAAGGAATTCGTAATTTCTTTAACGAATCGGTCCCAGTTCGCCATGATTTCTTCGTGGTTATCAAACCACGTCAGGGCCGTGCCAGCGAGGAAGAAGACAACATTGTACAGATCGAGTTGTAGCTGTTGTAATTGCTGCATCTTTCGTAATATCGGAGCTATTCCTCATATTCATCTTCGGGCGCACCGTGGAACGTACGCCGCTCTCGTTGGTGGGGAAAGGTCGTCGTCTCTTCAGGTCGCTGTTCATGAGTCTGCGTCGTGCGGGTGGTAGCCATTGAATGGTACTGTTGAGGAGATGAAGGTGGTAAACCTGCTACACGACGTCTGCGACGAGACACTGGCGGATCCAGAACGTTTTTACCCAGCACCTAGCACCAAATGTAACGGATGAAATGGTTTTAATACAGGTGAACGTCGTGTGAAGAACGGACGCACACGGCTCAGAAACCCGGATCAGTCTGCGCGCGCCTCGCTTCCTTTTATTCTTCTTCTGCTGCTGCTTCTCAGTGCGCCGTTACGCGGAGTAACTATATAAAGCATGAACAGCAGCGGTGATAGAGGACAACCTTGTCTTAATCCTTTGCATACCTTGACAGCTTCTGTACCTCTTATTCCTTCCCATGTAATTTCTAATTTTTTATCCAGGTATATTTCCTGTAGGAACCTAGATATCTCATAACCGATACCTTCTTCTTTTAATATGTCCCACTGGAGTTCTCTGTTTACGTTGTCGTACGCCCCGTTTATATCCAGGAAGGCCTATTTATACAAAGGTCTATTTTCCAATCTAGATATTTTGATGCATTGGGTAAACATGAACAGGCTATCATCTAAGCGCCTACCATTTCTAAAGACATTCTGAACTTCTCCGAGTATCTTGTTACTTTTTACCCATGCTTGCATCTTCAATTTCACCGCCTGCATGGCCAACTTAGTGTATATAACAGATGTTTTGGTAATCGGCCTGTTTGATTTTATGGGCATTTTTCTGTTTCCCTTTATAAATAAAATTCATTTTAATCTGCCGCCAGCTGTCCAGAATTTGCTTATTCGTTATGACTGTTTCTAAAGGTTTTGACAACGTTTCCTTACTTCTTCGACCAAGTTCGTTAATCAACTTGATTTGATCGGAATCGCATCTATTCCTATAGATGTACTTTTAACAATATTTTTTTCTGCCTTTTTCCAGTTTAGTTTGGTCATTTCTTAGCTACTTTGTATTATGCTGTCTTTTGTTGCTTCCTGATTTGCGGATATTACCCTATCGTCGCTCTTCATTGGCTCGGCTATAACTGATGTAATGTAGTTCACTGTGTTGTCTCCTTTTATACCTTTGAGGGTTTTTGCCGTACATGTAAGGCGGCGGTTTTCTGTCCCTCATGAATTTTGCCGTACCGGTACGGTTTCAATCCTCCGTTTTAAATTACGTAGTCTATTGACGATGCATGCTCACTGGGAGGTGGTGCCACCTCCTGGGGCTTACAAGAAGCGCTTGAAAGTTACTGCGCTGCCCTCTTGCGAAGATAAACAGAAGTGATTTTTAGCTGCAGCCTGGTCTGCGGCCACGCCGCCGCCCTATCGCCGTTTTGCTTTCGCTATGTGATCGCCACGGAGGCGCGAAACTTGATTTAATCGTTATGGGCGCTCCCGCGCAGGGAATTAAAATAACTGAATCCTAGCTGCAGCTTGTGGCTTGATCTGCGGCAAGGCCCTTGCATAGTTCAGGTCATCTCCCCCCCCCCCCCAACGGTGATCGCGAACTTGATTTTTATCTTTATGGCCGCTCCCGGTGCATGGGCCGCAGAAACCTGATTTCCATCTTTATTGGGGGTGCTGTTAGCTTGGTTATCGTTCACGCTCACGAGGTATTCCTGCTCTCCTTGTGGTTTCCTGAGTCTCCTGAGTTTGGAGTGTGGAGCAACGTTGACAGCAAAATAAGGTTCCAAATATTTTCCTGCAACTTTTCCTCCGCTTTACTCAGATTGAACTTTCAAAATCCGCAGTAAAGTAATTTGACCATCTGGGGAAGTTTATTTCAAAACAATTCGACCTACAAAGGCTTAAACATTTTTCTTCCTTATCTTGAATCCGGTCCTGCTTTCTTTGATTCTTCTTGCCTAGCCAGATTATATGGTTCCAGAATTTTCTAGGTCCGCCTCTAGTGGCACTGTGTATCTCAGCCATCCAGCAATCGGTGGACTGCTTTATTTTACTTTTGAGGTCAATGTTGAGGCCGATATTATGTCAATATGTATGTCAACACGTATGCCGATATTGAGGTCGATGTGGTGGTACCTATAGGCGCCGCAGGGAAACGAAAGCTCTAGTCTGCCATATGAGGTGACCACGGGTATACGTCGGGCTTGTGATTTCTTAAAAATCCTATCTCTTCTTTCGTGTCTTAAAATGTTTTCAAGACAGCTTGCCGGTGAAATCATCTAAATTTACGTGCAGTCTTCATAGAAGCTGCCCTGCAGATCTCGCGATGGCCGGGGCAAGCTGTGCGTCTACAAGTGGAGCTAATGATTCGGTTCAATAATTGGTACCTTAGTATGCAAAGTACTCTGCTCCCACTGTTCCAAATTGATATATAGGGCCAATATTATACGATTTACTTGCAAATTCCTCGAGGTAAGGAAATATTTTTACCTTTGCGTGGTGTATGCAAATATATGTCGGTGCAGATCTCAAACGCAGACGGCTTGCTGCACTTCGACAAAGCAGGTCGCATTTCTTTGATTCCGTGATATCTCCGTATTGTTTAATGAACTTGCATTAAATCAGCTGAGATGGAGCTGCGAGGAATGGGGTATTTAACAACTAGCGATCGCGTGGGACTGTCATATAAGCAACACCAACCACTCACGAAATTCCGGATGAATGACCGGTTTTGCTTTTCATAACAGATTCGGTATGGCGTAGCTTAGTCTCACTTCGGCTTAAAGATCTCATGAGCATTTACTTTATTTTAGGTTGAAATATACATGTCTGTCACGAACGTTGCTGAATGCCACAAACTTAGAACCTTCAGTTCAATGGCGAAACACTTAGTGAGCCCGGAATTTGAAATTAAAAGCAGATTTTCGCCGTAATACTTTTACATCTCTTTTCTTTAAACTCAAACATTTTAGAGTGGCCATTCAAATTTATCTTACCTCAGAAAACTCTTGGGCCAAGGAAGAATAAATGCCGAATCCAGGTGCGATCAGGATAAGAAAATTAGCAATATGCATTACTGCTGTGTGAAGCCCTATATTATAGTCTTTTGATAAAGCGTCCTATGATCTGAGCTTTTCCCTTTTATATCCTGAACAGCTGTAGTAAGAAACTAATTCACATAATGAATTTTAATTACCTTGACAGCAGCTTTGGCTCAAGATAAACATGGTGTTGGAAAAAAATTTAAATACCTTTTCAAGTGCCTGATTTTCTATGTCTAACGTTTTTTTCTTCGTTTGTATCAAATGTCTTGCGGCGCTTCGCACTTGGTTTAGAGGCCTAATTGTTCGCTTCATCAAAGTACTTGATGAAAATCAGATATTGCTTTCAATTTTATTTGCTATCAGTACATACTGCATATTTATCTCCTCTGTGGCAGATTTCCACCAAAAACTTAGTGACAGCCGTAGGTTTGAATTGGGAAGGCCGCATATTTGAAGAAGAGAAAACATTCATTTATAACACTTAGAAAGGCTGGTAAAATTTGGTATACAGGCGAGCAGTGTCATGTTGAAAAAAACGTCCCAACGCAGGCACTAGATCACTTTGATTTATTAATCTGGGCCCTAAATATGAATATTTTGCTATGGAATCCTCGAACTTATCTTTTTTTGATATTTAACCTTTTTCAAGAGAGCAATCATGAGGAAAACTGCAATTTCAAAACTGTTTCTAAAGAGACTCTTTTCAGGTGGGTATTTGGACAAAAATGTTGTTGGGAACAACGTGAGATGAGGTGTACCTTTAGGATTTCCAATGTTCCTGCAAAAAAAAAAATAATAAAACGCGTGGCAAATAATTACACCAGAAAACCTGCAGTTTGTTTTTAATTGCTGATTTGTTAAGAACAATGTCATGAAGAACCGGAAATCGGCTTTATCCTGCACCTTTGAGTTATCTAAACATAAGCGCGTAGTATAGGCCTTTGCATCGGGCAAGGAGAATGTCAGAACGCCTTCTTTCTGGGCTGTTGAAAACCGGTTCCGCTGCCGCAATTCTCCCGTGCTCACGTCAGGCGCACACAACAGCCCAACGAGCGTTATCGAGACACCCAATAGGCTCTCAGTGCAAAAGTTTATATTATCATAATTTTTTGAAATGATGGTTTTTCTGAAATTAGACACTTAATTGCTCATTGCGACAGCTACAACTTCTTTTTTATGTGTGATACAATGATGAAATATGGATTACATTATACTAAGACGAAGATAAGCATTCCAGATTAATCTATAGTATTTGTGTAAACTTTTAAAAGTTGGCCTTTAGCTCCGTATCCCCCTTAAGCATTAAAACAGTTGATGATACTGTCGCAGAAGCGTTTATAAATCGGGAGTAAATATCAGGGGAAAACCACAAATAAATGATCAAAGAAAAAACTGTTATATAGCATGCTGTATGTGCACAATCAAAATACAGCGTAGTCAGAGAATTCATTATGGAGGTATATACAGGTAACTATAGGAGGGAGGGAATATGATTGGACATTAGTCAAATAAATAACATGACGAAATTTTTTGTAAAAAGTAGAAACTCTACAAGGAAGTGAAGCAATCTATAATCTGTTCATTTGTCGAAGAAAAAAGAAGCTCATGTTGGAATTAAGCCTAGGTAATGACATCGGCACTATTAAAGTCAGTGGCAAATTATTACAGAGAGGAATGCATGCGGAACAAGAACATCGTTTTACATAATTAGTGAAGACTTGAGGTCGCCAAAAATGTTCTCAGCCGCAAACTTCCCAAGGCTAAAATTCATTAAATACCTGTATTTTGTGAATAAAGGAGTTTGTTGTATATTAGTGTAAAAAACATAATAGCTAGGAAAGAATCACACAAATTAATAGCACAGAAGACGTACTGGTCGACGCAGCGAAGGGAAAGCATTCGGCGGTATGCACTGCTGTTGAGGATGCGAACAGCCTGATTTTTGAAGTTGGATTCAGTGCAATTGGCACCTGTAAGTATTCCCCTGCTAACATTCCGTATTTATTGTGTGTGAATAAATTAATTTTTTTTATTTATTTGTTTATAATTTATTTACTTCGTGTACCTTTAAGGTCAGAGGCATTAGACAGAGAATAGTTAAAAAAAGTACAAAGTGCAGAACAATGCTCGGTGTTCCAAAGAAGAGATGACTTATAGTCAGACATTATTATCTAACTAGCTCATGAATTTCTGGTTAAAAATACATAAAAAGGCATCCAGCGAAACAAACACAGCAAAATAAATAGCAGTACAAAAATAAATGATCCTACTCATACATTATATCTAAAGCCCCTTTGAAGCATTGGTTATCAGCAATATTGTAGCGATTGAAGCGGGAAGATGACTCCACTCAACAGATCAACCGATAGGTGTGATAGGAACGACTGAAATAAAACATTTGCTTTTCATTACGGAATAGCGACATTATTGATATGGTCCAACATCTATGTTATGAATTTAGGGGCAGGGTGATTGAGATCATAACTAAGCAAACTATGGCAAATATTGTCACGTAGTGGTGACAAGGCCGTTGACATCAAAAGAAGGCACAGGCTTGATGGTACTGAAATTAACTCTTTATTGGGCTGACTTGCGCCCGAAAAAGAACTCAGAATCTTGGCGGCGGCAATAGCAACAAACAAGCTCATCGATCGTCGAACAAAGAATGCCCGTCACACTCATCAACGCTCAATTTAAAGGCTGCTCAGAACAATCTAGATAACGTCGCAAACTGCTACTACTACATCCTGGAACAGTGTGGAAACATACGCAAGGGATCGGAATCTTCGAGACAGATCTCGGCGCTTCTTTCGCGACAAAGAAAAATTTGGAGGACGCTTAAGCTTCGCCTTCAAGAGTGGAACGTGATAGCGTCAAGGGCGAGTGGCGCGCCACCTGTCGGGGCAGCGCCGCACCTTGCAAGGAGGGGTTCTTCTGTGTTTGCCGCAAGATAGATCTGCATGTGCGCTGAGCGCAGAAGAAATGTAGCAGAAACGTACTTCGTTACTCGTGTAACTGCGACATCGGTAAGTAACATGCTTATAATTACCGATATACACCGCAGTATAGGGTTCTACGGCACGTTTCTAAGGCAACACCGCATTCACTAGAAGCGCTTTTGTGCTGCTTTCAAGCATCGAACTCGTGGCTGAGTGGCCAGTTAACTGGGAAAAAAGCTCCGGATTTTGGCACGGCTTATGGGATGCTGAACCGGCTTCTTTCTCCCGATTGCAATGGTCTTCCTTGCCAATGCAGTATCTGGGTGTGCCCCTACAATGTTATCGCGATCCTAGCTTACACTGGAAAGAAGAAACAAATAGAGTGCGAGGGAAAGCGGAAGCATGGCAGGGAAGGCAACTGTCAATGTTTTCACGCGCGTTCATCTGCAATGTGTTTTTGATTTCAAAGATATGGTATGTAATGAATGTTCTATGCGCGTCACGAACTGCCATTCAAAAAATTCATCGTGTGTTTGCGGTTTTTCTTTGGAATTCGACCTGCGAAAAGACGAGGCGAACGAATTTATTTTTTTCTTTAAAAAGCGGAGGAGTCGGTTTGATTCATTTGTTTCTGCGCCATGTGGTATCGCGCTTTTTTTTTTCTTCGCGACCGAAATGGCACCTTTTTAAGAACAATCATGCAAGTGCGGCTGCAAAGGCTGTTACCCGGATTTGTTGTCTCCTCAAGTGAAAACATGCGTGGTGCTGTCACAGGATTTTTGCGCGAGGTAGTTCTCTCTTACAAGTTGTTAGAAGTGCGTTTTTCTCGTGAATATTTGTACAGTGTTGGCAAGAAAAAGCTGTATAAGGACCTAGTGGAAATCATGCTGCCGGCACCTTTGTATCGGGAGCCTTACCATGGAGGCCCAGGGCAGGATATTTTAAAACGAGTGAAGAGGATGCCAGTTCGACCGGCTGCCAAAACGTCCTGCACTCGAACACTCTACCCGTCAAAACCTGGCTTCACGAAAAAGGAATCTATGTTCCTTGGACGACAAACTGCAAGCTTTGCAAGAAGCCAGAGGCAATTGAACACATATTCTTAGACTGCTAGGATGCAGTATTTCATTGGGACGTGCTACAAAGAACAAATAAAAAAGAGCTGCCACTAAAGCCTTATGGCATCCGGTTTTTACCGGTGGAGAACGAAGACGTACTATATTATTTAATAATGCTTCTGGGCCTCCACAGCTGGTGGAAAACACGGATGCAAGTAAGGCATGAAGATATTAACATTCGCAGTGTACGTGAAAATTTTGTTGAAAGTGCTGTTTATCTACGGGAATGTATCTGCGCGATCCCCGACCCACCACAGTGGGCAGAAGTTCTGGATGACCTGGTAAAATTAAAGAAAATTTAACCTCACACGCGTCAGCTCAAGGACAGCTGAAGTGTTTTATTAAGTGTGACCATTTGTTGTTCATGTATACTTCGGAAATAAAGAAAAAAAACTCGTGGCTGAGTGGTAGCGTCTCCGCGTCACACTCCGGAGGCCCTGGTCCGATTAACACCCAGCCCATTTTGTAAGTTGCTTTTTATTTATGAAGTGCATGCCGGGATTTATCGCTCACTGCCAACGCCGCCGACGCCACGACACTGGCTTTTCTGCGACACGAGCTCCTTAACGCTACCGCGTTAAAATGATAACGCGTCGTATCGCGATAACGAGCATAAACAAACACAGGATACAGAAACGACACGCGTGCCAGAATCACAGTGATAAGGCCACATGCCGGCGGCTGTTAAAAAAACAACAAATACAGTTTTGAAGGTTTCGCGGCATTACTCCCCCCTTAAAAAAGAAAACACCGCCTCGATGTTCCAAAACAAAGCAACTTAAACATAAACAATGCAAAGTTTGAAAACCACAGATTCTTTAACGCGCGCAATATGGCTTCAGTCGTACACCGTGTACGATTTCTGGGCGTGCGCGTCGCCTTTGTGATGCTGACGTTCTGTCTGGAATGACTTCATAGTCCAGTGGTCCGCGCGGCGAATGTTTTTGTACGGCCCAAAGTATCGACGCAACAACTTTTCACTTCGTCCGCGACGGCGAATTGATGTCCATATGCACACTTCGTCTCCTGGGTTGTACTCTGCGTGGCGTCGTCGTAAGTTGTATCGTCGGCTGTCGGTGCGCAGTTGGTCATTAATACGCAGAAGTGCCAGTCGTCGGGCTTCCTCTGCACGCTGCAGGTAGGCGCCGATGCCATGGTTGTCCTCGTTGGTTACGTTTGGCAGCATTGCGCCGAGCGTCATCGTGGGCTCCCTGCCGTACACAAGCTTGAACGGGGTCGCTCTGGTCGCCTCCTGGACTGCCGTGTTATACGCGGAGATCACGTACGGCAAGACGCCCAGGCATCCTTGGCCGACCATTTACGTGTGGCCGACGTTCGGAAAATGGTCGGCAGCCTACTTAGTCGGCTAGTAAACCACGGCAAGCGGTCGGCCCGGAAGTATCCGCCAGCCATTTCGGCAAGTAGTTCGCAACGGGCTTTGGCCCGACTTTTTGGGCGGACTATATGCCGGACACGGCGCCAGGTTAATGACAAGAGTGCGGCAATGCGTCGGCCCGACTGTTGAGGCGGTACATTGAAAAAAAGTTATGAAGAGCACGACTGCTACTTTTTTTAAATTTGCCTGTTACTTGGCTTTGGTTTTTCGCGATGTTATGTAATTTGCGCTTAGTATGGAACAAAATGATACATGCTATTTAGTGTAAATGTTTTGTTACATTAATTATTGCTATTGTTTGTTTAACTTGTCGCTCACATTTTTAGTGAACCTTATAGCTGTTAGTAAAATTATTTACCGAGTTCTTATAAACAGCAAGCCACAAGGTGACCGCGATTTCATGTGTAATCATGTCATTATACTGTTTGCTTATTACGAAGCGCAGCTGTAGGTGATGTAACATCAGTTATATTTTGGCGCACAAGCTCCCGTACACCGCATTTAGCCCGTATCACTCACTGAAATGCGTCCGCTATATCGCAGGGCACTTGAGTAGACGCAACTTCTCATTGTAAGGGAGGACAAGGCTATTGTGTAAAATAAAAGAAGCGGACAGAAGAGAAAACGCACACGGGGGCAGAAATTATGCGTAGGGCACTGGCAAGCCTTGGCCGCGGCAGGCAAGCAAGGAGACAAATTCTAAAAACACTACTTCGCGGCAGGAGAAGAGAAATGCGTACACGGAGGGAGACCCGGAGGAAACAAACCGACCTCACGCTCGGACGTTTCGAAGGAAGGGCGGAAAAGAGGGGGGAAATGGTGGGAAGCGCGGGGCAACTGTGTCACCCCCGCAGCTCGAAAGTTGGTGGCGAGCGTTCCTGACTGGGCGAGAGAAGAGATATGTACACGCCGACTTTGAAGACAGCATGCAGTTTTGGGGTATTTGTATACTATTTTTGAAGGAGCTCTTTTCGAACAAAGTTGTCTTACGATCAAATACATGAAGAAAAAAAACGAAGGAAAATGATTATTGTCCAGGTTATTAATCGCATACTCTTTTTCTCAAAACAGTCTGGCAAAGCTAAGAGCCGCGAGAAAACGGGCCAGCGTCCTTGTCATTTGGTTTTGTTTCTTTGCGTGTGGCCCATTCATCCTCTTTTACGACCTGCCGGGGTGGGACGGGCGCCTCTTTTCATTTTTTTTTCGGAAGTCGGAGGGGCGCATTTTCGCAGCGAGAGGTCCGATTCTACACCGGAAACTACCCCCCTCTCCTCCCCCGCTTCTTGTCAACAGTTCTTGGAAGACTCGGCAGCTTGTGCTCGTGGGTGCGTGCGTGCTTTCAAGTTCATTGCAGAAGTGTAGAGCGCGACCAAGAGACGATCTCGAGCGCGCGAGGACGCTGTACGTGCGAACGAAATGTTGGAAATGTAAGCGCGTTTTCCAAAGTTGCGCGTTATTAGTTAAAATTACAAGACAGTCAACTTTGTTACCTTCAATAACTAGGCGCTGGACAACCAGACCTCTTTTTCATTCGCATTTATATACTGTCAGGACAAGTGACTGTAGTAGTTTTCAACCGCTGTATCCTTTCAGTAACTCCGCCAAGCCATCCTGAAGTAACGCGCTCCTCCGGCGCGTTTGGACACAAAAAATCGAAGATGTTCCGCTTTTTCTGTTTCTTTTTTCCCCTTTTTTCTTTTTGCTCAAAGAATGGGAGTGTGGTTTCATAGGAACAAAACAGTTGATTTTTATTTATTTTATTAGTATTTCGCTTTTGTTTTACAGATTGTTTTGAATTATGGCTTCTATATTTTCTTGCTTGTTACTGTCCACTTCTGGTCCGCGAGAGACATATTTTCTCAACGCATCCTGCATATCAATATGAGTTTGAGACCCCTATGTTAAACAGAGTGATTAAAAATTAAGAATATTTATTCAGAGCTACACGAGGCACGCGCAATAAAAGAAGCTAATTGAAAAGAATTCTTTCCTGAAGCAGCTGCCGCAATTTCGGGTTTTTGTTGTGGCTTGCAGACTAATAATATGGAGAACGTTTAGTTTTAAGGCGTGGACATGTATCGGAAGTGATTAAAGCGAATTATCTGTCGTACGTACTAAACCGAGAGATCGCTTGTAAAATAGCCCTGCATATGGAAGGAATGCTGCATAGGTCCAGAACTTAAGACTTCTGCTTGAAAAGTACCTGGATAAGAAAGTAGAAACGATCATGACGTCATAGGCGTGAACATCAACCATTTGCATAGCAGGGAACGAAAGAAATCTTATTGATAAACATGGAAATAGCAAAGCACACTGGGACAATAAATAATGTTTCAGTAAAACAGCGAACAGTACCGAACATATAAGGTAGCGGCAAGAAATATATAATGCAGTGGGTTTCTGGTCACACGTTGTATATCAATAATGCGCTGCTGCAACAGGAATCCCTCGGGAGCTCTGACCTCCTAACAAATTTCCAGACAGTCGATTGCTCGATCCTTTGTGCTCACACATATACGCGTGAGTCGCAGGCTTGCGTCTTTCAAGACAAGAACCGAGTTCAAATCACTTCGATGTACGTACGGCGTCCCAGGTCTTGTGTTCAGCGTCGATGTACATGGCGATTATGTCCGTGATCGTTTTGCTCAGGCGCTCCGTAAGGCCATTGGTCTGGGGATGGTGCGCAGGTGTTAGTCGATGGCTTGTATGACTGTATTCCAGAATGACTTGCGTCAACTCTGCCGGAAACGCCGTTCCCCTGTCCGTGATGAGCACTTCTGGGGCGCCGTGTCGCAAAAGAATTTGTTCGACAAAAAATTTGGCGACTTCTGCCGCGGTACCATGTGGTAGTGCTTCTGCTTCGGCGTAACGGGTAAGGTAGTCAGTGGCCACGATGATCCACTTGTTACCTATAGACGAAGCTGGAAAGGGGCTAAGGAGATGCATCCCAATTTGTTGAAAGGGCAGGTCTGGGGGCGGAACCGGGTTTAGTAGTCTTACTGGTCTTATAGGCGGCGTCTTGCGTCGTTGGCACTCACGACATGTCTTCACGTAGTTAGCAACTTCGGCAGGCAGTCGCGGCCAGTAGTAGTACTTGTCACCACTACATGACATCTGCGAGAGGTACTGAGTTCCATACCCCGCACATCCACCAGGTTTCACGTAGGGGTGACAAGGCTGTTGCCACCAAAAGAAGACATAGGCTTGATGGTACTGAAATATATCTTTATTGGGCTGACGCGCCCACATAAGAACTGAGCAACTTGGCGGCGGCGATAGCAACAAACGTGCTCGTCGATCGTCGAACAAAGAATGCCCGTCACACTCGTCAAGGCTCAATTTAAAGGCTGCTCAGAACAATCTAGATAACGTCGCGAACTGCTAATAGTAGAACCCTGGAACATTGTGGAAACATACGCAAGTGATCGGAATCTTCGAGACAGACCTCGGCGCATCGTTCGCGACAAAGAAAATGATAACGCATCGTATCGCGACAACGAGCATGAAAAAACACGGGATACAGAAATGATACGCGTGCCAGAATCACGGTGATGAGACCGCATGCCGGCGGCTGTTACAAAAACAACAAATACAGTTTTGAAGGTTTCGCGGCAATATATTGTAAAAAAATTGAAATCTAAGATTTTAAGCCATAATGCTAATGAGGGCTAATTAAGGTTAGATTTAACTGTAGATATGCTCGCAGTTCGGTAATAACTAGAAAGAATAAAACGAGTGAAGTTTTGCATCATTATAAAGAGTGAATTAGGTTTTCCTAAAAGAAATCCCTGAGTACTGCGCCATGTTCGAGCTTTGCGCGGACTAGTGGCTTATATTAGTCTTTCATAGAATCAAGTGCTTTAGGGAAATTTTTCTTTGGGTAACCGAATATGCGATAAACGTTATAAATGCAATGTAAAGTACTAGCTGTACACATCAAAAGGAAAGCGCCAATCGTTTTTATTGCATGACTTCAAAATGAAGATTTTTTGTCAATTGGATTATATGACGAAGAACTTTTAGATGAGAGTCAAGGTGTTTCCGAGAAATAAAGCGCCGTCCAAAGGATAAATATATTGGGAAGATATAATGGGGGCATGTATGTTATTCATTCATGCCTTGATCGAGTCATACCCTAAATTTAACGAGAAAAATAATAGGGTTATTATCCCGATAGCAGGATATAATGTATATACAGGCGCACACTACCAACTGTAATATTGTCACGAAGGGGTGACAAGGTCGACGACACAAATGAAGGCTCGATGATTGCACTGAAGAAACTCTTTATTGGGCTGACTTGCGCCCGCAAAAGAACTAAGCAACTCGGCGGCGGCGATAGCAACAAACGTTCCCGTCGGTCGTCGGACAAAGAATGCTCGTCACACTCGCCAACGCTCAATTTAAAGGCTGCACAGAACAATTAGATAACATCGCAAACAGCTACCAGCCCGGGCTGGAACATTGTGGAAAGACACCCGAGTGGCCGGAACCTTCGAGACCGATCTCGGTGCCTCTTGCGCTAACAGAAAACTGATAAAGGTGTGACTCGCGACATCGAGCATTAACAAACAAAGATTACGGAACTGATACGCAGTCCAGAATCAGAGTGATAAGCCTGTATGCCGGCGGCTGTTAAAAAAACAACATATACTGTTTCGAAGGCTTCGCGCATTACTCCCCCCTTAAAAAAACATCGCCTCGATGTTCCAAAACAATGAAGCTTAAACATAAACACTGCAAAGTTTAAACACCACAGATTCTTTAACGCGCGTAATATGGCTTCAGTCGTACATGTACAATTTCTGGGCGTGCGCGTCGCCGTTGTGATGCTGACGTTCCGTCGGGAATGACTTCATAGTCCAGTGGTCCGACGCGGCGAAGGATTTTGTATGGCCCAAAGTATCGACGCAACAACTTTTCACTTAATCCGCGACGGCGAATTGGTGTCCAAACACACACTTGGTCTCCTGGATTGTACTCTGCGTGGCGTCGTCGTAAATTGTATCGTCGGCTGTCGGTGCGCTGTTGGTCTTTAATACGCAGCCGTGCGAGTCGTCTGGCTTGCTCTGCACGCTGCAGGTAGGCGGCGACGTCAAGGTTGTCTTCGCTAGTTACGTGCGGCAGCATTGTGTCGAGCCTCGTCGCGGGCTCCCTGCCGTACACAAGCTTAAACGGGGTCGCTCTGGTCGTCTCCTGAACTGCCGTGTTATACGCGAAGATCACGTACGGCAAGATGGCTTCTCAGGTCTTTTGTTCAGCGTCGACGTACATAGCTATCATGTCCGCGATCGTTTTGTTCAGGTGCTCCGTAAGGCCATTCGTCTGGGGATGGTACGCAGTTGTTCGTCGATGGCTTGTGTGACTGTATTCGAGGATGGCTTGCGTCAACTCTGCCGTACTTCTGGGTCGCCGTGTCGCAAGAAAATTTGTTCCACAAAAAATTTAGCGACTTCTGCCGCGGTACCATTTGGTAGTGCCCTTGCTTAGGAGTAACGGGTAAGGTAGTCAGTGGCCGCGATGATCCACTTGTTACCCATAGACGAAGAAGGGGCCGAGGAGATCCATCCCAATTTGCTGAAAGGGCAGGATTTGGGGCGGAATCGGGTTTAGTAGTCCTGTTGGTCTGATCGGCGGCGTCTTGCGTCTTTGGCACTCACGACACGTCTTCACGTAGTGGGCAACTACGGCAGGCAGTCGCGGCCATTAATACTTCTCCTGGATTCGACGCAACGTGCTCGCAAATCCTAGGTGGCTTACTGTGGGCTCATCGTGCAACGCCTGCAGAATTTCTTGCCGAAGTTTTTAGGCACTACGAGAAGCTGCGCGGTCTTGTTGGGTGCGAAGTTCTTCACGAGGAGGCCATTGCTTAACGTGAAGGATGATAAATTTCGCCTGAACACACCAGGAGGGGAAGCGGTCTTTCCTTCCAAGTAATCGGCTAGCGCTTTCAGCTCAGGGTCTGATCGCTGTTGTTCTGCGAAACTGCTGGCGCTCACCGGTCCCAAAAAGGCGTCGTCGCCATCATTCTTCTGGGGAGCATCGACGGGAGCGCGGGATAAGCAGTCTGCGTCGGAATGCTTCCGGTCCGACTTATAGACTACACTCATGTCAAATTCTTGAAGTCGTAGCCTCCATTTGGTAAGGCGGCCGGAAGGATCTTTCAATTAGCCAGCCAGCAGAGCGCGTGATGGTAGCTTACCACCTTGAATGGTCGGCCGTATAGGTATGGACGAAACTTAGAAGTAGCCTAGATGATTGCAAGGCACTCCTTCTCGGTCGTACAGTGATTGACTTCGGCTTTTGTGAGGGACCTGCTAGCGTAGGCGATTACTTTCTCCTGTCCGGCACTCTTCTGGACGAGAACGGCTCCTAGGCCCACACTGCTCGCGTCAGTGTGAATTTCGGTCTAGGCGTTTTCATCAAAGTGGCCAAGTACAGGAGGGCACTGCAGGCGGCGCTTAAGTTCTTCGTGGGCTTCTTCTTGCGGCGCTTCCCATTTAAAAGGTACGTCAGCCTTTTTAATCTGCGTCAACGGTTCGGCGATCTGCGATAAGTTTCTGACAAATCGTCGATAATAAGCGCACAGCCCAAGGAATCGGCGCACAGCTTTCTTGTCGGCAGGCGGTAGGAATTGTGCGATTGCAGCTGTTTTCTCCGGGTCTGGGCGAATACCGTCCTTACTAACGATGTGAACTAGGAACCGGAGTTCTTCGTAGGCGAAGTGACACTTCTCTGCTTTTATCGTTAGTCCCGATGACATGATGGCTTCCAGCATTGTCTGCAGTCGTTTTAGGTGGTCTTCAAAGTTTGAAAAAAAGACAACAACGTCGTCCAAATATACCAAACAAATTTGCTACTTCAGGCCTGCCAGAACTGTGTCCATTACTCGTTGAAACGTGGCTGGTGCGGAGCAGAGGCCGAATGGCGTCATCTTGAACTCATAAAGGCCGTCCGGTGTGATGAATGCGGTTTTCTCGCTATCTCTTTCGTCGACCTCAATTTGCCAATATCCGCTCTTCAGGTTCATCGATGAGAAGTACCTTGCATTGCAGAGCCTGGTCGAGAGTGTCGTCGATGCGGGGAAACGGGTAGACATCCTTCTTCGTTATGCTATTCAAGCGGCGGTAATCAACGCAGCAGCGAAGTGTGCCGTCTTTCTCCTTCACCAAAACGACTGGTGCCGCCCAGGGGCTGTCCGATGGCAGGATTACGTCATCACGCAGCATTTCCTCAACTTGATCGCGAATGGCCAGCCGTTCTCGCGGCGATACACGATAAGGACTTTGGCGCAGAGGTCGGTCGTGTTCGTCCGTTATTATGCGGTGCTTGGCCAGTGGTGTTTGTCGTACCTTCGATGATGACGAGAAGCACTCCCTGTAGTTTCGAAGAAGGCTGCGAATCTGGTTTTTCCTGGTGTGGGTGAATACTGGGTTTATGTCAAATGTGGGCTGACGGAATTGGTCCGGTGCGTCTTCCAGTGGTTGGTCGTAGAGGGCGAATACGTCTTTGAGGTCCGCTAATTCGTCGAAAAAAGCGATGGTCGTTCCCTTGTTGAGATGCCAGTATTCTTCAGTGAAGTTTGTTACCAGCACCTGAGCTTGTCCTCTCCGGAATTTTGCTATGCCTCTTGCGATGCCGATACCTCGTTCCAAGAGCAATTGGATATTTCCTTCGACGATGCCTTCGGCGGTTTCGATGTCTGTGCTACCTACGCTGACGGCGACGCTTGATCGGGGCGGCACGGTCAATTCTCCGTCGAGGACGTTTAGAGCGACGTGTTGCGTCGAAGTCGTTGTAGCAGGTATGGCTTTGTCTGCAGAGAGCTTGATGAGCTTGGATCGGAGGTCGATGATAGCCCTATTTTCATTTAGGCAGTCCATGCCTAAAATCACGTCGCGGGAACACGGCTGCGAGACCACAAAGCTGGTGGGGTAAGTACGCCCATTTACGGTTATTCTTGCAGTACATCGTCCCGATGGAGTAATCAGTTGCCACCTGCGGTGCGAATCAGCGGGCCGTCCCAAGCGGTTGTAACTTTCCTGAGATGGGAGGCTAACGGTCCACTGATGACTGAATAGTCAGCTCCGGTGTCTACAATGGCAGTGACTCTGCGACCGTCGATATCAACTTCAAGGTCACTTGTTCGCGTCCTCGAATTGCACGTGGGCCTCAGTGTCCGATCTCAACTCCGTCGTTTCTTCAGGTCATGACCGGGGCATACCGTTGTTAATTCGCTGGGCGGCAGTGTCTGCTTGAATTCTTTTCGTGTTGTCGTCGATGCCGTCGTGTGGAGCGGCGATGAAGTGGTAGAGTCGTCGTTAGTGGTCGTCGGCGGCGGAGGATCTTCGTCTTTTCGCCGTTGAGCAACCTCACCTCCAAAGGTTGCTGCCTTTAGTTTCCCCTACGGGGGCTAGGAGACATTCCTTGCACGTAACCGCTGCCCAGCGACGCAAATCGGGCTTTGTACGGTGATGGGGAGCGTGACAGACGCCTTGGTGACGAGTGCTCTCCGCTGCACAGGAAGTCGTTGATTTCCTGTGGTCGCTCGCCAGGACGGGGTCGTGGGGCGTCGACAGCGAAACCACGGAGGCCGATGCGCCTGTACGGGCAGTGACGGAGGATGTGTCCTGCCTCACCACAATGGAAGCAGAGCGGTCGGTTGTTTGCTGTCCTCCAGGCGTCGCACTTTCTGGGGCTTGGGGGTCGTTGGTAGGCTTGGCGGGCGGGGACCAAGGCGCGGCTTTCGGAAGCAGGATGGTAGCGACGAGGGCTTGGGAGGTCGTGTCGGCTTGGGAGGTCGCGTCGGGGTGCAGGACGACATAATGCAGCTGCATAGTCCATCGCTGCTGATTCATGCTCTGGAGCCGTCGGAGTCGTCGCTTTAAGAATGCCCAGCGCCTGCTGAGCTTCTTCTCGGACGACGTCCGCGAGCGTCGCCACCTGGGGTTGTTGCGGTGATGGTAGCAATCGGCGGAGCTCCTCTCGCACGATCTCCCGGATGAGGTCCATAAGGTTCTCTCCGCTTGCAGATGCATTGGGGTAGTGGGTTGAGCAGTCCGGCTGAAGTGGTCGCTCGTAGTGGTGCATCCGGGTGGCCAACGTCTTTTCGATAGTAGACGCCTCCGTTTCAAATTCCGCCACGGGTTTTGGCGGATTTCGGACAAGACTTGCAAAAAGCGATTCTTTGACGCCTCACATTAAAAATTTCACTCTCTCACCTTCAGTCATGTTAGGGTCGGCGCGGCGAAAGAGGCTCTTCATCTCCTCAACGTAGGCCAGGACAGGCTCGTCAGTAAGTTGAAGTCTTGACTGAAGGAGGGCCTGGGCTCTTTCCTTTTGGACGATGCTTGAAAAGGCAGTCAAAAACGCTTCCTTGAAAATCTCCCAATCCGTCATAGCTGCCTCATGATTTTCGAACCAAACTCGGGCATGTCCTTGAAGAGCAAAGTAGACCTGCCTGAGTTTCGCAGCGTCGTTCCAGCCATTGAATTCTGCCACACGGTCGAAAAGGTCCATCCAGTCTCCAGCATCTTCATCCGGTCGTCCGTGGAAGCAGGGGGGCTCAAGGGGTTGGACGAAAACAACCGGTGCTGTAGTAGGCTGGGTCAATGTCAGCATCGATGCCTTCCGAGATCGAAGGGGGTCAGGCAGCAGACCGTGTTCGGGTTTTAGGCCTTGAAGTCGGCGGCTGGCTCGGTGACCTGTACCGTCGAGCGCGATTTGAAGGTTATCGCGCGAGCGTCGACCGAGAACATGAACAGCGCCATGGCCCAGAATTCTCTGCCGAGGCGAGGACGGCATCAGGCCAGCTTCCCTCACTCTTTTTGCTGTTCCTTCAGCAGCCGTCACTCCCTTCTGAACTATCAGTTTCTTTTTTGTTTTTTTTTTCTTCTGCGAACAGGACGTTATCGTAGTGCGCACAACGTATTCTAGGTATTACCTGAAATTGGACTCTTTATCGCAACAAATGGAATGCTTAGAATAGGGAGAAAGGGCGTTGAGTGTGTCGCGGGGGTGATGGTTGTTGTATGGAACAGCGAACGAGGGAGAGAAGAGTGCGAAATCATGGCCTTTCCTGTTCCAAAACCGGCCGCCAGGTGCCTGGAGTGCTAGGCTGGTCGACGCTCCCGCGTTACCTTCAAATCGCGCTCGACTGTACGCTGGTCTTCTAGGGCGACAGGAACACGGCTTGGGTTTTCGCTTGAAGGATCAAAGGCAGCACCTCCACCAGATGTCACGTATAGGTGACAAGGTTGACGACAGAAATGAAGGGTCGATGATTGCACTGAAGAAACTCTTTATTGGGCTGACTTGCGCCCACAAAAGAACTATAAGCAACTCGGCGGCGGTGATAGCAACAAACGTGCTCGTCGGTCGTCGGACAAAGAATGCTCGTCACACTCGTCAACGCTCAATTTATAGGCCGCACAGAACAATCTAGATAACGTCGCAAACAGCTACCAGCACGGGCTGGAACATTGTGGAAAGACACCCGAGTGGCCGGAACCTTCGAGACAGATCTCGGTGCATCTTGCGCTGCAACAAAACTGATAAAGGTGGACTCGCGACATCGAGCATTAACAAACAAAGATTACGGAACTGATACGCAGTCCAGAATCAGAGTGATAAGCCTGTATGCGGGCAGCTGTTAATAAACAACAAATACTGTTTGAAAGGTTTCGCGGCAATATGGAGCTCAGTATTGTCTATTTGGCATTTCTCCAAATCCTGACTAAGCCAGAGCAATGTCAAAGTGCTGCATGATTGAGTGGGGGTTGAATTCGTAGTTTGGACTGCCTGTATATATGACCCGACAATTTCGCGGAGCAAACTCTTATGTAAAATTTGGGCGGTGCACTCGCAGAGTGGCTGCGCCGCTGTGGCATAACACCAGGCGATGGTATGGTTTGCTCCTCCTTCTCGCATCTATCCACGTCCTTCTTGCCACCGCCAGAGCTAACACGGGACAAGCGACATTAATCTCAGAGGACAAGACTTTTTGGCGAACGCGGGTAGTACTTCACCTGCACAAAACTTAGGTACAATCTATTGAGTCCTAACTCTCTGAAGGTGTGGAAATATACATTTTCAAAGAAAATGCGCACATTATTTTTGGTTTTCCGCACCGAAAAAAGGAATAACAACCAACGTCGTTGAGAGGACGGAAAGATTTGAAGTGCGCAAATAGCAAAACAGTACAGCGCTAACTTTTGCTTGATATGCTAGAAACATTTGTGAAAACAGAAAACAAAAAGAAGCAATAATAACGCGCTACAATCGTTTCCCGTATCTTTTTTGCTGCAATTTCAGTGTTACAATTGCGTAAAAGAGAGGTAGTTAATCAACATTCAATTCTTTATTGTGTTCTGCAAACTTTTTGCGTAAAGTGGTAATGAAAGTTGTACGTTGCCAACATTTGCTTCCTTTCAACTATATACCCTGTCCGTAATGCTATATAAGAACTATAAGAGTTCTGCTTAGGTGAAAGATGGGAGGTAGGATACGCCCAGCTTGTGTCTTTATGCCGATCGCGCGCTGAGATCGACAAGCACAGTGTGTACATAGCGCTATTTGTAATGTGACCACTTAGCTATAGTGCAGAGCCCAAAGATACTATTTTAGAACTGTCAGCTTGCGGAACTCTATGGTTCTGTTGACACTTCAACATGGTAGTTCTTTCTAGGCTTCTTTATTACATTATGGAAGTTAAGGACATGACACAACCAGTTATTCAGAATATGCTTGCCAGTAGAGGAGAGGCGAGAGTTTACGAGAAACTGCTGGGAACCGCTTGTGCCTGGATCAGAGATGTTTTGGTTACGCCGGGGGTTTTTGCAATTGCAGATTACGAATTTCATAAAAACAATTGAAACTCTTTGCGTTTTAACTTCCACGGCAAATCTAATGACAGGAAGTTTGTGTTCTAAATGTAGTTTAGGTTGTAATTTAAAAGAAACTCTCTGTTAGTTAAATTAACAGTTGGTGCATTTGTACAAGGAGAAGTTGATGCCAGGTGCTTTTCAGGCTTCCTGCAGGTGATGAGAACTTCGTCAAGCTTTCTAGTGTTTTATTTTCTCGTATCACCTCTGGCAGTTTTGTATCGTAGGGCGAGAATAATGGTTATGAATAATATATTTATCTTAATAATATACCATGTTGGATACAGAATAAGTTTGCATGTCTGCTGAATATATTAAACCGAAAGAATGTGCCTATTCAATTATTGAATAATAATCAACCTTCACGACTGACATCTGTCCACTGCGTCATTAGGCTATGCAGGAAAATGTGAAAGCCTTATTCCAGTGGGTCTGACATTTGGAGGCACTTTCTGGTACAAAGTTCATACTTTGGCGTTTGCCCACGAAATAGTGTGAGCCATGCGCCTTACATATCTTCTGCAGCTCATTGTAATACAGACTGAATTTTGAAAGACTTGTGCCTCTCATTTTTATGCAGTTCCCTATGCCTAATAAAACGGAAAATATTTTAGGTGCATTTATATTATATCTCTGCTACTCACTATCGAGTTCACTGTTACGGTCTACGCTTCTAAATTCCCGACTAGTGTCTTCCTAAAGATGCAACTCACGCGCCGTTCCTAGGAGGTTACCACCATGCACTCTATTTTTACACTTTCTTGTGCTTTTATTCTGCTCAGCCAAAGTTGATCATTCACAATTTCCGGAGTGCTGTCCTGCGGCATTGTGGTGCAGCTGTAATCCCTGATTCAATTTGTAATTGGTGGTCACAACCTAAATTCGTCTGATAACGTTGATCCTGCTCCTTCTGCTGACTCATCCTCTACTTCAAAGTATTCTTTACCCTATCTTGCCATTTTTTAGTTAGGTTTTAAGATAGGGTTGCCAATATTTCCAAAAGAAGCCATCCTGAGGACACTATTTTATCAGTCGTATTCTACTACTTCGTCCGTTCGTTTCTGCTGAAAGGAACACCGAATGATAATCGCCCAGTCAGCACCAACCTTTACAGACAGAGCCGAGACCGTGTGTCGAAACGCCGAATATCGGTCTGACGTTTTCGCCTCTTTTTGTTTAGCTTCCATTGACCCTTTGCTGAACAGCGTCAACAAATAGGCGCTAAATACAACACGATAAACATTTGTTTCGCAACAGTACTTGTGTGCCATCACTATATTTGATCCCGTCGTTTCAAGAAATTGTGCATTTGCATTCAAAGCAGCCAGACTTAATAATTGAAAAAAATTACCTCATGTATAAGCTCTGCTTTAGACAGTGATATTCTACTCCAATTAATATTTCCGTGAAGCAGAGAAACTGATTAGTTATTACGTTAAGCGTCAAAAGCTCCTGCATATCAATTCTTAATTTTTTCTAATCTGTTAGAACAGCACCTTAAGAAAATATTCATTACATGAGCTTCAAATCTTGCCTAAGGTATACACGTCAATAGCAACTAAGAATTTCCTTCATACCTGAAAAGAATATTTTATAACTCTATGTAACAGCAATAATGAGACTTTCACTGCTTTAATAAATACGCCACGTGTAAGATATACAGAAAGTAGCCGCCTTTATTCGGTTCACACAAACAGTTCACAAAAAGCATAGCAAATGAAGAAAAGCAGTCAAAGCCATTCAAAAACAGAAAAAAATTGAACAACCCCGAGAGATAGAAACTAACAGAATATCAAACATAATATGAGGCACTTATGACCACTGACCACTTAACACGCTGTGTCCAACATACGTACTATACCATTTAACTTTGGAATCCGTAAAATCGTTCCGCTACCTTGGTGCTCACATAACTGACAAAATGCCCGGAAAACAACACACAGAAGCCATCACATACCAAGCCAATCAAACCTGAAGTTACCTGAAGTGGAACTTCTTCTTGGCACCATCTTCGCTAAAAATGCAGCTTTACAAATCATTTTTTCGACCACATTTAGACTACGCTTCGTCGATATGTGACCCACATCACACTACAATAACTTAAACATTCGAAGCCATAGAAAATCAATCCGTCCGTTTGATACTCGCCAACTATAACCGTACAGCCAGTGTCAAGCAGGTGAAAGCACCTGTGTGGCACTGTGTGAAAGAAGCTATAAACATTCAACCTCTCGCAATCCGCAGGAAGATAGCGCGCATCTGTCTCTTTCACAAAATATATAATCACAATGTGACACTCCGATCATCTTGGATTCACCCACCTTCATTTTTCTGCGCTCGCCATGACCACCAACACGAAGTTCCCATTTCGTCTTGCAGAACTGTTACTTTTGCCAACTCGTTGCTGCCAAAACCTTCATCCCAATGGAATAATTTGGCTGTATCATTAGTTAATAATAAAGACCCAGGATTTTTTAAAGATACCGTAAATGACTCGGTAAGCTGCTCCCAAATGACGTCATGGAGGTTCACATTCTAATTGTCTGTTCAGTTGAGTTGTTCAGTCATGTCCGACTCTTCGTGACCCAAAGGACTATATCACGCAAAGCTTTTCGGTCTCCTAATGTCCTCCCAATATCACATAGCTTCATCTGCTGCGCCTCGAAGATGCCATCTAATGGTCGCGTTCGTTCACTGCTTACCCCTTCTTCTGTGACCCTCACTCTCATCCAGCGACTCCTCCCTTCTCATCAGATGACCAAAGTACCTTAGCTTTAACTTCAGAATTTGACCCTCCAATGAGTAGTGAGGGTTTATGGTCGCAATATCCACTGGTTTGATCTTCTGACACTCCAAGGAACTCTCAAGAGTCTCTGCCAACGCCACAATTCAAAAGCCTCAATTCTGCTGCGGTCAGCCTTCCTCATAGTCCAACGCTCGCCTCCATACATCACAACTGTAAAGACCATAGCACGAGTTTACTGATCTTGGTTGGCCGACTGATGTATCTGCTCTTTACTAGGTGGTCAAGGCTAGCCAGGGCTTTCTTTCCCAAAAGCAGGCGTCTCCTAATTCTAATTCTACTGAGCCTCATTTACCTGCCCTTCTTATCATTTTGTTGTTTATCATTGCTCCTTTAGGTTTTGCTCTTTCTATTTATTAGTTCATACAATGTTTCATACTTTTAGTTTGGTATGTTTGCCAAATTCTTTCAAATCGTACTTCTGGGTTCTATGCTATTATGATTTGTTCTTTCTTCAATGTTTTTGTTCGGCCTTCCCTCTATAACGTATGTTTTACCCTGTGGGTACTGTGAAGAAATATATAAATCGCTGGGGCGCAATCATAAAAGACTAGTTCCACTGTATTTGACAAGCTTTTGCTGTTCTGAGGTTTACTTAGTCGTTAAGTGATTGTTTACGCAATGTCGAGCGGTAGCTTTTCGATGTAAAACACAATGCTGGTTTTAATGTTTTATTATTGATTCAACTGTAACAATCATGCTGGTATGGCAGCAGCGGTAGCCGGAGTGAACGTTTTTAAGCATTTTGCCATACCGTTAAAAAACCCTGAGTCGACCCCAGCGCAAACCAGGAAGCACAGGTTAGCGAGGCTGTTTTCGGCTCCGTCATCAATGGGCAAACTTCCACGGACAAAGGACGTCACCACCACATCTCGCTTGACGCCGACATCGGTGCAACTACTATACAACTGCCTCATCGCATTCACGACAACACTCTGGCAGCAGCGGTGGCCAGGGGAGGATGTTTTTAAGTGGTCTACAATACCATAACTGGTTAGTGGGTTTCCACGAGGTGTCGTTTTACCACTCTCACTACTGCTTTCAAAGTCGTCAACCTGTTTTCTGTCAGTATGGAATGTGTTTTGTGAAGAAAGTTTAGATCCCAAAGACAGTATATCATGCAAGGCATGTAGTTCGGCACACCATGTAGGCAGTTGCGCAGGAGTGTCACAGGCTGCGAGAAAATATAGGCTATCAGTCTACCAAAATTAGAAATGACCAAACTGTAGAGCGCAAGCGCCACATACAAAGAAGAATGAAAATAAAACAACACCCTTGAAAGTAGAAAATATGTGGATTGCACTACAGGAGATGACCCGAAAGCGTGATGTTCAGTTACCATTGAAAGAAACCGTCGATGGAAGGAGCCTCTTGCAGCTTTAACAGCTCACGCAGAACAGTCCCCCTAGCTGCAACAAATCAAGCTGTTCATTCGAGAAGTTGCCCGTCAACTGTCCCTCGTTCCCCATCGTCCTGACGCTTCCTCTCCTTTGGTGCCAAAGTTGCAGCAAGTCATCAGCGAACAAGTCGCAGAAGCACTTCCCACGATACCCCGAAACTCCTGCTGTCGCTCTCGTGACATAACGTCGGAGAACCAGTACAATATAGCCAACCTTCTCTCCCAGCCCCTTTGACCTATGCTGCAGTGGCTGCGCGGCCACCGCCTGAGCCGTTACCAACAATGCAGCCTGTCCTACGCCATGCACCGCTTCCTCAAACGGCTCCGCTTCATCCTGCGACTCCGCGCTATTACAACCCGTGGCGCACTTCGGACAATCGCCCAATTTGTTACTACTGTGGTTGCCCTGGACACGTGGCCCGTCGGTGCCGTCGCCGCATGGCTGCGCGGCCCGAGCCTGCGTGTTCAGAATACTCCCCAGCGCTGCTTCGTTCTGCTCCCTCTTCGCCTGCATACGCCGCCGAACAGCTTTCGTATACGACCCATCGTTCTCCTTCTCCACGTCGCAGATCACTGTCACCAATGCGCCGGCGACAACCCCCTGCTGATGAGGGGAAACTAAGTTCCGTGGTTCATGAGGCGAGATTTGCGTGCTCTGCGAAAAGCTCAAGGCCTCATATTTTGCCCACGAACGTTATAGTAATCTCTATCAATGGTCTGTCTGTGTATGCGCTGGTCGATACGGGTGCTGCAGTGTCTGCCGACGATTATGAGAAGTTACAACGCCATTTACCGGTTTGTCGCTTCGCACTGCCAGCGAAGAGAGGATTGCACCTTTAGCAGCATGTACAGCGCGTGTCGTCATTGAATGTCTTTTGTACAGTGTCGAATTCGTAGTTTTGTCGTCTTGTTCTCACGACGTGATCCTTGGATGGGACTTCTTGTCTAAAAATAACGCCGTGATTAATTGCGCCCGAGCTGAAGTGGATTATTCTGCGCTGTGCGACGTACTGCCCGACGACAACCATTCAGTGTGTCCTCAGAAGCTCACCGTCAGTGAAGATGTCGACGTAGCTCCAGAGGCTTGTGCCATTGTGCCTCTTTCGTGTCCTGCTGTGTCAGCCGTTAGTGTTCTATTTACGCCGTCTGCATCCTTCAACCACTGCAAGCACCTGCCGCTGCCGTCTGCTGTTCTCGATGTTCACGGTGGCTTCACGAAGCTACGCATCTACAATACGTCTCCGCGCCCGATTACTCTGCTACGTGGGGAATCTCCCGGTTCTATTGAACCAGCCCACCTTCTCTCTGACCTGGATGCCTCCGAGACCAACCGTGGTAACTACATCGATGCTCTGCATTTCGATCCAACGATTGATTCGTTGCCAGAGGACTTCTTCCGAACCGCAATCCATGCGCTCTTCCTTCCACCTACTGGACGCAGCTTGTGGCCCTTTTACAGACGTTTCGCTCCGCGTTCTACCCCGCCCACAAACCTCTCGGCCGCACTTCCACAGCCGCGCATCACATTCAGACCGGCTCTAACATGCCTTTTCGACAGCGCCTCTATCGTGTGTCAGCGGCAGAGCATCGCGTGATCAATGAGCAAGTTTAGGACATGCTACAAAGTGGTGCGATCCGTCCATCTCAAAGCCCCTGGTCTTCACCATTGGTGCTAGTAAAGAAGAAAGATGGCTCGTTTCGCTTTTGTATAGATTACTGGCGCCTCAATAAAATTACCTACAAGAACAATTACCCCCTTCCGCGTATAGACGATGCTCTTAATTGCCTCCACAGTGCCGAGTACTTTTCGTCTCTTGATTTACGTTCCGGTTAATGGCAAGTACAAATGGCTGCCTTTGACATAGAGAAGACCGCATTTGTGACTCCGGATGGCCTTTATGAATTTATTGTGATGCCCTTTGGTCTGTGCAATGCGCCCGCCACATTCGAGAGGAAGATGGATAACATCTTGCGGAAATTCAAGTGGCACATCAGCCTCTGCTACTTGGACGACATTGTTGTCTTTTCCATCGATTTCGTTACGCACCTAGAGCGCTTGCGGCAAGTTTTGGTTTGTCTTACTGACGCTTGCCTACAACTGAATCTTAGGAAGTGTCACTTTGGTGCCCAGCAGTTGACAATTTTGTGTCATAATCGTCTCTAAGGAAGGTGTTCGTCCTGATCCGACCAAGCTGCGTGCAGTCGCAGTTTCCTAAACCGGTCTCACTCAAGCAACTTCGAAGCTTCATAGGTCTGTGCTCGTATTTTCGGCGGTTCGTACGGAACTTTGCTTCTATTATTGCACCCCTGACGAAGCCGCTTGGGGGAAACAGTGAGTTAAGTGACCGGTCGGTCTAGTGCGACGAAGGGTTCACCGCATTGCGCCATCTTTTGACATCGCCACCAATCCTTCACCACTACGACCTGACAGCACCCACCGAGGTCCATACTGATGCAAGTGTCGTTGGCCTCGCAGCTGTCTTGACTCAAGGGAAAAACGGCTTTCACGAATACGTCGTCGCCTACGCGAGTCATGTTCTCTCTAAACATGAATGCAACTACTCAGTTACGGAAAAGGAGCGTGTGGAAATTGTGCGGGCACTAACGAAATTCAGACCCTACCTGTACTGTCGCCAGTTTGACTTCGTCACGGACCACCACGCGTTATGTCGGCTGTCCTCTCTTAAAGACCTGTCCGGCCGCCTGGCTCGATGGGCCCTCCGCCTTCAGGAATATGGCATTCGCGTTGTACATCGTTCTGGCCGTAAACACATGGACACCGACGCTCTGTCTCGTTCTTCCCTATCCAGCGAACGGGCTTGCTCCGCGGCGGCTGATCCCGTCCTCTCGTCTCTAACCATCGCTGATATGCCTGCGGAGCAGCGCAAAGACCCGTGGCTCGCATCTCTTATCGACATCGTTTCCACTTCTCCCAACGCTACGCCTTCTCGGACTTTACGCCGTCAAGCACCAGACTTTGCCCTACCAAACGGTCTTTTCTACCGCCGCAATTATATAACTGATGGTTGAAGGTGGCTTCTCGTCATTCCCCGCCATTTAAGACATGAGATTTGTGGCTCTTTTCATGCCGACCCTCAGTGTGCCCATCCTGGTGTAGTTAAGACGTTTCAAAGAATTTCTCAAAGCTACTATTGGCACGGCATGTACGGTTATATTCGCAAATATGTCCGCTCCTGCATCGCCTGTCAGCGCCGCAAGCCATTCAAACCTCGTGCTTCTGGCCCCTTACAACCCCTTCCATGCCCGGCCCGTCCTTTTGATCGCATTGGCGTTGATCTTTACGGGCCACGTCTTTGCACGGTCTCTGGGAACCGCTGGATAATCGTCGGCATCGACCACCTCACCCGATATGCAGAAACCACTGCCCTACCTGCCGCTACTGCCCGTGAGGTTGCCCTGTTCTTGCTTCATCATTTTGTTCTTCGCCACGGCGCGCCGCGTGAGCTGCTCAGTGACAGTGGCCGAGCCTTCCTTTCCAATGTCGTTGAAGCTCTACTGGCTGAATGTCGCATCATACATCGGACCACCACAGCCTATCACCCTCAATCTAACGGGCTGCCGGAGCGCTTCAATCGCACTCTCAGTACTATGCTCACGATGTAGGTTGCCGCCGATCAGACTAACTGGGACGCTGTTGTTGTTATGAACTTTATTTTTCCACCGATGTAGGAGGCCCCCTACTCCCCGCCCCAGGCACGCAGGCCTATGGGACGGAGGCCGGGGCCTCCGCGACTAAAGACAGGCGAAGTGACAGTGTTTCTTCGCGGCTTCAGCCGCCAGGCGGACAGCTTGCTGCTGGTTGGCGGAGGACTCGCTCCTCAGTAGCAGTTCCCAGGCTTCTCTACTGTTTATGTTTTCCTTGGCGCCAGGGGAATCAAGGCATTGCCAGATTATGTGATCAAGAGTACCCCTTTCTCCGCAGGTTTCGCATTTATCGTCCGCCTTTTCCTCCACTTGCGTGTGGAAAAGCCAGACGGGACTTGGGAAATTCCCAGCTTGCAGGCGCCGCCAAGCGACGGCCTCCTTGTTAGTTAGCGTTCGGTCCGGTGGTGGCAGGGACCTTCTGCTAAGTCTGTAGTGTTCTAAAATTTCCTTATAAGTTTGCAGCCTCTCGTCCATCCCATCGCAATCAGGCGGCTCTACGGCTGCCCGGAAGTAGAGAGCTCGGGCTAGCTCGTGCGCCGCCTCGTTGCCGGGGACGGACTCGTGCGCGGGGGTCCAAATAATTCGAATCTTTCTTTCAAGTTTTCCTTTCTCTAAAATTTTGGCTGCCTCCGTCGAGACCCTCCCTTTTCGAAAGTTCCAGACAGCTGTTTTGCTGTCACTAATAACTATGCTGGCTTCCGTTCCAACGCAAGCGAGCGCTATTTGCAACTTCTTCAGCCGTGTCTACATTTCGGCTTCTAACGGACGCGGCGGCGGCGGGCAAGCCGCGGCCGTTGACGACCACAGCCACCGCCGCCCCCGACTTCCCGCTAGCCGCGTCCACGTAGGCGACCTCCCCCGGCTTCATTTTCCCCGCTTTCTTTGCGAGCGTCTCGGCACTCTTTTGTCTCCTCTCCATGTTGTACGTAGGGTGCATGTTTTTAGGTAGGGGGGGGCACTATTATATATTCGCGACACTCTCGTGGAATGTCTACTTTGTGGCTTGTTCCTCTATCTGACTGCAGTCCCACCCAGCCGAGGATGGTTCTGCCCGTGGTGGTTCTGCTTAATCTTTCTAGTTGCGCCATGCGCACAGCTTCCGCTAGTTCCGTCCAATTGTTGTGCACCCCCATTTCGAGGAGGCGTTCAGTCGAGGTCGAGATGGGTAGTCCCAGAGCCCTCTTCGCGCAGCGTCTGATGAGTGCGTCTATTCTCTGCTTTTCGTCTGATCTAATGTTTAGGAATGGTGTGGCGTAACATATGCGGCTAGTGATGTAAGCCTGCATTAGTTTCAGGAGGCTTCGTTCCTTAAGGCCCCGACCCTTTAGTGCGATTCTCCTAAACAGACCCGTGACTTGCGTGGCGTACGCGATCAGTTTCTTTACCGTTGTATCGTTGTACCCATCTGCTTGTAGAAACAGCCCCAAGATCCTAATTTGTTCGACGTTTGGCACTATTTGGCCGTCTACTGTTACGCTGATGTTTATCTGGCGTTTACACATGAGCGCCTTCGGGTTGTAGATAAACAATTCCGATTTTTGTGGAGAGCACGAGAGGCCCCTTTCGGCCGCGTAGGACACCACGGTGTCCGCCGCCGCTTGCAAGCGCTCCTCGATGCTCGCGTCACTCCCCTGGGTAACCCACAGGTTGACGTCGTCCACGTACATGCTGAATTTCAAGTTTTCCACTTTCCTCAGTTCTGCCGGGAGGTTTCGCATGGCAACATTAAAGAGGAACGGGGACAGCACCGAACCCTGTGGCGTATCCCTGCTTCCTAGTTTGATGGTGGAGGATTCAATGTCCTGAAACTTTATCTTTATCGTTCTACCCGACAGGAAGTCTTTTACGTAGTCGTACGTTTTCTTTCCGACCCCCAATTCTTGGAGGCCAGAAAGAATTGCCGCGTGTTTTACGTTATCGAACGCCTTTGTCAGGTCTAGACCTAGTAGTACCCTCGCGTCCCTGGTTTCGCTTTCTATGATATCGTGTCTCAAGCGGAGCATTACGTCCTGTGTGCACAGGCCGGGCCGGAACCCAACCATTTCGTGCGGCCACAGGTCGTTAAGCTCCATGAAACGCGTTAGTCGCGTTTGGACTACCCGCTCCATCAATTTCCCTATACAGGATGTTAGAGAGATTGGTCGTAAGTTCTCTAGTTTAGGGGGTTTGCCTGGCTTCGGTATCAAAATTACGTTTGCCGTCTTCCACTGTTGTGGGAGGCGGCCTCTGTCCCATACGATTCTCATGTATTTGGTGAGCGCGCGGATGGAATTATCGTCCAAATTTCGGAGAACCTTGTTTGTGATTCCGTCTGGGCCGGGAGCCGATTTTGTTTTTAGGCTTAATATTTCGGCGCGAACCTCCGCCTCCGTGATCGGCGCGTCTAGGGCCTCGTTTAAGGGTCCTTCGTAATCCGGCAGGGGTAAGGTTTTTGTGTCGCCTACGTACATGTTAATTAGTTTCGCCGTGAGTTCCCCGTCCGTGCCCTCGAACGCGTGTCTGGCTTTCGTCAGTCTTATGCCCGATTGAGTTTTCGAATTGTCAGGATCAAGTAGGTGTCTGAGTAGGCTCCACGTATTAGAAAGGCTCATGTTCCCTTCCATCTCGTCACACCTACTACACCAGTTCTGTTCGCAAAGTTTTACTGCGTAATCTTCAATCTCTTTGTTATATCTTGCTATCCTTCGCCTAAGGTTCCTGTTCCATCTTTGTGACCGGAGACACCTCTCCATGCCGCATTTTGCTTCCCACATATGAAGGAGTTTGCTGTCAACCGTCACCGGCGCATCGTCCTGCCGTAGGGTCGTGGTTGCTTTCTCTACTTGTTTCTTAAGCGTCTCTGCCCATTGCTCTATGTTTTGGATTTTATCTCCCGATTCGCAGTTTTCTCTGATTTGCCTAAACCTGACCCAATCAGTGATTTTGGGTTTTTTGAGGCGACGCGTTTGGACGCCCTTGCTGAGGGTGAGAGCCAGAACAAAGTGGTCACTGCCAAAATTTTCAGCTGTGTTTTTCCAGACTGCGTCTCCCGTGTTTTTTCCTAAGGTAAGGTCCGGGGTGGTGTCTGCACTGACGCTGTTTCCCATCCTGGACGGACAGCTAGGGTCCGTCAGCAGGGTGAGGCCGAGCTCATGTATGTCCTCCCACAGTTGCCTACCCTTGGGGTCGTGTCTATTGTAGCCCCATTCTTGGTGGGCGGCATTGAAGTCTCCGAGAATTGTAAGAGTATTGCTTCCTTCTGTTTTGATCGCTTTGCGGAAGAGGGCGCGGAAACGTACCTTTCTCTGCTGAGGGGTCCTTCCTTTCGTGACGTACACTTACAACACCGCCATGCAGTCAACCACCGGATTAAGCCCTTTCTTCCTCCTTTATGGGCGTGAGGCGTCGTCCACGATGGACACTATATTACCATGTACAGTCGAGCGCGATTTGAAGGTTATCGCGCGAGCGTCGACCGGGTACATAAACAGCGCCATGGCCCAGAATTCTCTGCCGAGGCGAGGGAGGTATCAAGCCAGCTTCCCTTACTCTTTTTGCTGTTCCTTTAGTAGCCGTCACTCCCTGCTGGGACATCACTTTCATATTTTTTTCGTTTGGTTCTACGAACAGGAAGTTATCGTTCTGAGCACGACGTATTCTTCGGTATTATCTGAAATTGGACACTTTATCGCAACAAATGGAAAGCTTAGAATAGAGAGAAAGGGTGGTGAGTATGTTGCGGGGGTGATGGTTGTTGCATGGAACAGCGAACGAGGGAGAGAAGAGTGCGAAATCATGATTTTTCCTGTTCCAAACCCGGCCGCCAGGTGCCTGGAGTGCTAGGCTGGTCGACGCTCAGGCGATAACCTTCAAATCGCGCTCGACTGTACAGACTCCTCCGAGTGGACTCCACTTTCTGACGCTGCAAAGCATGCGGAGGAATGTCGCCAGCTGGCTCGCAGTTTAACATCGGAATCTCAAGGCAGCCAAAAGCATAGTCACGACAAAGATCAGACACCACATGTTTTCCCTACAGGGTCCCTCATTTGGCTCTGGGTTCCTGGCACCCCACCGGGATTTTCATCGAAATTTCAAACAATACTACGGCCTCTACCGCATCGTTAACCGAACTTTCCCTGTAAATTATATCGTGGAGCCACTCACTCCCTTTTCGGACATGCGCCATCGCGGCCGCGAAACTGTGCACGTGAGCCGCCTCAAAACGTACTACGACCCGCTCGTCTTGCCCTCGCCATAGGTCGCAAGGGTGGCTCCTCTTCGCTCCCGGCGAAATTGTAGTAAACGAAGAGCGGATGTCACGAAACACGAGGAAGAGAACAACGAAGTGCCGCTGCGCTGCTCGAGCTCGCTGGTTTGTGCCTAGACGGACTGTGTTCCTGTGCTGTTCGCCGTGCAGCTTACAGGGGGCTATATTCCCTGTTGAACCCTAGGTAAAACCCATTTCAAAATTATTGATTATTGAGATATAATCAGAATCCCTGGTAATGACACCTTTTTCTAAATCGTGAAATCGTCCTTGATGGCGGCGCTTCATTGTTATTGAGGAAGCGGCGACCTGAACAGCTCCAGCAGTTCACATTATATTTGAGTGATTATGGAATACTAACACTGTTCTTAAATACAGTTTTTGCAGTATGCTACCGTCAGAGGGCTCTGTGGCTATTTCTAGATATTTTGCAATGCCAGATTTTCTTTGCTACCAGTCAGCAGTTAAACTTGTTTTTGGTGGTGAACTAAATAATAATATGATGTCCACAGACACATCCAAAATATCTTAAATGATTGCTTATGTAAGAGAAAGTTTGATCTATACGTCGAGGAAGGCGTTGAGGTCGGCAAGGAAGCGCACGATGATCAAACCAGCACGATGATCTGCGCGATCACAATTCCACAGACTGCTTCCTCTTCACCAGCGTCCAGCAAAAAGGGCTCATCTTCTTCGTCACAATGCCCCCCCCCCCCCCCCCCGAAAAAAAGGAGCCATCCTGGAGACTAAGGGGACGAAGGTACAATTGGATCGTAGAACGGCTTAAGACGCTGCACATGTATGGTCTCGCGGCCACGGCGTCGCAAATCGGAAGATGGCTTAAGCGGCTCAACAATGTAGTTCACTGGTGAAGTGCGCTCGACGGCACGGTAGGGCCCGTGATACTTTGAGATCAGCTTTGCGGAGAGACCGGGGCTACCGGATGGAACCCATAGCCAAACAAGTGAGCCAAGCTCATAGTGTGGTGCATTCTTTTGATCGGTGTCATGGCGATATTTTTGGCGCCACTGAGAGTCGGTCGTCATACTTAGCTTCTGTCACTGTAGTGTATTCTGACGGATCAGGATTGTAGGGGAGAACAGTATCAAGGGGAGCAGATGGATGCCGACCGTAAAGCAAAAAGAACGGAGAGAAACCCGCCCTAGATTGCGTAGCAGTATTGTACGCATAGGTGATATAAAGAAGGACAATGTCCCAGTTCGTGTGGTTGGATACGACGTACTTCGCTAGCATGTCGCCGAGGGTGCGATTAAATCGTTCAACAAGGCAGTTCGTTTGCGGGTGGTAAGCAGTGCAAGTCCGGTGAATGATTTTGCACTGATCGAGCATGGCATGAACGACTTCTGATAAGAAAGCACGGCCTCCGTCGCTGAGCAATTCACGAGGAGCACCGTGAGTTCTTCAACAAGAAACCGGCCACATCTTGCGCTGTTGCAGCTGGGAGCGCGACGGTTTCGGCGTATCGCGTCAGGTGGTCGACGGCGACAATGACCCAGCGATTGCCATCAGGTGTGTACGAAAGAGGGCCATATAGGTTAATTCCAATGCGGTCGAAGCGTCTAAGCGGGCATGTGAGAGGCTGTAACTCAGTAGCCGAATGGGGAGAGGCAGGTTTGCGGCGTTGGCACGTCAGGCACGATCGAACGTACCTGAGGACCGAGTTGTACATACCGCTCTAATAGTAACGAAGACGGATTCGTGTGTACGTCTTGAAAACTCTGGCGATTCCGCACTGTGGATCGGCATGAAAAGCTGTACATATTTGAGTCCGTAAATGGCGCGGAATCACGAGGAGACATTTCCGTCCACTTGAGTTGTAGTTGTGCCAGTAAAGGAGGTCATCCCGAATCTCATAGTGGAAGCTTGGCGGCCAAGGGCGCGTGAAGGGGTAATCGCCGATTGGCTTGAAAGGTAGTCAATAAGAGAGGCGATCCATGGATCCTTCTGTTGTTTGGCAGACATGTCACTAACGTCGATTGAAGATGCCACGGAGTCTAAGACGGAGAGGCTGGCAAGGTTGGCTGGAAGCAGTAAGCGAGATAAAGCGTCGGCGTCTTTATGTGTGAGACCAGATCAGTACATAACGCGGATATTGTAATTTGCAAACGCAGAGCCTACCGTGCCAAGCGGCCGGATGGGTCCTTGAGCGATGAAAGCCAGCATAGGACATGATGGTCCGTGACTAGGTCAAAAGAACGGCCGTAGAGGTAACGGCGAAACTTTGTTATTGCCCAGACAATGGCTAAGCACTCCTTTTCCGTTACAGAGTAGTTCGCTTCGGCTTTGGTGAGAGCACGGCTGGCGTAAGCGACTACGCACTCACCGAAGAAAGAGGGGCGCTGAGCAAGCACAGCTCCGAGGCCGACACCACTTGCGTCTGCGTGCACTTCTGTTGGCGCCTGGGGGTCAAAAGGACGCTTCCATATAAAACGCCGAAAGTATGAGCACAAACCCAAAATCCTCCTTAGTTGCTTGATGGTAGTAAGTTTCGGGAATGCATTCACAGCTCGAAGTTTGGCGGGATCTTTGGACACAACGTGGCCCAAAATGGTCAGCTAACGAGCAGCGAAACAACACTTCTTCGAGTTGAGCTTCAGACCGGCGTTCGCAAGACATGTCAAGATCTGCTTCAGTCGAGAGAGTTGGGTCGCAAAGTCCGGCGAGAACATCACGATGTCGTTCATTTTAGGCCACGCAGAATTGTATCTATCGTACGCTCGAATGTGGCAGGAGCATTGCAGAGACCGAACGGCATGACGGTAAATTCAGAGGCCATCAAGGCTGAAAAACGCGGTTTTAGGGCGATCTTCCGCAGCCATGGGCACCTTCTAGTAACCGTATTTTAAATCAAGCTAAGAAAAGAGTTCAGCACCTTGTAGGCAGTCCAGTGCATCATCTATACGCGGAAAAGGGTAGACGTCTTTCCTCGTGATTTTGTTTAGGCGACGGTAGTCAACGCAGAAGTGAATAGAACCGTCTTTCTTCCGCACTATAGGACAACAGGAGAGGACCACGGACTATTAGAAGGCTCAATGACTCCATTATGTAACATTGTGTGAACTTGGCCTTCAATAACTCGGCGCTTGGTGGCCGACACTCGATAGGGGCGCTGACGCAGAGGAGGATGGGAACCGGTGTCAATGTGGTGGGCAACAGTTGATGTGCGGCTCAAAGCAGGCTGCTGAGAGTCGATTGAAGAACGAAACTGATGAAGCAGCGCGAGAAGTTCAGAGCGTTGAGGTTCAGGAAGACTGGCATCGGTAAAGCGGAGGAAAACGTCGGCAGAAGACTGGTCCAGCGCAAGAACAGGCGGTGTGAGTGCAGCCAAAGCAGCAGGCTGTGAAGCGGGTGTTGCGTCACCAGGGAGAATAGAATCAATGAGCTGGATGGTGCCGAGGCATTCGCCGCGACGCCTGGATACGGGAAATGAAAACGGATTACAAATCCAGAGCGCGGTGAGGCCAGCTGACACAGAAAGTACGGCGTACGGCAGGAGAAGATTTTAGCGGCTTATAAAGATAGGCGATGGGATGAAAAGTACATTAGTACGGCGAGAAAAAGCACAAGCGGTGGGCACAAGAACAAAAGAGCACGCAGGGAGATCAGTATCTTCGGCAACGAGGACTTTGGGAAAAGGTGAACGTCCGGCGTCGGTTCGTCTAGCGGAAATGATGCCATGTCCTCCCTTATTGCATCGTGATCAATTTGTCGTATTTCCGCACAAGTCTGTAGAGGGGGAGCGGGCGCAGGTCAAGGGGACTAAGCGCAGTCACGGCAGAGTGCAGCGCGTCGTCAGGTTCCTCAGAGATCTGCAGAGATGCGATTGGCTTGATACTGCCGAGGCATTCACCATGGCGCAAAACAGTAGGGGAGTTAAATGGGTTAGAGAACCATAATACGGAAAGGCCAACGGAAATAGCGAGCACAGCGTAGGACAATGGAAGGCAATTGCGGCGCAGGAAAGTATGGGCTGATGTGAAGAGAACGGTGTCATCGCTAAAAGAGGGACAAGCGACACGAACAAGCACAGAACAGCAGGGAGGAAGGTCGATATCTTCGGCGGTGAGGGCTTTAGCACAAGAATTTGATAGATCAGCATCTGGTAAGTCGAGAACCCGACTTCAGGTCCAGCACAATCGATAATAGCAGCGTGGCGCGACAGGAAATCCCAGCCTAAAATTACACCGTGTGAGCAACTTGGCAGCGCAACGAAATCAATCGTATAAAGGCAATTCTAGATAACTACTCGAGCGGTGCACGCTGCTAAAGGCTTGATATGCTGAGCCCTGGCCGTTCGGAAAGGAAGTCCCGCAATTGGCGTCTTCACTTTCTTTAAAGAGCTACATATGTTTGCGGCTATAACCGGAATCGCAGCACCAGTGTCAATTAGAGCCATGACAGCAACACCCTCGACGAAAACTTCAATTAGGTTTGCCGGCGACAGATGAGGACTTGGGAAGTTCGACGGGGTCGCAGTTCTCGCCTCAGAAACTGCTGCCTCTAGGTTTCCTGACGTGAAGCGTTCTGTCGACGTCGCATCGGAGAGATAGAGCGGCGTCGCGGCGACGGTTCACGGCGGTCGTACATGGCTTAGGGGTCTGGGGAGAAATGACGGCTGGCTGGAGGCCCAGTAGGCGCGGAATACTGAGTCGGCGAAGATCAGTACTCAAATCCATGAGTAGGTGGTGCCGGATCTGAGAGACGGTTTCAGCAAACGAGAAATATGTCCACCCGGCCCGCAAGTGTAACAAATTGGCCGCTTATCTGTTGTGCGCCAGGGATTGCGAGATCTTGCAGCCTGTCGAATAAACTGCGCAGGTTTTCGAGCAGGACCAGGAGGCGGCTGAGCGTAGGCAGGTTGCGGCGGAGCATATGTAGGGGGTGGTTGGGCAGCAACAGCCGCATATGTCAAAGGGGCTACGACAGGCACGGACTGAGGGGCTGGAGGAAGAGATTCAGCTACCTGTTCTTGAATAATCTGGAGCAAACTGGGAGCTAGGTGTCAGGAAGGTCTTTCATGGCAGAATATAAGGGAGAGCTGTGAGCAACTTCTTCCCGAATGAAGCTATTGACTTGTGGCAGGAGTGCTGAATGTTCGGCTGTATTTGTCAGGCCAGCAAGCAACTCAGAGTGCATGGTCTTCGCACGAGTTATGCTCTTTGTTTGCGCAGTTGATCATAACTTTGACACAGTGCGACCACTTCGGCAACGGTGCGGATATCTCGAGCCGTCAGCATCTGAAAGGCGTCGTCATCGATGCCTTGCAGTGTGCTTGATCTTTTCGGCCTCTGAAATCTGTACGTTCACGCGCTTCCACAAGTCGACGACGTCCTCGATATAACTCGTAAAATTCTCGCCAACCTGCCGAGACCACGCACGCAAAGCACTGTTAAGCGCGGCGTTTCCTCGCAGCCGGACGGCCGAAATCTTCAGAGAAGTTCGCTTTGATGAACATAGAGCGTGATGAAATTTTCGCTTCATGGTTCCGAAACCATATGTTTACTACGCCAGTGAGATAGAAAAACAAGTTGCTTTACTTCGTTTCCGCGTTTCATTTTTTGTAAGCGCTCACTCGTTCACAGGATGTGAGCCAGTCCTCCACATCGTGGTCGTCAGTGCCTCTGAAGATGGCGGGGTCTCGCTGGCGGAGGGAGCTGAGACATTTGATGGCTGAGCCAACTTTTACGGCTTGGTGGTTAACGTCCTCAGACATCGTAGGAGGTGGTAACGTGCGGCTGCGGAGTTCCAGGGCGAGAGGGTAGATCTTAGCCGGCAGCTCTACTAAATGTAAGATGGGAGTTTATTGAACTGATCAGCAGTGTTCGATCAACAGGACTGGGAAGATCAGCGGCGAACACATATCAACAGCGA
This sequence comes from Amblyomma maculatum, assembly GCF_055883805.1. Classification (NCBI taxonomy): domain Eukaryota; kingdom Metazoa; phylum Arthropoda; class Arachnida; order Ixodida; family Ixodidae; genus Amblyomma; species Amblyomma maculatum. The sequence continues at coordinate 662,748 of NW_028146755.1, read as the reverse complement.
ACACAGTAAGGTCCAACACGAGCAGCGATCCCGATGTAACTGACTGCAATGCTCCTCGCGCACTTCTTCCTCTTCATAAATGAAAGAAAAGAAGATTAAGTGGTAGAAATAAACAAACATATCACTCTCAACGCTGTCTTTATAACGTTTTTGAAGAAAACACGCCATATGGGATTGATTTGTATGCACACGAACATAAAGGGGGAAACGAGCAATCAGCAACCAGGGTGGGTGGCAGACAACTCAAACAGAAGACAGGACGTCTAGATAGGTGTACACATTTGCTTTGAGTGCAGGTAGTTGCGGCGCCTTTGGGCTGGCGGAGTGCAGCAACAAGACACAGGTGTACAATAAGGCAGATAAACCATGTAAAAGGCACCCAGTAAGTAATACGGAGGAGAACAACAAAAACAAAACGCTAAGCCCGTATTGGTAGGCGAACATATCACTGTAAATGCTGTCTATACAACTTTCTTGAAAACATGGCATGAGGGATTGATTGAAGGTATAAGAAAATACAATGAAAGCCCCACATTTACTTAAATATAATTTTCACTCAGTGAAGCAGCGCTTAAGATCAAGACAAGTTGCCACTATACAAACGTACATTTGCACTCCGCAATGATGGCAGTGCTCAGCGTCAATGAATATATAAATAAATAAAAAGCAGCAACAACTCTTTATAAAAATGAAGACTATAAGCACAAAAACAGCCACCAGAAGCAATGATCACATCGGTTGGAATTTACGTGGAAGGCCAGGAGAGCTTGCCAGCGCTCTCATTATTTCAGCATTCAAGGTATTGAATTCGCAAATTAAGTACGACTCGCAATCTTCCCTGTCATAATGTGTTTTGAAGCCTGACAGTAATAGCGTCACCCAGAAGGAGTCAAACGAATGCCCTTTTGTGCTTACATATCTCGAGATAGGAAGACTTGGCACTGAATGTATGCCCAGTGGTTGTTTATTCTGAATCGGAAAGGTGTTTCTGTTTGCCCAATATATTGCTCATGGCACATGCCACACTCAAGAAGATAGATCACATTACTAGTGTCACATTTAAAGCCTCTACTAATTTTGAATGAAAAAGAGAAGCCTGTGCTTCGGACCGTTATGGCTGTATTATTCATTGGACAAACCTTACAGCGAGTTTTACTGGACGGTGTACATCCTGAGACTTTGTCATTGTTTAATTTCGATAAGGTCACTTTATCTTGAATGTTTTTCGATCTTCTGTACCCGACACGGGGCCGTTCAGGAAGGGGGCTCCTCATTTTTTTCGCTTTGAAGAGGAATATTATGGTGTTTTTTTACAATAGTATTGACGTTTGGGGCTGATGTTGCGTAGGTTAGGATTAGGTTAGTTTGGTAACCACATTCGCAGGCATCTTGCGATTTAAGATGATACGATGATCTTGCGATGCCACTTTTTGACGCCATCATCAATAATGGGCTGCGAGTAGCGCTGTCGGGCCAAATCTTTGCGGAGCGTCTCAAAGTTGAAATTGAAGTCCTCCTCACGAGAGCATATGCGCTTGAGTCTTAAAGCCTGGCTGTATGGGATGCCCTTGCAGTGCTTTACGTGTCTACATTCAAAATATATGCACTGGTTTCTATCTGTTCGCTTCCTAAACACTGAGGCTATAAGTTGGTTATACGACACATGAAGCGTGAAATCCAGGATACTAATTACCGAAGCGGAGTAAGAACGAGAGAAGGAAATACTGCTGTGAACCTTGGTAAAATTAGCGATGAACTTCAGTAGTTCTTCACGGCGACACCATATAAGAAATATGTCATCTATAAATCTCCTAAAGAAAAGAGGCTTGAGGAGGCAGCTGTCAAGGAATTCAGTTTTCAGAATTCCCATAGTGGCGTTTTGTATACTGGCACTTGTTTTCATCTTGAGTGCTGCGCCCCTGAGCGACATTCCTATTTAAGTAAATGTGGTGCTTCAATTGTACTGTGTTCTAGCAACTTTAATCAAACTCTCAAGCCGTGATTTCTTCAAGAAAGTTCTGTAGACAGCGTTTACAGAGATATGTTTATGGCCTTAGCTTTCTTTTTTTTCCTTGTTCTCCTGCGTATGACTTACTGGGTACCTTTTACATTCTTTTTCTGCCTTATGGTACACCTGTGTTTTGTTGCTGCGCTCTACCAGCCCAAAGGCGCCGCAACTACCACCAGTGAACGCAAATGTGTACACCCATCGAGACGCCCCGCCTCCCTTTTCATTTGTTTACCACCCACCCTGTTTTCTGATTGCCTTTTTCCCCCTTTTCGTGCGCGCGCATCCAAATCAACCCCATGTGGCGTGTTTTCTTCAAAAAAGTTTTAAAGACAGAGTTTACAGTGATATTTGTTTTAATCCCTACCACTTTAGCTTCTCTTCTTCTTTCTTTTTTTTTTCTCTCCCTCCTTGTTCTCCTCTGGTTTAGTTACTGGATGCCGTTTACATGCTTTATCTGCTTTATGAAAAACCTGTGTCGTCTTGCTGATCTGCACCAGACTAAAAGGCGCCGCCACTACCACCACTCAACGCAAATGGGTACAGTTATCGGGACATGCCCCGTCTCTCTCTTGAGTCGTTTACTGCCAATTGTGGTTTTGACTGCTCCCTCCCCCCTCCCCTTTTGTTTGCGCCCGCATCCAAATCAATCCCATACGGCGTGTTTTCTTCAAGAAAGTTGTATAGACAGCGTCACGTAAAGCGTATGCCACGTTCTACGTCACGCTTCACGTTCTACGTGACGCTGGCGGTAACGCAGGACGTTCGACGTCCGCCGCGATGGTTGAGAGTGTTGCTGGTGAACACTCTCAAGATTCGTGTACAGGCAACATTTATGACCAAGAAAGTAGCAGGTGGTACAGTGGCTGATGTAGCTCAGTTGGAAGAGCACCGGACGCGATATTCGGAGGTCGTGAGTTCGGTTCCCACCAAAAGCACGTTGTTTTTCCTTTTACTTCGTGTTTAATTATCTTTCCCCTAAACAGATTACATTACTCATTTATGTGATTACCGAAGTAAAAATCAAAACGAAAAGACAAAGTACAATCCCCGATGCTTTCCTTGGCCCCGCCGACTGTTGGCGTCTGTCCTCATGTATAATTACGAGCATCCTCATTTCCCCTTCATTTATATATATATATATATATATATATATATATATATATATATATATATATATATATATATATATATATATATATATATATATATATATATATATATAATGAAGGCCAGCTTCTGGTCGACACATCGAGTCCTATAAAATGTTACTTTCAATGAAGCGTGCACTTCGCTCTATATATATGTTGTAGCAATTCTGAAGAAATGGAACAAACATGGAAGAAAGGCAAAAAGGACGTTGAGAAAGACGACGAGACACTCGTGCTCGTGCCTGACTCGCAGCTGTTTACCAGCTAAGTTCTCTGCCCCCTCGACCTGTGCAGCACTCCGACGTCGGACCCCCGTCGTGACAACTCGGTGGCCGATGGTGTGTACGAACATCCTCACGATGCATCCTCCACTGCTGGAGCCTCGCGAAGCCGTCACCTCGCTGGTCTTCCTCTTATTCCTGTGAGAATGCAGCAGGCAACTGAGCAGTCTCTAACATCGACGCGAAGCATTCTGTCCCCGTCTGGCAATGTACCACCCACTGCCAAAACGCGACGCTACCGCTTCGAGAGCCTCGTTCTTTTGCCGGTCAAGCAGGGGAAGATGTATGTGTGGCTCACTCATTTTTAACGTGTGAGCAGCTTAAACCGCTGAAATTCGGTGGCGAAACTAGCGAATGTGGTATTCTTGACGCAGACCACCTTGATGGGGTACGAGAACCACGAAGCGTCTCTGACCATTTGACAGGGCTTTATGGAAGCTATCAAAGAATGTTTTGACGATCTGACTGCACAGAAGCAGGCTGAGCAGAGACTTGCTTAGAGAGGTCATACAGAAGGTGAGACTTGGACCACATACATCGAGGCAGTACTGAAATAATGCAAGACCGTCGGCAGTCGGATGACCGAGGAAGACAAGGTACGCTTGGGCATTTCGAAAGACGTCTACTACTTCCTCATTGCCAAAGACACCTTGAGTTCGGTCCCTGAAATTATTTGACACTGCCGGACAATAGAGGCCCTCTCAGACGCACCGCATTACACCGAAGTTTGGGCGGCTAGCAAATGTCACTACCATGGCCAGCGTCGAAGCACCTCCATCTCCAAGTCTCCTGTGCGCCAATCGTGAAATCGTTAGGGATGAAATTTCACAACGTGAGCTGTTTGCCCAGCCGCCCCCTGGCTTCGCGAATGAAGCATACGCTTTTCCAGCCCATGCACGTACGTGCCCACTAACGTCCAGCTGTACACCAGCCAATGACACCGACTTCGCCTTCCGGGAAGTCCTGGACACCCCTTGACCAAGGCAAAACCAGATTTACCGGCAATTATCTTATCAGCGCAGAGACCCTCCGTCCTACTCAAACCGTAAACCGCGCCTATCGCGGCAAAGCTACGTCGTCCCGGAATCTACATTTCAATATTCGTCGCGTCCTACCTCGCAAGAGTCCACTGAAGCGCAGCTGTTTGATCGTCTTATTCCCATGTGGTACCGGTGTGGTGTCGCGGGTCACACTTCCCGCTGCTGGAATCGGCGCGCACAGTCCAGGAATCCTCCGACGGCATCTAACCGATGAACCGTCTGGCCCCACATCGCAGCTATAGGCCAGAACATCCATCCCGAAATGGCCGTTTTCAAAACCAAGGGCTCCGCAGCCTCCAGCGTCTGACCGTAGTGTGACACTGCCTCCGTCATTTTGTGTGCGTCGTTCCCCGTCACCACGGTGCCGATCTCCGCCACAAACGCAGGATAACTAGCCAGCGCGGCCAATGGAAGTGAGGTCGCTGGACAATGTGCGCTGCTACCTATTATTCCTCGATCTGTACGCATGTTAAAGAACAAGGTTAATGTGCTTGTTGATGGTTCACCTACAATGGCGTTGGTTGGCACTAGTGCTACTGTCTCAGTAATGAGTTTAAATATTAAAAACGTTCTAAGGAACAAAGTTATGTGTGGGACAAAACTGCACATTTTTATGGAGTAAGTGGAAAGTTATTGCGTCCGGTTGGGGTATGCAGTGATAAAGTTTCTTTGGGGGGCAAAGTTCTTTCGGCGGAATTTGCTGCACTGCACCGATCAACACACGATGTAATCTTAGGAATTGGCTTCCTGCGCATGTACGGCGCTACAGCTGATTGTCGAACGGAAGCTATGTGTTAGTGGTTCTCTTCCTTGTGAACTTCTGGAAAAGACGTCAAATTATGAACACCTTTTGTGTGTCTGTGATGAGGTCGTCGTAACGCCCCATTCTGCAGTTGGCGTTCAGCTGTCCTGCTCCCCTCCTATTAATGACTCTTGTGAGGTTACTGTGGCGCCTTTTAATTTACAGTGCGTAAAAAAATGTATTAGCGCGGCATTGTTTGGTTTACGCGAATGAGGGCCGTACCGGACTGTGGACTATAAATTCCTCACCAGAACCGGTTGTTTTTCCAGCGGGCTCTAAACTAGCTTCATGTAGCGCAGCTCTCCCGAATTATGTGACACTCCTTATTTCTTCCCTTGATAACCCCGCCACTAAACTGCTGACAAGAAGCTTATTCCGACGATCAGCGCATCGTTGAACACTTCACAACGACAGATGTTGAAAAACTTCTTGTCCCAGCACTTGTCCGTTTTTGATTTCGCGCAATCCGATGGCCTACAACGCTTTCCGCTGTCGTGGGCACGTCACTGGATTAACACGGGATCTACTGAAACGATCCGACAAAACTGTACCGCATGTAGCCGTCAGAGCGCAAGGTGATCACCTAGCAAGTTAAAGACATGTTGAACAGGGTTGTAACTCAGGAGTCCTGCAGTCTTCGGGCTGCTCCTGTGATATTGGTTAAAAAAGAAGGACGGAATATGGAAGTTCTGCATGGTCTATCGCCGCCTCAACTCCATCACTAAAAAGGATGTATATCGCCTCCCGCGCATCGACGATGCCTCAGATTGCCTTTCCTCTGCATCTGATTTCTCTTCGGTTGATTTGCGATCGGGGTATTGTCAGATTCCAATGGACCCCGCTGACAAAGAAAAAACTGCATTTGTTACGCCGGACAGCCTGTTTGAATTCAATGTGATGCCCTTCGGCCTGTGTAATACGCCAGCCACGTTTGAGAGATTTATTTACACAGTACTGCGTGCACTGAAGTGGAAAATCTGCGTGTGCTATTTAGCAACGTTATTTGTGGCCGGACTTTTACTGAACACAACACGCGACTCGCAATTGTTTTAGATTGCCTGCAGCAGGCTGGCCTTATCCTGAATTCTTAAAAGTGCCGTTTTGGTTAGCGCCAGCGCTGGTACTCAAATATCTCGTCGACCGCGTTGGATTTCGGCACATCCACAGAAGACTGGAGCAGTTGCAGCATTTGACAGACCCAAGCATCAAAAGGAGCTCCGCAGTTTTCTGGGGCTGTGCTCCTACTTTTGACGATTGAATGCTCTCCCTGTTTGAATGCCCTCCCTGTTACGCTCCCTGATGGGATTGACAGTTCCGAATAAATAAATAAATTCATTCCAAGGTTTGCCAACGTCGTTTACCCTGTGACGTCTCTTCTACAAAAGGGCGTCCCTTTCGACTGGACCTCAAATTGTGACGTGTCTTTCCACCTGCTAAAGTTTCTGCTTACGTCATATCCCATACTACGGCACTTCAACTCCTCCGCTCCGACGGAAGTTCACACTGATGCAAGCGGAATCGGTGTTGGTGCTGTGCTTGTGCAACGTTCGGAAACCGGCGAGCATGTATTTGCGTATGCAATTCATTTCCTAAGAAAACCTGACCGTAACTATACGTAACTACTTCTATTTTCATTTTTCCTGTAATGGTCACCCGGGCCTCGTCAAGCTGCCTCGAGCAGCTTTTAGCCCAGGTGCTCTAACCAGCAAGCACCTGGTGAAAAAAAAAACGATTTGATTTATTACGGAGCAAGAGTGCCTTGCTGTAGTTTTCGCTGTTCAGTGGTTTCGGTGCTACCTATGTGGATGCCATTTCACGGTTGTGACGGACCATAATGCCTTCTGTTGGCTCGTCAGCCTTTGTGATCCATCTGGTCGTCTGGCACGCTGGGCCCTTCGTCTGCAGGAATACGACTTCACTGTCTCGTACAAGAGTGCCCGCAAACATGCAGATGCAGAGTGCCTATCACGTCTCACCCTTCCCACAACTGAATGTGACTGTGCTGACTTCGATCACCACATCTCCTTCGTTATTTCCGCGTCTCCTGACGCCTCGGCTCTGCGAACTGCGCAAGAGACCGACATAAGCCTCGAGCCACTGCTTGCGGCGACGCAGGATTCCCCAGCTACCAGCCCATTCTGTCTCCGCCATGGCCTTCTGTACAAAATGCTTAGTCCAGCACCGGCACGAATTTTCTACTTGTGGTTCCCGAGAGTTACCGCTCTTGTATCCTGCATGTCATGCATGATGACCTGACTTCCGGTTACCTGGGCTCTGCACGAACCCTCGACTGTACCCGCGACCAGTTTTATTGACCGAAGATGCGCCAGACGACTGAGCGATATATGGCGAGCTGCACTGAGCGCCAATGACACAAACGTTCTACATTCATGCCACAGGGCCTGCTGCATCATGTGACTCTAAATATGGTGGAGTCACATTGCGCAATAATAGCCTCGCATCGCGCGAGATAATAGAGCTGACATCAGGATTACGTGTCTAGAACGAATGTAAAACAATCAATTGCGCTTTCAAAGGCGCGCTTGTGTTTTATCGCGATTGCCTCACTTCCAAAACTAATAAAAGCATGGGAGTTGCAGAAAGTTTGGTAGGCGGATAGAGGTTAAGCGGTTAATGGAAGGAAAGCGTAGCAGGGGGAGGGAGTAAAAATTCGGTAGGTGAAGGAGATTAGGAAATTCTGAAGGGCCAGGTGAATGCAGGTTGCACACGACCGGGTTAATTGGAGGAATAAAGGAGAAGCCTTTGCTCTGCAGTGGGTATAGTTGGACTGATGATGATGATGTTAAGAAGTTCGCAGGCGTGAAGTGAATGCAGGTAGTACAGGACCGGGTTAATGGAGGAAAATGGGAGAGGCCTTCACACTGCTGTGGGTTTAGTCGGATAGATGATGATGATGATTGCTGTGTAACTCTAGGCGGAACGAATAGAGCCTGTGCGTTCCAATGTCTTCTAAGCTACATGATCTCACCGCATAGGCAACGCCCATCTTGTAAGGCGTCAGCCGATATAAAGAACAACTTATTAAACGCTGATCCGCTGATATACCGGATCCTAAATGCTGCGTCGAAAAAACGATGCATACTAATAACATTATCGGAAATTGTTGACCACAAGGTTATTTTGGATCCTTCGATGAGTTGATTTATTGAGCTAAAAGCTAGGCAACAAAAGGGGCTGTTCAAAATATTTTATTCCAAATAGCCGAACATAAATGCCTAGAGAAGTATCCGGAACTACTGCAATAGATCGCCATAGCCTCGAACGCAGGTTCATGCTGCAAGAACACACCATATTTGGCAATAATAGCCTCCCCAACCAATTGTGCAGATTTTCTTGAAATTTCTTGAACATCATCCTCAGAAAGTTGTCAGCAAACAGCTTTGAGGACATACTGATGCATAGCTTTTAAGAACGGAGTCTAAACAATGGTGGCATGGAGGTTATATTGGTTGTCCAATTGATTCTTCTCTATCTGCGTGTAGCGGGTATTGCGCTTGAACTCAGAACAACTCTGAACTCCCACGGGCCGTAATGGTCAATACTCATTCTATGCTGATGAAGAAGCACGGTATATATATACGTAGACAATGAAGAACGATGTCAGTGGCAACTCTAGAACACTTCTAGAGCAAAATAGACAGGCCGAGACAGGTCAATAGACAAACCGGTAGGTATGCATTCAGGTAGATAAAAGAGGTGGAGAGACAGCGTTAAAGAAACCCAGACAGACAAATGGGTGGATCGGCATTCAGATGACAATAAAAGCGTGGATAAATGGCAAGCCATAAATATAGACAGACAGAAAATGCATTTTCGTCGCGGTGGGCGCCGTACTGCTCCGTACTAAACATACGTATATATTGATACCGGTTTATATGAACAAAGGGGTAATAAATTTCGCTTACATTTCGTGCGTCGTCGAGTGTCGCGCCGTAAATACAGATGGCAATATCAATAGAAATAATCATTTGAAAAGACAGCATTGTTGCAAACATCGATGTTTCCGAAAGAAAGGCATTCTGTACTTATATCTTTACCGTGATGGTCACAGCGCGTACGGCGCAAATATTACTCGGTTTGAAAGGAAATATGCCTTTTTCTGTTTTGAGGTGCAGAACGTTTGTCCTGCGCTTTTTATTCTAATGCCTACATTAATGAGATTCTTTGACTTCTGATGTGTCCCTTGCTCTTGTGCATTGAAGGCTGGAAGCAAAGAAGAAAGCTCGTTTTTTTTTGTCTCACTGGCGGTGTTACGAAATATTTTTTCCGTATGTTTTTTATACACCCACTGATACCGCTGGGGAAGGATCAACTCTTTTGTACATTGCAAATGCTTTAGAAGTATCCGCGAAATATGTACAGCGTCAAGACTAAGCGCTGAAAAAAAACTTTATTTTTCTACGTTCTAACAATGCGTAGAAAAAAAATGTGTGTGTACTCCAAAGGGGCGTTCTGAACGATTAATTCAGTGACGCTCATACCACTCGTCTTGCCCTTTAAATGTTTTGTTTTTTATGTTTTTTTTATTTCGTAAAGCGGTGGCTACCGTGACGCAACCAAGTCTATAGGCTGGAAAGTAAGTTGAAGCGTATATTTTTAGACAATTCCCTTGAAACTAGAATGGTGGTTATAAATATAAGAATTTGATGTGTCTTATGGTGAGAATTTCCACATGTCTTATGTCGCTACTTCTTGAAATGAACGCCTTTGCTGGTTGGGACTCCTGGTAGGACCGATCTATTCACATGCCGTTTTCTTCACACTGCGAATAAGCTAAGGTACGCATAAAAACTGATATATTGAAAATTAGTGGAGAATACTTTGTACAGCATTGAGAATAGAATTTTAGTTATTTTCTGACACAATATGCCAGAAATCCTTTTCCTCTTAACTCAAATACAGTGCCATTTTGCCACACTGAATGTGCTAATGCTGGGATGTTGTGAAGAATGTGTGTGTAAAAAAAATGAAGAAACTATCAGGAAAGAAGAAAAAGTCATGTTCCGAAAACGGGAGAAGAGAGAAGGAGTTCGGCGGCTCGAATGGCGCAAAGCCAGAGCAGAAGGGAACAATGCAGCAGCGGTAGTGTGGAACGGGAATCTGTGGAGTTCTTGTAGACCATGCATTTCAGAAGAAAACTAATGGCGAAGGCTGGTCACAAAGCGGTTTAGCGGGAGTGCAGCGCAGGCACAGGTCGGGGGGCCAAACGCACAAATAACGAAATTATAAAACTACCAATGGAAATGTACGCATTAGTAAAAGAATAATAATTACATTGATACCTTGTTTAATAAGGAGGTAAGCTAAGTAAATAAAACTTAATTTTTTTTTATTTTTGAAACATACTTATTGCGCTCCCTCTTATATTGAATCAGCATTGGTGGGGCTTTACAGCCCTTGTTGGGTGCTTGCGAAAAAGGCAACGAAGCAGTTTCTCAACGCTCTCTCACACTGTCTATGTTCGTGCTCTCGGGAATGGTCGGAAGTAAGCTCGCTTCTCTGAAGTTATGCAGTTTGAAAAGTTTTTTTCTGCATGCAAGTCGCTTCCTAGTCAGTGTTAACAGGTAGGATGCTTCCTAGCTTTTTATGACCGCCGTTTTCGTTTTCTTGATAAACGTGCGTCCAGCGCTCTAAATGCGCCGTTGTGGCATGCATTTCGTTTCTTTCATAGCGCTTGGTGCATGCAAAACTGAGCTCCAGGCATACAAAGGAGGTCATGCAATAGTAAGTAGCTGGAGCATGTTCCTTTGCAAGTGGGGCTGATCGCTCACTTCCAGTGCTGTCTCATTTTTTAGTTGTTATTGTCACAGCCCTAACGGAGCATGATTCCAGAATAACTGAATACCAAATGTTAGCGTGTGCTTCAAAAGGACGGCCTCTAAAATACGGCAGGGTGCATCCAACAAATGGCCCTTTCTATATCGCGCCAATATTGTCCTTAGGCCTCACGTTATGTGACGTTCCTAAATTTAGTTGGCCCTGAAATTCGAAGGGTTGCTGGAGTGCCCATGTGCTACCATGTTAGGACCGTATGGGTGTTTAACAAGCCTTCGCTACTAGTACACGTCTACCTTGGTCCATGTCACACAGGCATACCTGCCTTGTGAAGACTTGAGGGCCTTCCTGCTGTCTCCTGCCCTGGCTCTACTGATGTCCCAGTTGACCAGACTTGAGCGTAGCCGACCTGTTTCCTGACGACAGCAGCTCATCGCTGGCACAAACGTTCAGCATGCTGAGCTTGGCTCTGGAAGGTAAGAAATCCTGACGCTTTGTCTATTGAACGGCAATATAAGGTCTCGCGCCTCAACTGGGCTCCTTCAAGTGGTCTAGTGACTTGCAGGGCTTACGATGCTCATATCGCCTACCATGCATATCTCGCCTACCCTATGCATGCGACCAGGAGCGTCTGTACTGGCTCCTATCTCGTCTCATATCACCCAGGTATTTTTGAGAATTTATTATTCGTCATATTCCTAGTTGATAGTCTCACTGTCTTCCCTGACTGTGTGTCATATAAAAGGCTTGTTGCTAACTCTGTTAGTCTGGGCGTATGTTTCCATTGGTACCCCTGAAGAAACCGCCGAATAAGGTGGTAATCAGTTCAATCGTTCAGTCGTGTCCGACTGTTTGTGACCCTATGGACCATGTCACGCCACGCTTTCCGGTCTCTCACTATAATCGTAACATCACATAACTTCATCTGCAGTGCCTCGAGGATGCCATCTAACCATCGCGTTCGCTGCCTGCGACCCTCACACTTTCCCAACATCAAATCTTTCTCCAGCGACTCCTCTCTTCTCATCTGATGACCAAAGAAGCTAATTTAACTTTAGAATTTGACCCTCCAATGAGCAGTCAGGGTTTATGGTCGACAATATCGACTGATTTGATCTTCTGGCAGTCCAAAGAACTCTCAAGTGTCTTCGCCAGCACCACAATTCAAACGCGTCAATTCTTCGGCGGACAGCCTTTTTCACAGTCCAACTCTCGCATCCATACATCACAACTGGAAAGACCATAGCACGAGTTATACAGATCTTGGTTGGGAGATTAATGTATCTGCTCTTTACTAGGCGGTCAAGGCTAACCATTGCTCTCTTTCCCAGAAGCAGGCGTCTCCTAATTTCATGGCTGCAGTCTCCTCCCGAGGTAATCTTGGAGCCCAAGAAGAGAAAATCTGTCACCGCTTCCACGTCTTGTCCTTTGATGCTGCAGGACTTGATAGGACAAGACGCCATAATCTTTGTCTTTTTAATGTTTAGTTTAAGCCCAAACTTCTCACTCTTTTCTTGTACGCGCATCAGAAGTCTCTTGAGTTCCTCTTCGCTTTCTGCCATTAAAGTGGTATCATCCGCATATCTAAGGTTGCTGATACGTTTTCCAGCAATCTTCACTCCAGCTGAAGACTCGTCCAGACCGGCCTTCCTCATGATGCACTCTGCATATAGGTTATCGCATAGGTTATGCATATATCGCAAACCAATCAGCAAGACCATGTCCAGTTCTGACGGTGGCCTCTTGCACTTCATACAGGTTCCTGAGGAGACAGATGAGGTGTATTGGAACTCCCATCTCTTGGAGAGCTTGCCACATTCTGCTGTTTTCTATGCAGTCAAACGCTTTCGCATAATCAATAAAGCAGAAGTAGAGGGGTTTCTGGACTCTTGCTTTTTCAATGACCCAGCGAAGGTTGGCAATTTGGTCTCTAGTTCCTATGCCCTTGCGAAACCCAGCTTGCGCGTCCGGAAGCTCCCGATCCACATACTGCTGCAGCCTACCTTGGAGGATATTCAACATCACCCTGCTAGCATGCGAAATAAGCGCGATCGTGCGGTAGTTGGAACAATCTTTGGCACTGCCTTTCTTTGTAATGGAGATGTAAACTGACCTCCTCCAATCCTGTAGCCGCTGCAGGGTTGTCCAAATCTTCTGACATAATGTATGCAGAATATCAATAGCATCATGGTTGGGGTTTTGAAGCAACTCAGCTGGAATGCCATTAATTCCACTACCTTTGTTCTTAGCAAGGCTGGCTAAGGCCCATTCAACTTCAGTCTTCAGGATGCCCGGCTCGAGATCAGTAATCACAGCCGTCTTATGTTGAGGTTGCACATTCGGGTCCTACTTGTACAGTTTTTCTGTGTATTCCTGCCACCTCTTCTTCATCTCTGAGGCTTCAGTGAGGTCCTTGCCTTGTTTGTCCTTTATCACGCCCAGCTTAGCACAGAAGCTTCCTTTGATATCTTTGATTGTCTTATACAGAGCTCTTGTGTTCCTTAATTGGCTGTTGTCCTCAACTGCTTGGCACTGTATGTTCAGGAAGGCATTCTTATCTCTGCTTGCTATTTAAATAAGGTGGTAACTATGTGTTAAAACAACCTCCTCACAATTTCGGTTTCCACGGCAGGAGCAGCCTGGCCGAGTAGCATTTGCCTTACACCGAAAATTGTAAAAGTAAATGAGTGGTCCGGAGTAGCTCGTGGTAGAGAAACGTATGGAATTCAGCAGAGTCGAGTTGCGCGAGTGGGTAGAGGAGGAATTCTGAAAGGTGAAGGTAGACAGAACTACAGAACTGTAGGCCACTAAATAGTATTTGGAACTTGAAGCTCAAACCATGAAGTGAGAAACCGAGAATTTGCAGTTCCGGCTGCGACTGTGGAAATGGGAGAAAATCTTTCTAGTTTTGGAAGTAGTGAGAACGGTACCGTTCCTGCTCCAACATTTCCAACTAGCCCTCATGGCATGACTGCACAATTTGATGAGGGACGGGATGATTTGCACGCATAAAGAACATTTTGCTGCCAGAAATATTTGGTCAAACAAGCAATGAGCCACAACCTTCAAGGCCACCGCGGGGACGCTCTTAGAGTCTGGACGACTTCCTGCTGAGGGCTGTGCGAACTATGACGTAGCAAAGCATGCGTTATAGCTGAGAACTATAGAAATATGTTTTTGAGGAAGCACATGGAAAGACGACGAGACAACTTCACTGTACGGACAAGGCTGTTTAGTTTTTCAACTTCTGTGTTGAGATGCCAGGCCGAGGGCGAACAATAAACATGTTTCGGGATTTGAAAGTGGCTGGACAGGTTGTAATGAGCTACCACAATCGTGTAGTTTTTTTTCTCGCGATAATGCGACTGTAGAACAGTTGATAAGATTAGCGGCGCCGCCAATCAGGTGCGTGAGGCTCAGCGACAGAATAACCTGGCGGTTTTATTAAAAATCGATTTGACAAGGATTAAACAAAACATATGGACACGGCCCCAAATTCCAAGTCTAAGACTCGATGCTTCATCTGCGAGAAGATTGGACACAGGTCTGTGGATTGTCATACGTAACCGAGGTCTACATGAAGCAGACTGCTGCAAAACAAAAAAATCAAACAGTCGCGTCAACGCAGAGGTTATGTAGACTTAAGAGACATCTGCATGCTGTATGTACCCCATAAATTCTTGCCCCGTTTGGAAAGAACGTGCATAGATAACCGAGAGGAATATTACGCTCATCGAACATATATATGAAGTGTACAAGAACGTGAGTAACGCAGTACTCAATCAACTTCTGGACGCCATTAACAAAGCATGGCTAGACGGCTTTGTACCCGATGCCTGGACATCAGCATTGTGATCCCAAGCAAGGCAAGCCACCAACGGACTTTGGCAACATTCGGCCGATTTCTCTAACGTCAACATTGTGCAAGCGTTTTCTGGTGGCTAGAACACCACGGTTTCTACTACCCTGCACAAATTGGCTTCCGTCCATCCATCGGCACTGATGATGGATTGGCTGCTTTGACCTCGCAAATTCTGTCGTCAACCTGCAGCCGCAATGTACCATTCTAGTGATGGGTGTCAAAAAGGCGTATGATAACAATAATCATGCCGCCATTTTGAATTGTATTGACGCTTCGTTTTCCTCTTAGGGTACGCAATTCCGTAAAATACTTCATTAAAAATAGAAGATTTGCAATACGTCTTGATGGCGATTCCATCGGATCATTTTTCCCTGTTCGCAGTGTACCCCAGGGCTTAGGACTGTCACCAACGCTGTTTAACATTGCCTTCATTCCCCTTGCATGGCGCTTACATAACGTCCCTGAAGTCTATTTTTTCCTCTATGCTGATGATATAACGCTGTGGAGTTGCAGTCATCCTTGGTTATTACTGCCAACTATGTTAAATCTGTCGCAAAGCTATGTTCACGTCTGTCGCTGACAACTGGGATAGCCAGAAACTCGCGGCGACGCCGATCCGTCTCCAACTATCTCGAATCTCTATTCACGAAAGTGAAACATTAAAAATTCTGGGATTGTTGGTTCATCAGCCGGGAACGAGAACCGCCTGGCTTTCTCAGGCAAAAAGCAGGCAATGCAGACCTTGGGCCTAATAAGACATATGTATTTCTCCTAAATCCGGTGGCGCTCGCTCCCACGTCGCACGGCATTTGGTGACAGCGGTTCTGCAGCCACGCCTCATTTATAAAGCACAGTTTCAGCACTTGACAAGAGCTCAATGGGATCGTCTAGAAGCAGTAAATAGAGAGGCTATGGGAACCATCACTTGTTTCCCCCGCATCAGACTGGTCGTTACATTACAAGAGAACGCTCAGCTCAACACATTTGATGAACTGGTACAGCAACGCCGTGATGATCGTAGCCTTTCATCATCATCATCATCATCATCATCATCATCATCATCAGCCTAACTATACCCGCTGCAGGGCGAAGGCCTCTCCCATACTTCTCCAATTAACCCGGTTCTTTGCTAGCTGCATGCACTCGTAGCCTTAGGGTGACCCCTTTGCACTCACCGCGAGCATTCCGGCCTAAGCTGCATCGCACACCATATAACCACCGCCATCGCCAGTTCTTCCATGGAATTGTGTTCAGCTAAGCGAAAACAAACCTACTGACATTCATAGACCACAAACATCTTATGCGGTATCATCCCTTCGTGAAAGGACAGCAGAGCAAGACACCAAGCTTCCCTAAGGCTCAATAATAGTATATGTAGATGCCAGCATTGATGGATGTGAAACGACAACTGCAATTCATTGTCCTTGTAAGCTGGTGCTTAATAGCACATTGAGATATCAATTTGCAGAATCTCTTTCTTATTTCTGTGCTTAGCTGATTGACGTCGAAGATGTGCTTACCTCTCTGTCCTTCACAACCTTGCTACCTACAGCCAAGATTGTTATCCGCACTGAACCCCTACAAGTAATACCTCTGCTCTGACGCGTAAGTCGCAGCCTAGAAATCTGCCAGAACATACATCGTCTGGCGGCTCGCATCTCGCAAACCATTCGAATTGAGTTGGTCCCACGTGACCTGTTTAGTTCGCAAATCTCCGCAGATTCTGCAATCCGCCAGTCAAATCTACCTTCATCAATGACACGCTTCCTCGTTATGTATGATGCCACTCTGCTGCTCACAAGAAAGGAGCACCTCCGGCGCCGCACACGTGCTGTTGTCGCACCGTGTGCGGTAACCCTCCCCAGCGGTCTTACCAGCGCAGAGGAAGTTGCGCTAGGGAGGATCCGGGTCGCGGTTGCCCTCACACCTGCTGTAACACGAGCATGGCCTCAATATTGATATTTATATCAACGTCTAGGATGTCCTGTTTGCAAGTCAGAAGATCATAAGGCAGATATTCACCACTTGTGGGTTTCCCCGGCATTGAAGCCGACAAGAATTCGGCACCTGACAGCAGTGGGCCTTTCACCGAACAACTCATCTTCGTACATTGCTTGGACGCAAGGGCCTTATGATCGATCTCTGTTGAACTTTATTAGAACAGCCAACCTTTTTGCTCTCATTTATTACTCCTTTAAATTTTTTTTACATATTTCCTTATGCCCTGAGCCAATACACAACGTTATAAAAGCAAAAAACAACCTGCGATGATTACCAGTACGCCAGTGCGACATGAAGTTTTCAGATAAATAGTGTCCGTGTGGCTCGAAACTGAAAGTAATAGTATCGTGGCGCGCCAGGTTATAGTGCCCGAGGCTGCGTACACGGGGCACAGCGCTGTGTCTACCTCGGTTGAAAGATCTGTAGAGCAAATATACGCTGTAAAGCGGAGGCGTTAAAATCGGTGTTCCCAGCCGGCGAAAGAAGAAAATAGATTTGAACGCCGTGTGGTCTGTGCGCTAGCACGGCATAGGCCGTTCGATTCCAGAAGCCTGCCACGCTGGTCCTCTTGTTCTGGTGCTCCACTGCGACCCTGTAAATTCCCTACAGTGGTAACCCCCACCTATGCGTTGACCGACCCAAGCAACCTACCGCCCTCAGACGACCTTCCGCCTTATGATACCTGGACGTGGTAGCTTGCTGCGCCTGCCAACATTCTGCCTCAAGTACCCTCAGACCTGGTTCGCGCAGGAGGAAGCCATCTTCCATCTGCACCACGTCCCCTCGTAGGCATCTCGGGTTTGTCACTTACGTTCCCACCTGCTCCCTGAAGTAGCTCGAGAGGTGACGGATGTCATTTAGGCGAAACTCCGTTCCAGCTACTTGTAGTACATTCTGGCCCGCACCACGGCGTCTGAGACTGCGCGCCTCTAGCTACTGGCTTTAGGCATTATTGGCCCGTTGACACCCACCGCATCTAGAGGCAACCGGTATATCATGATGTAAGTGAATTTTGCTACCGTGGTTCCCGATGCGGTAGCCCTACTTACAATCGACGGAACCGCTGTGGTCGAGGGTTTTCCATAGATGTTCTCCCGTATCAAATTTCCGCTGGTGGTCTTTGCGATCCGGTCTCATGCTTCACGACTACCCTTATGCATGAAGTGGACATCTTAGCTATGAATTATATAAGTTCAACACCATAGCATTCTATGTTTTGCATGGTTTTAGTTTTAGGGTTTAACGTTCTCAAAGCGACTCAGGCTATGAGAGACGCCGTAGTGGAGGACTCCATAAATTTCGACCACCTGTGATTCTTTAACGTGCACTGACATCGCGCAGCACACGGGCGCCTAGCTTTGCGCCTTCATCGAAAAGCGGCTGCCGAGGCCGGGATTCAATCCCACGTCCTTGGGCACAGTAGTCGAGTGCTCTAACACCTGTGCCACCTCGGCTAGGAAGCATCCTATGTTTATTGAGCTTGTATAACAGTTTAGTAATATTTTGATAAGTGAGCTGCGGCAGTTGTACTAGAAACACCCCAAGGCTTGGAATTATTCTTGGTAAAAAAAGAGCACAAAAAGAGAACCACACATGAGGATAAATTGGAAAGAACGCTACCATTAATTTGTGTGGTTGTCTCGTGTGGTTGTCTTTACTGCGCTGTCTTTTTACCGAGTATGATTCACCACCTAGCCAGCAGCATATTTTCTTCGAATTGTTATCTGGCTGATCTGCTTCTAGCTTAGAGAGGCACACAAGGCTAGCCTGGGGTTAACATCAATAATGTCGCAAATCTGAGGGCCAGTCACAATTCTAAGAGTTCTGAACGCCTGGAAAACTGTCTGACGCCGTTACAACAACATACTGATATGTATTTGATATGAGGGAGTTTAGGAGAGGCGCTGCAGGAAGCACACTAATCTTTGACGAAGATGCAGAGGTCGCAAAATATGTTCTATAATATGCTCACTTCGGGAAGGACGTTGAAGGTCATAGTTTAAGCTCTAACCCTCCTACCCGAATCTCATAAGCTTGTCATGCACTGGGAAGGAACTTTTGTAGTCAGTGGCAGGAAAAAAAATATTTTACTGGCCTGTTGTTGACACTGGAAAGAAGTTATTCAACATAAATATGCTAAAACTGTTCAAAGAGCGCCACCCTGTGAATGCCCTACAAGCTTCTCGATTCATGCTGTTTGAGGAGGTGGATATTGAAACCACTGTGCCAACCTTCAGTGCACCTCCAGAAATTTTCACTATGGAGCCGGCTTACAGCTTTAATAGAGATCAGTTAGCGAAACTTAAGAAGTACCTGAGAGACCATTGCGACATTTTGTTTCGAAAGTGCTGGGCAAATCGAATTCGATTACGTGTCACCTGCAGTTAACAACGGGGAAATTCATCAATCTCCGCGCAGTAACCAAGACCATTTGCAATGCGAGAGGTTGTTAAAAAGGTATTTGCGGACATTTTGAAGCTTGGGGTTGTCAAACGCTCACAGTCCGCATTGAAAGTGCCGCTCGGGTTAGTTATGAAACCTTTGGTCGGAATAACAGCATATTGGTTGACGATGGCGAGTTCAATCCGAGGATAATGTCATATTTGCCAAGGCCTGCTCCGACAAGCTATTTTATTGGCAAGTGTCGCTACTTGACACATCAAGTTGCTACAGCATTTTCTACCAGTGGGCCGCTAACAATTTGTGTGCACGCCTTTCAGGATCAAAACTGCCTCTGCGATTTTCACTCGCCTAATGAGAACCTTTCTAGCATGACCACCTAATCTGATTCACTACATAGATGTTGTCCAAATGGCTACCTCAACTTAGTCGGAGCTTTTGACTGTTCTCCGAGTACTGTTTGGCCGCATCGAAAGAGCAGGTATCGCTGTAAAACTATAGAAATGTACGCTATGTAGCAGCCGCGGGATATTCTTGGGACATCTGTTATGTGAGGATGACATTCGTCCAGTAGAATCGTTTTTTTTTAGTATTTGGGAAAGGTGGCTAAACCTGCCACTAAAAAGATTAGGTCTTCCTTCGATGTGGTAGGGTATTATCGGGACGTAATCCCTCACTATGCCGCATAGGCCCAATCGTTAGATGTACTTACTTGCATAGCAGATAGTAACCATGTGCGGCAGACTCCACAGCAAAAAAGGCATCAGAATCGCTGAAACATGCTATTGATAACGGGCACCAAATTTTGATAACGAATTTATTCTCCGTACCTATGCTTCTGGCACAGCTCAAGCTGCAGTTCTTTGTCAACATTGCCGCCTATCGATTACCATTTTTTTAGGTCGCAGGCAAACTTATGCTGTACAGAAAACAACGCATTTCTTTCTACTCAGCTGACTTTCTTTTGCCGGCCCGCGTTTAAATTATTACTTCACTCTGTCTCCCTGATGATCTCGGTATGCAGGCGAAATCATGTTTCTACACTGGAGAGCATCAATTGAATAAAACTTTATCAGCATTTATGCCTCAGATTCTTCATTCCAACTCAAAAAAAATTCTAGAACTGCTTTCTGTGCTACGTGAAGGTATCTGTGACATATCTCTAGGACACAAATTGAAAATGTACCGTTTTACTTGCACTCCAAATCCTCAGCACGTTGCTATCAAACCTTCATCGTTCATCGCTGCTTGACAAATAATAGACACTCATTGAAACTGCCAATCAGTGTCTACTCTATGTTTGCCCACGTTTTAACAGCTAGTCCAAAATTCTTCCCAGCATTGTTCGCTTTTCCTGTCTCTCAGACGACACGCGCAGCCCAGGCAAATTTTGTTAGTTCAAATAAACTGATCTAGTGAGTTCGAGCGCCTGTTGAATCCACTTTCTATGAAGGAGGACGAGAGACGCACCGCGCGGGCCAAAGCCATAGCCCGCAAGCTGGAAGAGAACCCCAGGATCCCCTACGCAGATGCCTCGCTCCGAAAACACAGTGTCCATGTAGCGCTGTTGGTTACGTCAAAAAACAGACTGATCGTCAGCGTGTTCATAAAGACAGCAGACTCCGCAGTTGCCGAAAAAGCAGCCGTGGACCTCGTAGTCGCACAGCCAAGCGTGGACACTGTGGTCATTGATTCAAAACAGCCTACAGAAGCTTCCGCAGGGGGACAATCTCTTCTGCGGCTTGAGCCATTCTATCAAAGTGCAAGCCTCCAGAAAGAGCCATAGCGCTCGTTTAGGTCCAGGCTCACTCGCAGGTAGCAGGCAACACCACCGCAGACTCGCAGACTATCATGCCCGAGAAGTGTCAATTCGGCGCGAGCATGAGCCGGAAGAGCTACCGCATCCTGTTACCAGCTTTCGGAAGATTACCCGGATATACCGAGAAAAAAGGTGGAGACTGCCAGAACCGCACCCCAAACTAACCAGGCAACAACTGACGATCCTGCGACGAGCGCGAACGGGATCGCTTGCGCATCCCGTACCGATAAACTGCAGGTACCCTGCCGAGCCCAATATACTGTGTCCTTTTTGCACAAACGAAAAGGGCACTCTGCCGCACGTTTTGTCAGAATGCACAAAACTCAAGACCCTCCCCTCCTCCCCTTCCCGCCAATACCTCCAAACCCCATCCCCTTGAGCGATGGGAGACCTTGTTAACAAGCCCCGCCTTATCGACTCAGCTCGCACTGACGGACAGGTGCCAGGAGCTGGTGGGAACATATGGGTGCTGTAAATAGGGAACCGCCCTGTATGGTGCCAGCATGCACCACCGATTTATTTCGGGCCTAATAAATGTTGATTCCTCCTACTCGTTCCCCTACCAATTTCTTAACAGCATAGAATAGTACTGCGTTTCGCCATTCTGCTTAAATTCGTTTCTGAAGCCATATTACCACGTGCCTATGCTACCACATTACCAAAAGTAATTCTGAACATTGTTTTTGCTCAACAAGTTTTTGCTCAACAAAAAAGACTAACTCCGTACAGAAAGGGATCATAAAGAAAGGAACTTCGCACAGCGATTTTCAAGCAGGCATCTTGCGCTTCAGTGAATTCTCTAATGCCGCTCTTCGATTGCCTTGTCCTATAGGGGTCATGACAGGTACTAAAGCTGAGCTCATTCATAGCCTCCGCGATTGTCGGGCACTACAGTCGTCATCATATCCGACTTCTTGTCCGAACACACTAGGACTTCGCGGCGTGCTCCACAACTATAAAGGAGCTCAGCCCTTTTGGACTGTGCTTGAGACGCCAATTAACATTGCCACTTGAAATGATGCACTCACAAACTCCGCGCGATCTAACAAACCGTTTAACATTGCCCTGAATGCCAAGACAGAACAGTTCCTCTGAGAGTTTGGACACGGCTTTCTAAACATTCTGGTTTCCAACAAAAAATAGTGTCATGTTTTAGGATAAAATTGTTTCTCGCTGATATTTTGGTAACACCAAGTTTTGGACCTGCGTTCCTTAGCTAAATATACATTTCCGTGAAGAAGACCGTCTAAAAAAGCAGAAACGATTACTACTCCGTCTACTTATCTGACTTTCCCATATTTTCACGAAGCATTCTTGTAAGCTCAGCAGGGTCTTCATTTGCCTAATAGGGATGGCGGTGAAACATTTATTAAAAAGGCAGAGTTCATGGGAATTTCGCTCGGTGTTTCTGTGAAACATTTCATGACGAGAGTAAAGAGAGAGGGGATGCTGCGTTGCTCGGATGGTCATTTGAGCTATTGTTTCTACTGCTGACGAGAACACGACTGCGGCATCACCATGCTGACCTGTTTTGCACCTTTCTACAATTTGATGACTGAACATCGAGCACCCTCCATTCAGTATCATAGTCATGGACACTGCTTACACCTGGAATATTTCGAATATTAGAACTTTGATTAGTTCTACGCATTTTGCTGATAGCTGTTCAGTATTATAGGGCGTGTACGCTAGAAGTCTGGACATTCTGCAAGGTATGTGACCATAATATCTACAAGTGTGACTACAGACGTTTTGCAGTCAGGTCCTGATCCCTCCCCAGGCTTTACCCAACAAAACATGTATTAGCTCTGCTGTCTATATCACCAGAATAGTTCAGTACCCTGTTTGTCCACCACAACCAGCATTGCTGATTTCAACGGTTGTTTTCAACGATCGAAAGGTTGGCTTCGCTGGTGGCATTGGACCGCCTCCAGGTCGAGCGCTGCAGACGCGATGCTGACTTGACGATGGCAGTGAGAGTACCATTTCGGCGTTGCAGATGCAGGTGATAAACCACATTGGTCAGTGGATCATCAGGACAGGCGCGAGAACTTCACAAATCGGTAGTGCAAGGCCGTAGCACATTAAAACACAGCAGCGGCCGTCGACTTTGTTATAGTGTTCTAGAATTGAGAAGTGTGCCGTCTTCGGCGCGCGGCAATGGGAGCGAGGTGGTCGCGGGAGCGATGAAAAACATAAGCGGCGCTGTCAGTCGCAGTAGCGAATCAGAAGCGCACTCGCCTCAGAGGAAAGACTCGGGGCGTCTGCTTCTGCGGCTCATGTCCTACGTTAATCTTGTTGCATCGCATTGCTTCTCTGTCGTACTATTATATGGTTGGTCAAGCAGGATAACACGTGTCTGCAGATAGCGCAGTCACAGTTCCAGTTCGTCTTCTTTGGTTCCTGTGCCCACTCCTACTGAACGCTCACTTTGTCGATTTTTTTTATTGCTCATTGCGCATCCTTTCCGATTGATGAGCTTGACGGCTTGGTTCACGAGGGAAGGTTGGAGGACGTTGAGGTTACATTGAGTTCCCTTCCTCCAGATGATCATAAGTACGTCACTATAGGCACAGTTCTAGATCCCAGCTTATATTGCACTATATGTGGCCTGAGGTTTCATGCAGAAATGAAAATGCAGTACTTGTTCTGGGTGTTTCATTTCGAGCAAATCATGCGCGCACAAAAAGAAAAAAATGCATTCATCTCACACTTCGACCGCGTAGGTCTTTTTTATCCGTCTAAGAGTCACATTTTTAGTCGAGGAATTATGATTAGTGCCAGCAACATGCGCGAGTTTGCGATGTTTTTTTCAAAGTGCAGCCTGAATATCCTACCCAAAATAGAGAAATGACGCTTCGTGTAGTGATTTTCAACGTCTAGATGCGATTCCATTTTTATGTGAAGTCACTAAACAAAGAACATACCTCTAAAGCAGAGCAAATAAAGCACCCGAAGGTGAGGAGGTGCAAATAATCGTCTTTGAGGGCTCTATTTAATGACTTGGTCCGCGTCTTGTGTGCTTTCAGCTTAATTCATAGACGTGCTCGTAACTCAGTGATATTTTCAAACAATTCTGTAGCATTTCATCATCATCATCATCATCATCATCATAAGCCTGATTATACCCACTGCAGGGCGAAGGCCTCTCCCATATTTCTCCACTTAACCCGGTTCTGTGCTAGCTGCATCCACTTGACCCCTGCGAACTTCTTAATCTCATCCGCCCACCTAACTTTCTGCCGCCCCTGCTACGCTTTCCTTCCCTTGGAATCCAGTTTGTTACCCTCAGCGACCATCGGTTATCGTCTCTTCGCCCTACATGACCTGCCCATGTCCATTTCTTCATATGTTAGTAATATATTCTTGAGCTATTTATTTATATTCACTTAAGTGGCGAAATGATTACCCTGATGGCTTTTAAGTCGTCCGCTGTGTGGTTTCCGATATTTGTATGAGCTCTAGCTAATCTGTTTGGTATATTTTTATACAACTGCCTGTTCATATGCATCCTCCCTCATTCAGATAAGTATTCAAAAGCCCCTGACATAATTTCTGTCTCCAAGCAATCTTCACCTAATAAGAGGTAATAGGACAAAAATAAAGATGATTTAAATCAAAATATCAACATTTAGGAGAGAATTCACCTAAAATAGCTTCTATACATCATTATTTCCTGGAGAAATGCTTTGATTAGATTTTTTTAGCAAAGTGAGATTACTCCTAATGAGGAGCTGTAAGCCGTACAAAATGTTTTTTTTTCTTTCTGTATACAGCGATAATATACCTTCAGTGTACTGTGAAAAAGAGGAAATCTGGAGCGTTTTTTTCTACAAAAATAAAGCAGCCGGCATCAATCACGGGGGCAGTCTGGTGGAACGATCCCCGTTTTCACCTATCGCGGTGATTTGAGTGAGCTGGCTATTTCACAGTGTTATATAATAACATATCATAACATAGTAGCACCTTATCCCGGTTTGAGGTCGGCGGCCTTGGTCAGATTGCTCCAACCTTTGCGATTCTGAGAATCCAGTGTTGTGGCCGCTAGTCCGATGGCGATTATGTCGCGTTTCGCAGCGTCAACCAGCACATCATTGGGCGGCCAATTCGGCGCTTACCATCAACCTTAATGTTGAAGGCAGTTGCTGCAAAGGCTTCATTTCTCGAGCGGCGGACGCATCTTTACCGGCGCAGGCGAAGTTCCCGAATTTTATCAACAATCGGCGCAATATCCCAAAGACGTCGAATGTCCTTATTGCGCTGCCGATCCATCGGGCTGGAGCCATTCATAAAATATAGCAATCTCTACAGAGTATAGCAAAAATTTTAATCTCCGCAGTCTGCTGCTTGTTCTCGGCGGTCACTGTGGATGCCAGCATTCAGTGGAGTTTGCGCTACTAGGCGTACAACTATTCTGTAAATCTTCGATCGAGTCGGGGAAGGCTACTATCACAAAGCACTCTCGAAATTTATGCCATTTCAGCTCCACTTCGATGATGCACATTCTGGCGTCGCAGTCCTCGGATTTATCTATTTTCAAATGGGATCTAAGGTATCAGAAGAAGGCAGTCTTTGGAAGTTTGCAGCTGTTGACATACGTTGACGATCTCCCGAATTCGAGCGTCCAGGATCCTGTCAAGGACCTAAATCCGGGGTGTTATGTCATAAGCTTCCCGTTAGCTTTCTCTCGGTAATTATGATATACCAATACATTCCTAAGTGGCTAGTGCTTATAATCAGCAATACTGGAGATCCAAGTGTGTACATTGTAGTAAATCTACTCAGAAATGAAAAACAACGATTTGTTTCAAAATCACCTGTTGATTTCTTTGTGCGATAGTCCAAAGAAGACACAGATGATAGTGAATTTGGTTAAATAATTGATTGCCCCGAAGTTATGAAAGCTTTTCCTTTTTTTTTTCTTTGAAGAGACAAAATTTTGAAGTACTGTTCTCGAGGTGCAAATTGCGTCTTCTCAGGACCTTTTCACCGTAAGCACGCTATCTGAAATGGCACGACATTTATGATCTGACAAGTTCAGACTACCTTTATTCTCCGTTGGATAATTTAGCGGTGGAGTTAAAGACGATTCCTGTGACTATACGCGGCAGGCGTGTTATAAACAAGACTGGTTTCACTTTCAGGGCTCAAACAGACTTGCTTCGGTGAATATACCCCTGAACGGAAAAAAAGCTAATATTGTGCTGTCTTTCATGAGCCACAAAGGGCAACCAACCGGGCAGGCTTATATAAAAATAAGACCGCTGACGAGGTCCACTTGCACCTGTAGTTCAAACAAAAATACAAACAACCACTGATTGGGACAAATAATAGATTGCTTATCATTTCAGGCCTTGCTGAGGCTTTTTAACCTTGAAGCGAGACAAATATTTAAAGTGCAGTGTGGAGGCGATAGTTCTGTCTGCTCAAAACGTTCAGTTCAGTTTAGTCGTTCAGTAGTGTCCGAGTCTTCGTGACCCTATGGACCATATCACGCCACGCTTTCCGGTCTCTCACTATCTTCCTAACATCACATAACTTCATTTGCAGTGCCTCGAGGATGCCATCTAACCACCGCGTTCGCTGCCTACCCCTTTTCCGGCGAGCCTCAACCTTTCCCAACATCAAATCTTTCTCCAGCGACTCCTCTCTTCTCATCAGATGACCAAAGTAGCTGAGCTTTAACTTTAGAATTTGACCCTCCAATGAGCAGTCAGGGTTTATGGTCGACAATATCGACTGATTTGATCTTCTGGCAGTCCAAGGAACTCTCAAGTGTCTTCGCCAGCAACACAATTCAAACGCGTCAATCCTTCGACGGTCAGCCTTTTTCACAGTCCAACTCTCGCATCCATACATCACAAATGGAAAGACCATAGCACGAGTTATACGGATCTTAGTTGGCAGACTAATGTCTCTGCTCTTTACTAGGCGGTAAAGGCTAACCATTGCTCTCTTTCCCAGAAGCAGGCGTCTCCTAATTTCGTGGCTGCAGTTTCCTTTCGAGGTAATCTTGGAGCCTAAGAACAGAAAATCTGTCACAGCTTCCACTTCTTGTCCATTGATGCTCCAGGACTTGACAGGGCAAGACGCCATGATCTTTGTCGTTTTAATGTTCAGTTTAAGCTCAAACTTCTCACTCTCTTCTTCTACTCGCATCAGAAGTCTCTTGAGTTCTACTTCACTTTCTGCCATTAAAGTGGTATCATCCGCATATCTAAGGTTGTTGATACGTTTTCCAGCAATCTTCACTCCAGTTGAAGACTCGTCCAGACCGGCCTTCCTCATGATGCACTCTGCATATAGTTTAAATAGGCAGGGCGACAGTATGCAGCCTTGCCTCACTCCTTTCTCAATCGAAAACCAATCAGTAAGACCATGCCCAGCCCTGACTGTGGCCTCCTGTCCTTCATACAGGTTCTTGAGGAGACAAATGAGTTGAATTGGAACTCCCATCTCTTGAAACGCTTGCCACAACTCGCTGCTCAAAGCGAGTTCACTGCAAAACGCAGGATCAAAAATATTATGGCAATCAGGATATGAAGCTATTGCCGCGCTCAATCTCTGGTTGTGGAACTGAAGACGATATCCCGCAACATTTGCCGCAGAAGCAAAGTCCCGGTGCGTTTATGTAAACAAAGCAGGGCGTGAATAATACGGCTTGAGTCGTTTTACGTGCACAATGTCGGAAGCTCATGGTGCAGAAGACGTCGGGTTCAATGGTTCGATTTCGTATGTGACGTCGGTGACTCGGCGCAAGATACGGCGGGGGCCTTTGTAGCTTGGTAGACGTTTTTCGCACAAGCCCACCCGGCGTGATGGGAGCCAAAGCAGAACGACAGAGCCTGGGACGTAGTGCACATCGCGATGGCGACAGGTATAACGGGATTGCTGGGAGCCTTGGGAGGCAAAGAGCCTGTCGCGTGCAATTTGGCGAGCATCATTAGCACATGATATGGCATTCACGAGCGTAGGTACTTGTGGCGGCGTCAGTATGTCTCAAAATGATGTATCAAAGGAGAGTAATGGGTGTCGGCCAAAGAGCAGGTAAAAGGGAGAGTAGCCAGCGGTATCATGACGAAAAGGGTTATAGGCAAATGTTGCAAAGGGTAGAACATTGTCCCAATCATGATGGTCGCCGGATGATAACATATCTGTGAGCGCACGGATGAGTCGTTCTGTGAGGCCGTTGGTGTGATGATGATAGGCGGTGGTAAATTTGTGGGGTATGGCGCACACACGAAGTAGTTCGTCAAGCACTCTGGAGAGGAAGCAGCGACCACGAACCGTAAGTAGGTCACTAGGGGCGCCGTGTTGTAGTTCCACATCATGGAGGAGGAAATCAGCGACGTCTGTAGCGCAGCTGGTCGGGATCGCGCGGGTAATGACGTAGCGCGTAGCATAGTCGGTCGCTATGGCGATCAATTTTTTGGCCAATGCAGAGACCGGGAAGGGTCCAACAAAATCAACACCAACTGCATATTGGCTGCAGGTGTCCTGATGGCAATACGTATTGTTTTTTCCGACGCTGGCACAGCTCACATGCAGCCAAATAATGGTTAACTGAGCGGTTGAGACCCGGCCAGAAAAACGTCGGCGAACGCTGTCATAAGTGCGGGATACGGAAATACGTCCAGCGGTGGGAGCATCATGAAATTGTTCCAAGATGGTGAGCGCAGATGTTTCGGAACGACGAGCAAAAGCTCAGCGCAGTCAGGTCGCATATTGCGGCCGTATAATGCGTCCCCTTGCAGTACGAACATGGCGAGGGCGAGATGAGACTGGCCGGTAATCAAAAGGTTGAAGGTAGACCGGAGTGCGGAGTCCAAGCGCTGTTCGTCGGCTATGTGGGGAAAGGCCAATAACGACAGGACACATGCGTCCATATCACAGGCCGTAGAGGTGGGAGGATCAACAGGGTGGCGGGATACGCAGTCTGCATATTGGTGAAGCCGACCAGACTTATAAAGCACGGGAAATGTGTATTCTTGCATTGCAGCCTTAAGGCCCCGCGTTCCAAACATCCAGTAGGGTCTTTGAGTGAAGATAGCCAACACAAGGCATGGTGGTCCATGATAACAGTAAAGGGTCGTCCAAACCTTTAAGGGCAGAATTTTGCAATAGCTCTAACAAGAGATGGGCACTTCCTCTCTGTGGTAGAGTAATTTTGTTCCGCCCTAGATAGTAGGCGGCTGGTATACGCAATCACTCTGGTGCCGTTGTGGTGTCGCTGAGCAAGGATAGCTCCAATGCTGTGACCACTGGCGTCAGTGCGGAGTTCGGTAGGGGCCGAATGGTTAAAATGGGCCACGGCAGGTGGAGTGGTGAGAGCAGCGATAAGCTCGAGAAAGCTGCAGCTTGATCAGGGCCCCAAAATAAAGGTGCATTGTTTTTCAGTAGGGTGGGGAGAGGGCGCGCAAAGGCTGCGAAGCTCTGGACGAATCGACGAAAATACGAACAGAAGCCAAGAAGACTCTGAACATCACTAGATGAACGTGGGGGGGGGGGGGGGGACTACGAACCGCACGAATCTTATCGGGGTCAGGCTGAACACCAGCAGCATTCAGTAAGTGGCCAAGAACTTTGATTTTCCGATGGCTGAAACTGCATTTCTTAGAGTTGAGTTGAAGGCCGGTGCGTCGGAATAGCTCGAGAATGGTAGAAAGGTGAAAGAGGTGGCTGTCAAATGCGGACGAGAAAACAATTACGTCGTCTAAGTAACAAAGACAAGTCGTCCACTTGAAGCCACGCAGCAACGAGTCCATCATCCGTTCGAAAGTTGCAGGGGCGTTAAATAGGCCAAAAGGCATGATTTTAAATTGGTAGGGTCCGTCAGGAGTGATAAATGCCATTTTTTCGCGGTCTCGTTTATCGACAGATACTTGCCTGTAGCCAGAGCGAAGGTCGATGGAGGAAAAGTAGCTGGCTCCATGTAAGCAATCAAGTGCATCGTTGATGCGCGGAAGAGGGTAGACGTCTTTTCTGGTCAACTTGTTGAGGTGGAGATAGTCGACGACGCAGAACCTCCAGCTCCCATCTTTCTTCTGGACTAGCACAACAGGCGACGCCCAGGAACTGTTTGAAGGCTCAATGATGTCGTCGGCCAGCATGTTGTCGACTTCACGTTGAATTACCTGGCGCTCGGAAAGAGAGACACGGTACGGTCGTTTGTGAACAGGCCGATGTGGTACACCACATAATATTTCCTTGCTGTTTCTAACGAGCTACAAAGGATGACCAGCCGGGCAGGATTACCACATTATATTCGAATAAGACTGTGTATTCCAAATACAAACTCAAACTTTTACGCAAGGGGAAAAATGACTGATTGTGTAGGGGACGGAAGGTTTTTAGATTGTTTTTTTTTTCTTGAAACGGGACAAAGTACTTCTCCAGGATTTGGTGCAACGTACGTATATGGCCACGATTTATGTTGGATCTCCCCATCGTGGCGCTCCCGAAGAATTTCCTCTGAGGCTCAGAGGCACAAGTAGATGTGCGGTCCTATTAGATGCAAAGTCTTTACATCTAGGTTACGATAAGGATGAGGTAAATGTTACCTCTAGAGGTGCGAATCAGCGGGCCATCCCAAGTGGTCGTAACATTCTTAAGCAGGGGTGAAAGCATCGCTGATTACTTAATAGTCAGCTCGGGTGTCAACTAAGGCAATAACCATGCGACCGTCGATAGCCACTTCAAATTCACTAATTCGTGTCCTTAAAATACATTTTGTCTTCGATATCCGATCTCTACTTCGCCGTGTACTCATGTTACGGCCGGGGCAACAGTTGTCACTTTCCTGAGCGGTACGGTCTTCTTGGGCTCCAGTCGTGTTCCCATCGATGACGACGTCGTGCGCAGCACTGGTTTCGCATTGAAATTTGGCAGCGTGATTGTTGAGGACGGCTTCATTGAGAGCTGCTGCGTAATGGCCGCATCGTGGTCTTTTGTTGTCCGTGGCAGAGGATATTCGTTCGTTCGCCGCATAGCAACCTTATCTCAAAAGCTTAATCTCTCTAGTTTAACCGGCGCGGTCTGGGGAGCTTCCGCGCACGTAGCTCTGGCCCGGCGCCGCAAAGCGGTAACGACTTGGTAATGCGTGCGCTCACCTCGTCAGGAAGTCGTCGATGTCTCGTGGTCGCCCGCTAGGAGAAGGTCGTGAGGCGTCGATAGCGAAACCACGCAGGCCGACACACATGTACGGACCGTCAGGAAAGATGTGTCCAGCCTCACCCCAATGGAAGCAGAATGGTCGGTTGTTAGAAGTCCTCCAGGCATCGCATTTCCTTGGGCCTGAGGGTCGTTCGTAGCCTTAATTAGCGGGGGCAAAAAGGTGGCTTTCGAGGACAGAACGGTAGCAGCGAGGGCTTGGAATGCAACTTCGGTGCGCTGGATGACGTAATGCAGACGCATAGTTTATAGCTGTTTATTCCTGTTGCTTGGTTCGTCTTTCTAGGAGTTGAACGCTGCCACGCGTTGGAACAATTAGAGACAGTCTTTCGCATTAACATCCTCGTGCGGTCACCCTTAAAACCAGGGGGGGGGGGGGGCTATCGGTGTTGCACGAAATGCAAGAGTGCTTTCAGTTCGACTTGCGCCCACGAAGAACTAAGCAACTCGGCGGCAGCGATAGCAGCATATTTGCTGGATGGTCGTCGAACTGAGAAGACCCGTTTCACTCGTCAGCGC
The DNA here is from genome assembly GCF_055883805.1 of Amblyomma maculatum. Classification (NCBI taxonomy): domain Eukaryota; kingdom Metazoa; phylum Arthropoda; class Arachnida; order Ixodida; family Ixodidae; genus Amblyomma; species Amblyomma maculatum. Next base: position 630,899 of record NW_028146755.1, on the reverse strand, counting down.
TAAATTTAAAATGGGCGAAGAAACATCTGAGATGAATATTATAATCAGGAATTTTATAGCTACAGATTGAACGGTAGAAAGAAGATGGCTACATGGTATGAAAGAACACTGAACAAGCGTAGAGAGGGAACTAAGTCCAAAATTATTCATAGAACAACCTCCGTCTATCACCTCGCGACTAATGGCCTCACTGAGCGTTTCAATCGTACCCTTGGCGACATGCTCTCTATGCACGTCTCCTCCAACCAGTCAAACTAGGACCTCGTCCTTCCGTATGTCACTTACGCTAACAATACCGCCACGCAGTCTACTACTGGCTTCTCTCCTTTTTTCTCCTCCATGGCCGTCACCCCTCTGCTACAATCAACACCATACTCCCGTGTCAGCCAGACACATCAGAGTATATTTTTGCGTCTCAAGCAGCCTAGCATGCGGAAGACTGTCGGCAAATTGCCCGCGCATTCACGGCTAACACCCAGTACCGCCATAATTCCAACCATGGCAACCAACACTTGACACCGGACTTCTCGTCTGGCACTCTTGTGTGGCTGTGAATACCTTCCAATGCTCCTTGACTGTCTTCAAAATTTTTTGTTGAATATCATGTCCCATACCGAGTTCTGGAGAGCATCTCTCCGGTTAATTATGTGGTGGAACCTTTTACGCCGTCTCATGATCTACGCCTGTGCGGGCGCGAGATTGTGCACGTCCAGTGCCCCAGACCCTCTTACGGCCCTGCCGTCTTGCTCTCGCCGTAAGTTGTCAGGATGTCTCTTATTCGTTCCGCGGGTAATTGTGAAGAGGAAGATGTGCTCGAGGAACATTCCAGTCAGTGGCATCATGATCGCTGTGCGTGTCGGACCTGACTGTATTCGCTGTCGCTGTGTTCGCCGCTGATCTGCCCAGTCCTGCTGATCTGCTCAATAAACCCCCATTTTACAATACAAATAATAACGAATTCGGATAGCTAATTGACAGCCTACGTGTTTCGAAAGGTATTTTTGTTCTTGGGGCTCTCTGAAAGAACTGGACGAAATAAATCCATTTGGTCGAAACGTTGTCTCGGCTTGCGAACTGAGGCTCCCCCTCTACCCTTGTTAAGTGCTCTTTCATAATGTGCCAGCCATCTTCTTTCTCTCGTTCTACCCTTTTGTTGCGGAAGCAACTCTACGCTAGGCGTCGAGCCATTTCGCGTGGCACAGTGTGGGCCAAGCTGCGCATGCGCGAGGAGCAGCATGTCGTCCGAGGTAGTAGCTGGTGTGTCGGAGCTGCTGTCGCGGCCGTGCTCCGCCGGTGCCGTAGAAGTTATGTCATAACCACAGCCGGCGCTAGCTGCACATAATTCTCTCCGTTGGTTGTGCTGAGAAGAGGTGTGTGTGGTGTATAAATAACTAGGAGCGCGCAGCCAAAATCGACCAACTATAGATGAGAGCCCGGCCGCTTCTCAGCGCGGAGCCTGAGCTATCCTAATCGTAGGAATGCATCCGTTGCTTTCGCAACTCACCTAAGTTTAACCGGAGCTAAACCACTGCCAAGATTTTCCTCGAAACAAGACAAAATCATTGAGCTACTACTAGCGAGGCAAAAGTTGCTTCTTCTCAAGGCGTCATCACTATAACACGCGATCTGAAACGTTATGCCAATTATTAGCCTACAAATTCCGATTTCCCTTGCTCGCTGTCATCTATATTAAAGGCTGGAACTAAAGACGATATAACGGGACATTTGGCAGGAGGCATGCTATAAACATGACTGGTTTCGCTTTTGAGGTTCGAACCGACCATATTTGGTTGTCAGATATCCTTGAGTAAAAAAACAAAGATATTTATGTGCTGTCTCGCACGAGGTACAAGGGACGACCAGGCGAGTGGGCTTAGCACTTTAAATTTGAATAAGACTGGGTAATTCAAATAAATATCCAAACGTTAACGCATGGGCATAAATGACTGGTTGCCTTTCAGTTACGGAAGATTTCTCGAGTCTGTTTTTTTTTTTTTTTTGAAGCAAGACAAAAGCTTTGAAGTACTGCTGTCGAAACAAATGTTGCGTCTGCTTAAGCCGTCTTCACTATACAACACGTGACCTGATATGACACTCGAGAATTATAGTTCGACAATGGCTTCAGATTTCCCTCGCTCGGTATCCTGCATTTTAAGCGGTAGAGTTAAATGAGATATTACGCGACATTCGGCAGGTTTTTTACTAAGCGTAGAAAACTGTACTAGTTGGTTTCTAGTACACATATGCGACATTGTTCCAGCACACGAAAAGCACGTAAACGAAGGTAGAAGAGACAACACGAACGCCGCCATTTGTGTTGTCTGTTCCACCTTTGTCCTTGTATTTTTCGTGCGCTCGAACAATGTCCCTCAATTCGGAAGGTGGCGCGCTATATAAAAGGTTGGCTTCCCTTTTCGATGTTCAGATCGACAGACCCGCCTTGGTGTTACATACGTTTGAGCATGAAAAAAACGGTTTTCGCGTGTTATCTCGCATGGAGCAAGAAGGTCAAACGACAAGCAGGCCTAAGACGAGTGCATATTTACACTGAAATAGAACCACTTACCAGGTACATTTGTATTTCAAGTAACAATGGAAATAATAACAAATTTGGTCAAATCACTGTTCTCCCATCAGTTCAGAATGTGTTTTAAGGTTTTGTTACTGGAAGTAAAAAAAATTGTTTGAAGTGCTGCTATCGCTGCGCGAGCTGGATCTATCATATCAGCTTCGTCGTAAAACACACAACCTGAATTTACACCGCAGTTATGGTCTGACAACTTCTGATTTGTTGATCGATTGATTTCATTTCGTACAAACAGAACAGGGCATGTATGTTACAGCATCTGGAACCCTAGCTAGAAGCTAGTTGGGATACACGCAAGAAATGTTTTATGAATAACTTGCATACATGTTGTATTATTACTTAAAAATTTGGTATACGGCTCTCACAATAGTATACACATTTCAGACATTGCTATATTATCAAATACATTCCTATCTAGGTACAAAGTATGGAGACAAAAGCAAACAGTGCATAAAGTTACACCAACGTCTCTTTGTGTAAGCAGGAAAAAAGAAAAACAACCATACAAACTAAAAACGCGCATTTTAATTATTCTGGCTTTAAATGCTTCTTCAATAACACAGGAAAGGTATTGCTATGTTTATTGTGTCAAGTTAGTTGTTCTAAACTTTATTTCCAACACAAACTGCGGTCCTTTTGCCTTAGACATCGTTAGTTTACGGGAGATGATTTCAATTTATGGCGCTACGGGAGCTTTTCTAAAAGGCCTTGTAAATAATGGTGAATATAATGGATGATTGTTTTAAGGCATGTGTGAGCTCTCAGTGGAGTCCTGTACTAAGACAAAGAAGAAACAAGTAGTCTATCCATCTCTCTTAGAAGGGGAGCCGTGAGAGTGTTACACTCTGACTATGTAGTAAGTCTAATTGCCTTTGTTTCTGATATCCTAAGTGGCTTTAAATACTTCTTGTAAGTGTTATCCCAGAGCTAACTGCAGTATGACCGCGGAATTAAAAAAAAAAGAAAACTAAATGGTTCGACGTGTTTCATTATCCAAGTTCTGAAGGCATTTATAAAAATGAGAAACGTGGTTCACCTAACTCTTTAAACGTGCCGCAAGGTAGGGCTTCCAAAGGAAATTTTCAAACAGGATTATTCCAGCTAAGTAACGTTAGCTACATGTTCAATAGGTCTGCCAAGCTACTGCACATCATGGGTATATCAAGGCACTATTTTTCTTGGAACGGTGCAGCGGTGGCGTAGCGGTAGAACATCCGCCTCGCATGCAAGAGGACCGGGGTTCAAATCCCGGTGCCGCGCAATTCTCCACCGGATTAAAAAAAAATCCGCGTGTCGATGGAATTGCATACACAGGTTTGGGGTGCGACCTGCTGCCGGTGAACACCTCCGGCAACGCACTCCCTTACCAGAACAGGAGTTGGCCACCCTGGTGCAGTAATTGGCCACAACCTCCTATGATAAGCTCCATAAAACCCTGGCCCTCAGTCACCAGCCGCTGCGGAACAACTGACCACGGGGGCGGTCAGACCTGTGACGCAGCAGGGGGTGCTAAGAAAGCCTGGCTCCGCTGGACAGGCCGCCATTGGAAACTGACCCTGGCAACGTTTAATGCTAGAACCCTAGCTAGTGAAGATAGTTTAGCAGTGCTCTTGCAGGAACTAGAAGGTATGAAATGGGATGTCATAGGGCTTACTGAGGTTAGGAGGCCGAATGAGGCATATACTGTACTGCAGGATGGGCATGTACTGTGTTATCGAGGTTTACCGGAGAGGCGACAACTAGGAGCAGGTTTCCTTGTCAATAAGTATATAGCGGGTAATATAGATGAACTCTATAGTATTAATAAGAGGGCTGCAGGCATCGTAATTAGGCTTAATAAGCGGTATAAACTGAAGGTTGTACAGGCCTATGCACCTACATGTAGTTATGATCACCAGGCAGTTGAAAGGTTCTATGAAGATGTAGAATCGGCAATGCGAAAAGTAAAAACGCAGTATACTGTACTAATGGGCGACTTCAATGCCAAGGTAGGGAAAAAACAGGCAGGAGACAAGGCAGTAGATGACTATGGAATTGGTTCTAGGAATAGCAGGGAGGAATTACTAGTTGAGTTTGCAGAGCGCAATAACTTACAAATCATGAATACCTTCTTCAGCAAACGGAAGAACTGGAAATGGACATGGAAAAGTCCTAACGGAGAGACTAAAAATGAAATCGACTTCTTAATGTGTTCAACCCCCGCCATTGTGCAGGATGTAGAGGTAATCGGGAAAGTGCGATGCAGTGACCACAGGATGGTGAGGTCCCGAATTAGCCTAAATCTGAAGAAGGAACGCAATAGATTAGTAAGAAAGAAACCCATCAACGATTTAGCGGTGAGGGCGAGGGCAGAAGAGCTCAGGATCTCGCTACAGAATAGGCATTCAGCTCTAACTGAGGATGGCGACATTACCCTAGAGGCAAGGAACAATAATTTCAGAAATATCATTACTGAGTGCGCGGTAGAGGTAGGTGGTAGGATAGTTAGAGAGGATACCGGTAAGCTTTCTAAGGAGACGAAAGATTTGATTAAGAAACGCCAGAGTATGAAAGCTTCCAATCCAACAGACCAGATCGAATTGGCCGAGATATCAAAGCTAATCAATAAGCGCAAGGTGGCCGATATAAGGAAGTATAACATGGACAAAATTGAGCATGCGGTAAAAAACGGGGGAAGCCTTAAAGCGGTAAAGAAGAAATTGGGCATATGCAAAAACCAGATGTATGCGATAAGGGACAAGGCAGGCAACGTCATCACTAATTTGGACAAGATAGTTAAAGTAGCCGAGGAGTTCTATACAGATCTCTACAGTAGCCACAGTAGTCAGGACCGTAATGAGATTGGCGGTAGGGAAAAACAGTGAGACGTTCGACCAGTGACGAAGGACGAGGTCAAGAAAGCACTAGAAACTATGAAAAGGAGGAAATCAGCTGGAGAGGATCAGATAACTACAGATTTGCTGAAGGACGGGGGGGATATCGTGCTAGAAAAACTGGCCACCCTGTATACGCAGTGCCTGGTGTCATCAACGGTACCGGAACCATGGAAGAACGCAAACATTACCCTCATTCACAAGAAAGGGGACTCTAAGGACCTTAAAAATTACAGACCAATCAGCTTACTGTCTGTTACGTATAAGGTATTTACTAAGGTAATCACTAATAGAACCAGGACAACCTTAGACTGCAATCAAGCAAAGGATCAAGCAGGGTTTCGGAAACGGTACTCTACTATCGATCATATCCATACCATCAATCAGGTGATAGAAAAATGCTCGGAATATAACCAGGCCTTATTCATGGCATTCATTGATTACGAAAAAGCATTTGACTCAGTTGAAACCTCGGCGGTGATGCAGGCATTGCGAAATCAGGGGGTAGACGAGCCGTACGTGAAAGTGCTGGAAGATATATATAGTGGCTGCACAGCAACCATAGTTCTGCATAAAGAAAGTAACAAAATTCCCATAAAGAAAGGTGTTAGGCAAGGAGACACAATCTCCCCAGTACTATTCACAGCTTGTTTAGAGGAAGTATTCAGAGACTTGGAATGGGAGCAGTTAGGGATAAGGGTTGATGGAGAATACCTCAGTAATCTGCGATTTGCTGATGACATTACCTTGCTAAGCAACTCGGGGGGATGAACTGCAAATAATGATTGATGACCTAGACAGAAAAAGTAGAAAGGTACCCTACTGAAAAAATTGTATGTGAGCTGTACAAGAAAGTGTGAGAGCGAATGAGAATGTATAAGAATATGTGAGTTCTTGGTAGATTAAACGTGGATTTATGAGAGCACGTAGAGCCACTGTGCAGGAACGCATGAGATTGTACAAGTTCTTGTGAGTTTGAATGAGCCCATGAGCGAGCTCACAGAAGCACGCACAGCCACTGTGCAAGATTGAATGAGAATGAGCTGGTCACGTATTTGTGCGAGCTTGTAGAAGCACATGGAGCCAGTGCGTGAACAGATGCTCTAAGAGAGCATGCAAACTACGTGGCCATGTACATGCTTGCATGCTAAAAAATTAGTCGTTGAGACTGTGTAGGTCCTTCCAATATGAAAGAGGTCAAAGTTAGAGCTTTCATATAATGATTACTTCATGATTATTTGCGACAGGTACACTTTTTCATATTTCACAATTTTGGTCTTGGCTTGCAGCACATTTTCAACATTAGTAGAAAAGTGCTTGCTTCCATTCATTATGAAGAAATCTTTATATGACAACATGCACGCTGAGCAACAACTACTCGACATATCAAGCTTACTGTAAAGCAATGTCAAAAGCGAGATACTTCAACTAGATCTAATAGCATCATTTGCTTCTCTTTCAACCGTTCGTTTCTGAAAGTTGGACGCAGCCATAGATGCACGACAAAGGCTGTGTGCACAACATTGATGTGTTGCCTGCCAAGCAGATGACGGTCAAACTGGCGATCAAAATCTCCCTCACATTGTGTTTTACATATGAATGGAGACAACTCACTATAACTGCACACTATTACCACCATTAGGCATCACAAGTTTGTATGAAGAACTGGCTTGTAGTTTCATCTGTAGAAGGAAAAGTAAATGTGATAGCAGAAATGTGAAAGCCAACTCCAGTACTAAACTTCACGAGCTCATATTCACTTGTAAAGACCACAGAAAGACAATTCTCAAACGACTGAACAGCACTAACAGATGGGATGGGAGAGAAGATGACAACAATTCTGCTTCTTTATCTCCCTTACTATCTTAGAGCACTGTTCACTTAATCGACTCATTATAACCAACCAGCCTGACTCTTTTTCAGCACAAGGATAGGCTGAGCAAAACAGCTCCTACAGCCTTTTGAGTTTTGACTTGCACATCTACACCTATATACACCATTTTTAAGTTTCCTGAGACTATAGCAAAAATTTGCTGAACTGCACTACTCTGAATTGAAGCTTTCTGCTGCGTAATGACACTTGAGAATGTTGTCCGTCTCAATGTCAAATAAAAAGAAAAAAAAGAAAGGATTGAATCGGTGATCTTAGACTAATGAAGAGATACACAAATCCTAGTACTTTATGAGAGGCGATACCAACAGTATGTGTTGCATCTTGAAGCTATGCACACTATACACATATATGCTGAATCATCATATTGCAAGGAAATGTATTTTATTTGGCATATTTTTCAGTGTAACTGTAGGCTGCGTCACGCGAGAGGCATTGAGGAAAGCTGCATGTGCAACTCCACGAATATATGTTGTGCAGTTTCCACCAGCAGTGCATAATCATTATGCTGCATGGAAAGAGCAGCTTGATTGCTTTAGCTTCTTTACTGTATGCTGTAGGCCACAGAGATAAGTTGAAATATTTGTATGGTCAGTTTCTTAATTGAAGTAAAGAGCGTGCAAACACCCCACACTGCCTTCACTTGAAGCTTGACCGGTAAGCTATTTTTGCATATCGCATATCTTTCCTGATTGAGAGTTCAGGCTTTCACCCCACTGTCCTTGCTTTTGCTATAAGCTACAGGCATTCAAAAATTTCGACACCATTTAAGAGTTAAACACTGAAGTAGTGAGGCACATATCACACAAGAAATTATCGCTCTCAGGTGACCAGTTCGAGCTGACAGCCATAGATGTGGCGCCCATAAAGGAACAGCGGGCGAGCCGAATTGGGCTCGCCCACTGTTTTTTATGAGCGAGCACAATTAATTCAGCATCTTCTGTTTCCAAACAAATCACTTGATCTGTAAAACGCCGTATAGTCTTTCAATATTAACAAACAAACAATTGCCACTGTAACTGTTTATGAACAGGAGTTTTCGCAAGGAACTTGGCAATGAATTTGGGCCAAAGCTCCGATTCGCCGAACCACAGACCGCGGTCAACCTAACGTCCATGACAAGCAAAGCACGCAGTTTGTCCAGCATCGCGAGAAAAGAAGCGAAACTCACGGTGGTCTTTCGCTAGCACTGCTAATTTTTGAATGTACAAACTACAGGCGCGTATACACGACAAACATGCAGCGTTAGCGCGTAGACGCCCGACATCGTGCTTGCCACTGTTCGGCGAGCAGCAAAGTCGTTAGGTCAGCGACTTCCGAAACCGAAACAAGTCGAAACCAGACGAGGCAGCCGAAGCGGATCGAAGTGCTAGCCGTAGCCATTATGAGTTGGTGGCGTCGCGCCTTTTTCTCTTGTGTGTTGTTGGGGGCCTTGCTGCTGGCGGCTCTTTATTTCGAGATATACGAGGCACAGAGCGCAACAAAATAGCTCGTGCGATGTGCAGAAGCGTGGTAAGGTTGTGTGCATACCTGTGCAAAAAGTGTGCTCGCGTGCCCGACAGGTAGTGCGTGTCCTTTGTGCGCTCTCACTGCAAACACTACGCTGACGACGGGACTATTGGAGGGCGGCCACCACTCGGCATACATTTGACATCTCGGAGGTAAGTTAATTTCCATCTTCCCTGTACATTCTCCTAAAAACTTTGCGCAGAACTGATGATGCATGCCAACACAGCGCTAGTTTGTAAACATCAAGACGCGCATGTCATTATAACATACGGTAGTTTGCTTTTGACGAGGGAAGGGTGAATGCGTTTGCAGTGTCTAGGAAAAGAGACAGTTAGTGCCAGGGGCTGCACGCTCAGAGTAGAATATGCCGTACAAATCATCACTCGTAAGACAATTGCGGGGTGCACGATGCTGGCGCCTACTGCAATTCAGCCTTCGGCAAGAATTTAGAATGGGCCAGTTCCAAGTGCCTCGACCCGGGCCTTATGTTGCGCTGCAGTTGAAGATCCGGCGCTTGTGCAGTTGCAACTACACGGATTGAATAAGTGGTAAAACCTACCTGCGTTACAACAGGGCTAGATCATTATTCTTATGTTCCATAAATATTGCGGATGACGAGATATGGAGCCGGCGAACATGCGACGGCAGTATGATTCAGCAGCAACCGTACTTAAACTCCATTGTCGAGCCTTGGGTAGCAGAAGGGGAAAAAAAAAGGTTTTGAGCTATTTTGAATTTTTTTGCCTGTATTGGGCTTGATATTTTCTTTTTCATACTTTGGTCGTGACTGAAGTAATCCCCAAAAACTACTAAGCGCATATAAATGACAGACACCAAACTCAGACCTTCAGTCCAGAAATGTCAGTAAGGTGTAAAGGTAATTATGCATTCAACAGTACCAATAGTATTGATTTTCTTGTTTAATTATTTACAAATGAAGCGAAAAAAAATCTTAGTGCTGAGATGCCCCATTTTCATCTTCTCTAATATGAAATGTGAATCAAAATGTGCAGTTTTTCTGTACTCAGTATACCACTGATTCATCACAGATGTGAGAATATGAAATTCATGCAAGTTTCAAAATGAAGAGTGCATGCAGAATTCCAAGCAAAGCAAGCCTTTGCTTAAAGTATCATTCAGTTGTGGTGTTTTTGTTTAAATTTATGCATGTTTTGTAGAAGCAACGGTAGATGTTGATATGGAATTAGTGTTGTGTCTGGATCTAGATTATGAATGGCTACCACATTTATGAATTGCTTGGTTGCCACATGCACTTCCAGACATTGTTTGAACAGTCACATCACATTCTGCATTTGGCTTCTTTTTACTTTTTTTGCATGGAACTGTTTCCACTTTAGAGTGTGTAGCCTTTCACAATTCATAATTGATCGGGTGAGCATGTTTTGGCATGATAAAAGGTTTGGAAGTTCGAGAGCATTGGCCCTTCATGATGCACAAGGGGCAGACTGCTTACTGCACTGGTACCACTATCTACCTAGATTCCTAGATATCACTCATATTTCTATACAGAATACATGTTTTCAGAAATCCATATTTCTTGTCTGACTCTGCACATTCTTCAGTTGACATAATGGGAGCTAGGGACGAACTTTTGCCTTTCTTGGTGCACTGCTCCTATTTCATTTAAAGAGCCGCCACATTTTCTGTAACCCGATTTGGGGTGCAAACACTGCATGTTCATAGGGTGGTCAGGGAGCAAACTTGGTGGCCCTGTGAAGGCCATGAACAATATGCTGATGATAGGCTGCCTTTAGACTGACTGGCTTGCATTTCTCGGTGTGTTTTGTATGTGCGAGGGTTCCATAAGCTGCCACATATATTGCTTTGATTTGATGTTGAGGTGACTGGCATGATTAAAAAGTAAATGGGATGATCGAAGTCTTCAGAACATTCAGAACATGCTGGGATTGTACTCCTGGCTTAAGTTGCAGACATTGTTTGCTGGTTATACCTTTGAGAGGAAATCTAGTAGATAAAGCTATGGGCAGAGTGCTTGCTTGGTATTCCAACCTAACCACCCAAATGTCACTGTTTACTGGAAACAGATTGTTCAAGCTTCCAGCCTTCCACTTGTTTACTCGTACATTGCAGTGAAGTGCATTTACGCCTTGGCACATGGCAGGCTCAGGGGCTCGTTCATCGCCACTGTACTAGGTTAGACCTCCAGTTGACTCGAAATGCCTTTTGCCATTGCCATGAAATAGTGTTTAAAAGAAGGTTCGATGACAGAAATACTGTTGGCTCTCTTAGTAGGTAAAGAAGAGTTAGCATAACATTTCTTTCGAGTTACATTACCTGGCATCTCTAGATGCGCGTTGTGCCTGCTATGGGCACTGAATTCTTGGTGTGATATCAGAGGTTCCTGCAGAATCGCAGACTTTTCTAATGCTACTTAAATTAGGAGCAGATCGAGGTGATAGATGACAAGACTTTACTAATAGTCAATTCCAATCACAGGGTTTATGACTTACAGAACATTATTTTCTGCTCTTTTTGGAGTAACTGTATTCCAAATGCAGATCCGGAACACAGGTCCCATCTTCCCAATGCAGATGGGGAGCGATTGCTGAGCCAAGATCGGTCCCTGGAGCAGTGGATTGTTCTTCCGAAATCAACAGAACCGGCTAGAAGTTTGCTTGAGTATTTGTTCAGCTGCACCTTCTATTTCCAGTAGCATGCTCTGCTGTGCTGACTGTGCCCTCTGTGCTCCATAATAGATGATTATTACTTGCCACTGCTATGAATGCAAATTGCTGTCATGAACTAGTGCTTACTCTTGAGGACAGCAAGTCTAAGAGTAGCAGTATTATGCAATAATCTTTTTTAAAGACCTCAGCTCGGAGTGTGACTAGAAGATTTTGTGCGGAAATCATCTTTATGTGCTATTCATGATCTTAAAGCCATTCCTGAACTCTGAAACAGTGAAAATGGTGAACTGCGACTTCCTTTTATTAGAGAATAGTGCCAAAGAAATTTTACCCTGCTTGCCCGCACTCGGCTATACGAAAGAATGGCATAAACTGTTGATGTCAATGCCATCCCAAGAAGCAGCGGGAGAAATGCAGACCTATTACAGGTTTAAAAACAGCTGGCACGTGTAGACGAAGCCCGGGCTAGCACACAGAATAACAGGCAATTCTTCTGTCAGTTCATGGGCACCACCTACTTGCGCTGGCATGAGTTCCAAACGCAATGGGGACACAATCTGTACTGGATGCAGGTGCTCTTTTGCGGAGCAGGCAGACCACTTCACTTCTGGGATTGTAATTCACTGTATGTGCAGAGGAAAAGCAGGTGAACGTGTCTCTGCTGGCATATGTCGCATTGCCTGCTGTCATCCTTTTTACTTTCAATATGTGCTAATGACAGGAATGCTCATAGCACAAGTAGAGTGAAGACACTGATCTGCGCCATTATGGAAATGCCAAGATGTTAGCATGGGCAAACATCTCTTTGCATCACTGCGAAGCTTGCTAAGGCTCAGTTCAATATACGAGCAAGCTAATACAATGCGGGCATATGTCAGAGAGCTCTTTAGCTATGGGCCTACACAACTGCTGCCATACCTTTAATGAGAACTCTTGACTAAAAAGGCAACATTTTACAAAGAGCAAAGTAAATGATAATGACTTTTTTTTTTCATTTAACAAAGCTGGTGGTCACAGTGAAGAACTCATGCCACGATTGTTAATATGCCTCTACTGCCCCATTTGTAAAGCAAGCATATTGAAATTCTCGAATGAGCATGGTTACAGTCGTGAGCAGCTCTGTTAGATGTATGTCCATGAGGGTGGCATATTGTTTCATTGTTCAAAAGAATTCTAAACAATAGGTGGTTTGGAACTTAAAGGAGAAAGAACAGAGAAGCTGGCTGTAGAGGCAGAAATACTGCAAATGGTGGGTGGTGGACAGGTGCCAAGCTGTCGGTATCTGCACTTTGCAAGGAGCCTCATGCTACTCATTAGCCGCAGCTTGGCCATACCCAGCTTATATAAGCTTGGCTTGTACAAAACATGCCTGCAAATGTAACCCTCTTCAAGGCTGCCTGCACCCCACTGTGGTGGTTTCAGTGTTTAGGGCATTTGACTAGTGAGCTGGGTGACGCGGGCTCGGTCTGAGCCGGGGTGGTTACATTTCGGTGGTAGCAAAACGCTAAGTCCCCATGTGCTGTACAGTGTCAGTGCACATTGAAGAAGTGCAGATAGTCAAAATTATCCAGAGCTACCTACTATTGCTGACCCTCATTGTCTAAGTTTCTTTGGCATGTTGAACCCTGTCATCAAATCAAGGTTGCCTACTGTTAGCGTTAGTAGATGACCTTCGTAATGCCACAAAGTCTGCTCCTCACCACTCTCCGAAATTTTGTTGTTTGCAACTCAACTCAGGTTACTTACAGTTTGATGACCCCTTTTTCTGAAACACTAGCAGTTGACGAACTCACTCCCATGCAGTGAACTCTGAGAAAAGTGCTGATTTAGTCATAAACATTTTTTTTTTCATGAGAATTTGGTCAGTCATATGACCATTGAAAAGTCATCTGTTGATATGTTCATGTAACAAGCTAGGTAGCTTTATAGATGGCTTGGATATGATATCAGAAGTGCTATGATGGTGAGCTATGCTTAGTGTCTGCAATACCTTCATGATGAATGTGGTGAATGCAGATGACATTTTGCTCCACTTTTATTTCACCAGTGGGTGCCTGGTGAGTTGTCAGTGCAAGCTATTGAGTTTCACTTTCTTCATGCAGTTTACAGAGCTGTGGAATCTTGATAATAGCAGAAGTATTATATTTATGGTTCACTAACTACTGTTTTTTTTTTAAATATAAAATAAGTAAATGCGCAGTCAGCAACCCTGGAGTGCAGCGTGCTATTCACCTGGACACCATAGATATTTTAATCATGCCATACCCCTTTGTTACTTTCAGTTTTCAGTTCTACAAGTCTTGATCACGGTAGCTCATCACTATACTCGGGGATAACTGTGGCTATGCAGCTGAAGTTAGGCAGAAAGGAAGAGGCAACATACCTCTTTCCCCTTGCCATGTAGAGTGGGTTACTTCAGCCCTAGTGACCTTGCATTAACTCTCCAACTTCCTCCCTTCACTTCAGCCCAGTACACTCCTAGCCCAAATAGTGAGCAAACCACTCTTCACGGCAAGGGGACAGAAACTTTTCTCCTTTTCTTTCGTACCTAGACTCGGCTGCATAGCCCCAAAACATTGCCTCCATGTACAGCAAGATTCAATGCCACATTTCTTCTCAGTGTCAGAGCACCCTCTGCTTGCTCTGTACCGCCCTTGCAGCAGCCCAGTGTTTTGTTTACCACAGAAAATCATGTCTGTGCAAGCTGTGTTGGCATGGAGAGCTGCATATCTGAGCCAACTTTCATGCTTTATGATGAGGCTCTCATTGATTGGCTTTAAGTTCCATGAAACGTGGTCATGTGTGTTGATTAGTGTCACATGAAGTAAAATTTCACTGACTAAAATACAATCATAAGGATGTAATTTGGGTGAGTTGGTAAGGTGTCATCTTGAAAGTAGCAGCACGAAAAAACAAGGACGTGAAAAGAAGCAAGCAGATGCTAACTCGCAACTAATGTTTATTGATGCAAATAAGAAATATATAATGCCAAGCAACACTGCAAACCGCTCAGTCACCAATAAGCAGACAGCAAAACATGAATCACTAAAACTTCCGAACGGTTCCATTTGAGTAGATATAGGTAGAGGTCAACTTGGCTGTGCATTGTAAGAATGCACTGGTTGCTTTCAGTTTCTTTCTGCTGTGCACATTCTGGCTGTCATCCATTGCAAATCAGCTCAGAAATCATTGAAGCTAGACATATTTTACAACTAGGTAATGAATGTGTTAGTGAGCCATCCATCATGTTACCATGCAGTGAGTTGGGTTATCTAGATAGGGAACTGTTCTTAAATTTTAGTGATTCATGTCTTGCTTTTTGCTTATCAGTGATTGAGTGGTTTGCGTTGTTGCTCGTCTTCTCTATATATTTCATGTGTGCTTCAATAAATATTAGTTGTAAGCTAGTGCCCGTATTGTCTCCTTTCATACCCTTGTTTTTTCTTGCTGCTTCTTTCAAGATAAAATACAATCTTTGCTACTTCGGTCATAAAATGAATTTTAATGAAGTTCCACATCTCTTAGAAAAGTAGTATTGTAGTTGCAGGCATGTATTAGGCCCTGCAGTACCAATTAAGGTGCTCGCTCGATGTAAAGCATAAAGAAAGGGAGGGCTTGTCTGATCTCGAACCTAGTGGGAACTGGTGGATTATGGATAGGCTGTTAAAATGCACTTGCAGTTAAGGTCAAGTAAATGCTTTTTTATTTGTAACTAGGGGCACTGTGATGCCTGACTTGCTCTTTTGCCAGGCTGGCGACGAGATGGAGTGAAAGGAGTTATTTTATTTCACTGTTGGTATGTCTCGGGTGATGTCAACATTGTTTCTTCTCTGGCATTGTAGGCAATTGCCCTTCAACTAATTGAATCCCAAAGTGAAATTTTGAATTAAAAAAATAATAATTTAAGATTATTTAGCAGGCAGAGGCAAATTTCATGCAGTGACCTGCACCAGCATGTCGTGCATCATTTCAAGAAAAAAAACAGAATTGTGGTGTTCCTACTCTGTGCCTTTATTTCTTGCTCACAAAGCCTCTGCATGTACGTGTTGCACCATATTACGTTTTCACAAATTTCTTGGGTCATGGTACTTTTTACCTTGCAGCAAGTTCCATGTGGCTTCGTAAGCAATGGCTCCTTCAAGCTCTATACCCTTTGCCGGAATTGTGCTGTGCTGTGGTGGGCAAGAAGCAGGACATTGATGTAAGTACTGAAGACATCTTTCAGTATGTGTAGTTTTTTATTTGCCTAACCCACTACTGCATTTGTGACCCCTCATGTTTATTTTGACATTTAGGTTTCTTCAGTGTTTTCTTTGCTTGCTGCCGTTGCTTATTGGCTATGACATTTGGCTGTTGAGTTTGAGAATGCGGAGTGGAATGGTGCCTGTGGCCTGTTGATATAGGCAAAATGCAAATTTGCCTGCCCACATTTGGTGCCACTGCATAGCTTGAAGAACTTCTGTGGAAGAGGGCTCTGGAAATTAACCCAGAGCCCTCCTTCTTGATGTCTCTCATAGCTCATGTTCAGCTTTAGAGTAATAAAAGGACATTGAGGACAAGCTGAAGCTGTCTTTTATTATAAATTACTGCATTCTATCCACTAAAGTGCTACTTAATGAAAATGCGAGCTTACTTTAAGATAGGAAAAGCCAGAAGTTTTGAAACAGATGTCATTACCAGCTGATTTCATAAGTTCTACATGATGCATCCATACTTTATTGGGCACAGGCCCCAGAGGCTGGGCTGGTAAGCCATTCCCTTCAATATGATGATCATGGAGTGTGGTTTACACAGGTCTTTGATATTATTGAGTACGCTTGGTTTTCAGGAACTATTTCAAGGAGCTTTGGAACTCCTGAAATTATTTGCTGCTTAAAATTCTCAAAAAAATTGCATGTTTTTTTTCTAAAAGCAGGCCTACATGAAAACTAAAAGTGCACTTCAGAGGGAACAATCGAAGAGAGCATGAGCCTATATAATATAAACCCAAAGTGACAGCCTGGCATGCGTCTAGACCACGGTTACAGGTGGCTCTCTTTTTCGCAGTTGCCACCTCTCTTGTCCCTATTTAATTTTTCTTTTTTTCAGCATGTTTGTCTTTGTTTTCCTAAATTTCACACATTTATGCAAAACTACTGTGAATAAATTTTTCTCAAATTGGAACTCCTTGAAGACCTTTCTGGAGGGTTATTTTTCTGGTCTTCCTGTCTTCAACTAGACCCGTTGATGGCTGCTTTCTTATAAATCAGCTCTGACAAATTTCCTCTCTAAAAGGCCCCCCTGCACTTTTTTGGTAGCTAAACTGAGTGCGAATATAATTTGTATGTAAAGTGAAAAGAGAATTCAGGGGAGTGTTATTGATAATACTATGCCATATGTAATCATAGACCATGAATGAAGTATGGGGTTTTTCTGGCAGAATATTTCTGCAATGCTTCTCTGCTCAGCGCAAACCCCTTCACTGTGGCGACCAAACCTGTTTTGGGGGCAGAAATAGGTGGCTGCCAGGAGACATTTCTTGTGACAATGACCACATCCATTACCTGCTCCACTCAGTAACAAAATTCATAACCCCCCCCCCCCCCCCCCACTTCCGCCCTTCTGGTTTTCAATAGTGAAGGCATGCTTCTCGTCAGATTCGTGCATAACATGAGGTTTGATACAGAAATATTCAGCATTGCACCCTCTGCCCCAAAGGGAATTGGGAGGATATTTTTGCATGTCTTCAGTGCACAATCATGTGATACATCAGTGACATAGCCTATGTGTTACGTACACATATCTTGTGGAGTTTGTATTCTTTTTTTCCTTGAGAGAGAAGCGCTGCTCAGTCAAAAAGCATGATGCAAGGGAATTTAGAGTGAGCGCCGATTCTGTGCATTTGCTATCTTTTGCTTAGCTTTCATTCTTTTTCTTCCGGTGGTTTAGTGGCGTTGGTGGTATTCGAGCAATGCAAGGACACGGAGTCAAGAGTGTTCTTCTTCACAGTGCGCTGCAGGGATTGTGCATTTGTTTTCCTCATTGTAATGAAAACATGCAAGGCTAGTGCATGAGTTACTTGCACACACGCATGCCACACACATGCTGTTTTGCAGTGGCAGAAAAGAAATAACTGTCAAGACTGAGAGCATCTTCTAAGGGCACATAAACGTTGGTGTTTGAAGTTAAGTTGTAAATTCATAAAAGATGTGGCTTAGCTTATGAACCAACAATTTTCCGGCACTATCGTTTCACACAACGGGTTTAACTTAAGGTACAAGGGTGGCCGATCGAGCCCTGTGCTCTAACGTGCTGCGCACAGAAGCAATCAAATCTTGAGCGCTCCCTATACTGCTGCTCAGGTCAAAGCAACCCAAACCTCATTGAAACAAAAGTGACGTGGCTATGTCACTCCTGCATGTCCTGCATGGGCTTTTTTTTCATTCTACTGGGAGAGAGTGAGAAAAGGGTTGCCCGGTCTGTGCGGGAAGGACGCAAGGGTGCTGGGATGTTGGTCCTTTAAAATGAGTGGCGGGTGGGAAGGGGGAGTGGAGGTAATGGGAGGGGAGTCTAGCTGTCCTGCGAGCTAAACGCACAGCAGTATGCATGCTTTCTTTTTTTTTATTTAGCAGTGCAGAAAAAATGAATGAATCGAGGGGCAGGCTGGCCAACGCAGGCAGCACGGTTTCAAGTGAGTGATGGCTTGGAGCTGCCTCGGCAAAGCACAGAGCAGTGTGCATGCTTGCTTTTTTTTTTGTAGCACCGAAGGTTTGACTGCTTCTGTGTCCGCACATGGGCTGGTTTTGTACCTTGAGTTAAGCCCCCCATGTGATACAAGCCTGAGTCGCTTTGGGGCGTTAAACCCCATAAAGCAAACCTTATGTGAAACATCTTGTATAATTCCATTGCTTAATCCAAACGTCAAAGTTTACGTGCCCTTTAGAAGATGCTCTGTCTTGACAGAATTACTTTTTTTTGCGCCACTACAAAACTGCATGTGTATGGGCACGTATGGGCATGCGTGTGTGCAAATAACTCTCACTCTGGTACTCAATATATATGCAGCCCCGCACACGGCAAGTACTCTTGCACATTTTTTTTTAGACTGCAGAAAGCAAACGCACCATCCCGGTGACATGCTGTGAAAAAACAGACTCACGACTCCAGAATCCCGCATCGCATTGCATACCAGCCGTTCCACCAAACTATCGGAAGAAACAGAACGAAAACAAAAAATTGCAAACGCACAGAATCGGTGTGCACTACACTCCCGCGCATCGCGTCTTTTGACTAAGCAGCATGCCTCTGTAAAAAAAAAAAATCTAGGAGATATGTGTATGTGACATATAGGCTACATCACCCATGTATCACGTGACTGTGCACCCAAGATGTGCAAAAATATTCTCCCACCAAGATTTTGCTATATAATATAGGTGACGCATTGAGTTTTGCAAAGGGTCCAAGTAGGTCATTGTGCTCCTACTTTCTCCCTGGCCAATTCAAGGGGTGAGAGGCACCTAAGAGCACAATTACCTACTATAATCTATATGATCTCGAATGGGCCAGGTGCAGCAGACAGCTTGTGAGATTGAGTATAGTGACAGGAAATCTTGACTTCATAAGAATACATTGACTTCAACTCCACGTAGCCCTGAATGCCTGCTTTTCATTTATTGGCAGTTATGTGACCTTGAGGGCTCATAGACTGGCACTCAACTTGTAAACACTTGACATCTTATCATTTGTTCTCTCTGTGGGCTTTGTTCTGCGGGTTTACAAGCTTTTTACTAAAGTGGATACAGTGAGTATGCACAGATCTGTTCTCTGAAGCTTTGGCTGAGTGACAGCCCAGGTCAAACCTGGTTAACTTAGAACTGGCTGGCATATTTGAAAGCCCACCCCGGCCGCTTTGCCAGATGGAGGTTATGTCTTCAGTAATTTGACTTGACTTTAGTCTACAAGTCTGGATGCAAGCATTTTCGACGCAAACTGCTTATCACGAGTTTCAGTTTACGCTGCCCTGAAAGAAGACGGCAACGCGTTTCTGGACCGGTAAGTGCCAGCAGTTTATTAGAACAGCAGCGATGAGACCCTGAGTTGAAAGGCCTAGCCAATTACTGGGAAGACAACACCGCTTCCCCTCCTGCTGTGTTCAAGCGCCAGTAGTCGTCGTTCGCCTTAAGCAATGACGTCCTCGTGACAGAAGCAGACAACCTCGACGTCGCCTGTCTCCAGCGCGCGAGAAAGCCCGATGACTCGCAAGTCTGCGTAATAAAGATCAGCAGCGCACAGACACCCGGCGAAAAACTTACGACGAAGCCACGCCGAGTAAAAGCCAGTCGACAAAATGTGGGTATGAACGCTGATTCGTCTTCGTGGACTAAGTAAAAAGTTACTACACCGATACTTTAGGACATAAAAATCCAGGGGCCGCGTTGCGTCGCCATGCCGCCACTATGATGACAGTGTGCGAAGAAGGTCACCTAACTCCCGAAGGCGAAACTAAAGGCAGTAACCTTTGTAGGTGAAGTTTCCTTTGTTGTTGCAGACTAGTCGCGATATATCTCGAAGGATTCCAGCCACACGCTTGTGTTTCTGCAAACTCCGCGGTTACTCTAGTCACTATTTGCGTTTTCGTCCAGATGTTTGTACACCACTTTTAAATTGAGCGCTGACGAGTAAAACGGCCATTCTTAGCCACAACGTGCACGTTTCTTGTTATCGGCGCCGCCGAGTATCTTAGTTCTTTAGCGAGCGCAAGTTAGCCCTATAAAAAGTTCATTACTGTAGTTTAGCTACCTGTCCTATTCGTGGCCCATGTCAGTGTCACCACCACGTGACAATATTTTCTTCCTGACAATAAAAAATATCGTTGCCCGTTTAACATTCAACGGTTTCCCTTCTAAGCAAGCCTATTATTTAAAAAAAGCACTCCTGTCAGACTATCTCTTATACTTGCTTTGTAGTAAAAAAATATTGAGTGCGAGTTCCTTCTTCCAGCTACAGCTGTAACAAACGTATTTGATTCTACCTTTGGGACATAACATACTAATGTATGCATGAGTCAAGCAACACAAAACACCTTTAAATACAAAGCCATACATGTAAAGTATATCGTGGGAACGTCTCGTCCTACATAGCGAATTCTGTTACAACAGCGTACATGAACAAACACTGCTCCTGCATTGAAAAAAATAATGCCTTTGTCGAAATATACAGAGAGTATTTAGAACGACTGATTTCTCAGGCAATGTAACCAGCACAAACATTATATTTACCACCGAACATCTTTTTTATATGTTTAATTCGCGTTGTACTATAAAACGTTATGAACGATAAGATCACAGTGATAACTGAAAGCAGTGCCGTTGCTTTATGGTTACACTGAAAGGAGGAAAATGTGTCGCATTTGCGGATTTTGCAGCAACTCAAGAACAAGTGCATGTTCATCTTTGTAATGAATACGTAAACAAAAGAGCATATTTACAGCACCTTCACAGTCAAACTTTTTCCTTTATTTTGTTATAATGTGGCTGGTCATTTCAGCCAACACGACGCTGTTCCCCAAAAGGGTTGGCTCCCGGACTAGGGGTAGCAGTGATGCTTTACTAAGTATTGGACGACACTTGACCATATATTCAACTACTTCGGTGGCAATGAGTAACTAAATGATACTAATTAAGAGAAATTGCCTTATACAGGCTCCTATTTCTTTCCACCACCACCACGTTGCGGATCATCACAGCGTTTACCCGGCCCCAAAGTTCACAATCCGAAAGACGCAACAAACTCTGCTTTGTATGGTTTTCCACTGATATATGCGTGTGGATGGATGGATGGAAACAACTTTAGTTAATAAAAAAAAAGTCTTCCAGGGTGGTCCCCTACTAGTCCAGGAGTTCACGGGCTTTTGCTTCACATAGAGCCCAATCGACCAGCCATTTCTGACCGGCGGGTTGAGCTGTCCGCAAAGCAGCCTCCCAGGTATGCGTGTGTGTATGGTCTGCAAAATTAATAATGCTCAGCGAAATTTACGTTCAATGTAGTTCGACATCTCAGGCCTAGTATTGGCTTGCTTGGCGCGACGGACATACTTCAACCATTGCTTTGCTGCATACCGTAGTGTTAGTAATAGTTCTGAGATTTGACCCTATCCTATGTACGAAATAAAACTCTTGCTTCATTGCTCAATACTTGACAGAAGCGGGCTTGTCACTTAACTATATTGCCACTAGTTACAGCTAGCCCAACAATTTAAAAACCGTGAATCTATATTTGCAGTTTTTACCCTACTTTTATTTCCATCCATTAAGGAAAATAGAGGCCAGGATCGCATCGCCCATTTAACATAAGAGAAAATGAAATTTGCAACGAATTCCGCTGCAGCTCTGCATGTAGACGCACACTACAGAAATTCCAGTTTCTCATCTATTTTTCAGAAATATGACGGCCAAACAAATGAGACTTGCAACAGATCCAATTGAAAAATGTCACTTCTTAAAGACCAGAGAGCCAAATTACACACTTGGCGTATCCTGTCAGGGAAATCTTATGTATCATAAGGTAATTATTTTTCGAAAATTTCATTTCTTGCAGTGACAGTGCTTTAATTCAGTGGATCGTATTGTCGACTAGACGTACGTCTCTCTATTACTGGTTCTTCATTACTGTGATTGCATTTTCTCTTCAGATACAATTTCATTTCTTGCAGTGACAGTGCTTTAATTCAGTGGATCGTATTGTCGACTAGACGTACGTCTCTCTATTACTGGTTCTTCATTACTGTGATTACATTTTCTCTTCAGATAGATCACTTCTAATTACAAACCACAGAGATCACTAAAATGAAGGCATATCCTGTACAACCGTTATTGTTTGGGTTTGCTTTGATCAAAAGATTATTTTTCATGCAACTTCATTTCTTTTGTTGCACCTAAGTGTAGTACTGACGTTACTGCGTGGCATTACTTGGCTGCAAGGTACTTACATACTAGATATTTGCACGGCGAAGTGGAGGTGTCATTTGAAAGAAATTGCTCGCTCTGCATTTTGACACATATTTTTTGTGTTTTCAAGCAAGCGCTCTACTTCATTGTTGTCTGCTTGTTATTCAGACATTCAGCGTTGAGATGAGCTTATCGTCATTTACCTAGAGTTTTTTTGCACTCGCAACACCAGAACAAGGCAAGAATGCTTGGTGAAACCTGGGTTTCTGTTTTGTCTTCGTCTCTGTAATTACGCGGTTCTTAGAGCAGTGCTTACATTTCTCGAGTTCAGTTTTATTATTTTTTTGCCATGTAAGGCAAAATTACATGAATAAATCAATAAAAAGCGCGAGAAGATGGCCACATATCTTCTACTTAAATTCATGGCAGAGAACCAACTACTGGGACGAGAAGTCCCATTTGAGCAGGCAACACTCGCCTTCTCCTCAGGTGGCTGGAAGGCAGTTTCCTGTCTGCTAACAAAAATCACTGCTTCGATGACCGCGTTAATACATCAGCCCCATCTCTTATCATCCACTTTCATCTTTTCCTGACTTTCTGTTGTATTTTCTCTCCCTCTTTTTTATCATCTTCAAAAATATTGCAACATGACAAACTTCTAGAGAAATGCGTTTTGTAGGCTTTGTTTCTATGCGGATGCGTGTTCTGTAAAACACCATTATGTAATCAACACGGGGGAAATATGTTTAGAAAAGAATATTGAATTTGCTGTTTACTGTCAAAAACTTCACTACTGTAGATTACATTGCTACCTTCGCTGCTATGGAGCATATTGATACGGGGCAGAAGGCTAGCACAGAAACCACAGCAGGTGAAGGGCAAGCGTCCACAGCACAGTAGAGCAAGTTTTCAGTTCTTCAGCTTCGTCTTCCTTTCGCGGCACTACTGCTAATCGTCCTCTTCTTCAACATCCAGCAACGCGCAGGTCATATATGTAACATTACCCCCCCCCCCCCCCCCCCCGAAAAGCAGAGTCTCGGTGCGCATTATGTCGAACTACTGCAGGTATAGTACGGCTTCATTCGGGCGACATGAACGATCTCGGTACGTGGCATAGCGGACTGTTGCGGCGGATGCACAGGGGTGATCTCATATGTCACAGGAGTGACTGGCCACAAGACACGGTAGGGTCCTGCGTAGCCTGGCATGAGCTTCTCACACAGCCCAACTCTACGAGCGGGAGTCCAGAGCAAGACGAGAGAACCCGGAGAGTAGTGGACGTCGCGGTGACGAGAATCATGGCGGCGTTTCTGGGAATTTTGGTAGGAAGCTTGTCAGCGGCGAGCAATAACCCGGGCGGCGTCAGCTCGAGATATGGCGTCACGAACATAGGAGGTGGCATTTACGGTGGGAGGCAGTACGCTGTCAAACGGAAGGGGAGGGTCGCGGCCGTATAGGAGATAGAAGGGGGAGTAGTCCATTGTGTCGTGACGGGAGGAATTATATGCGAACGTTACAAACGGCAAAGTAACATCCCAGTCACGGTGATCATCCGATACATACATTGACAACACGTCCGTGAGCGTCCGGTTGAGGCGTTCGGTGAGGCCGTTCGTTTGTGGATGGTAAGCGGTGGTGAAATAGTGATTAATGGAGCAGAACTGGAGAATTTCGTCGACTACCCGAGCAAGAAAGCAACGGCCACGGTCAGTGAGCAGCTGGCGTGGAGCACCATGAAGCAGGATGACGTCGTGGAGAAGAAACACAGTCACGTCAGTTGCACAGCTGGCAGGTATCGCTCGGGTGACAGCGTAGCGCGTAGTATAATCCGTGGCCACCGCAATCCATTTATTCCCCGACGAAGAGAGTGGGAAAGGCCCGAGGAGATCAAGGCCAACTCGTGAAAACGGGTCTACTGGAATGTCGATCGGCTGCAGGTAATCAGCAGGCACCACCGATGGCTTCTTCCGTCGCTGACACCGGTCACAAGAAGCCACGTAATGACGAACAGAGCGATAGAGGCCCGGCCAAAAGGACGGCGGCGAACGCTGTCGTACGTGCGAGATAGACCAAGATGACCCGCAGTGGGCACGTCGTGCAGTTGCTGTAGAACGGTGGTGCGCAGGTGTTCGGGGACTACGAGCAGAAGCTCGGCGCCATCTGGTCGCATATTCCGCCGGTATAAGGTGCCGTTGTGGAGCACGAACAAAGTAAGGGTTGCATCAAGGTGATTAGTGCTGGGGCGATTGATAATACTGCAAAGCTTGGGGTCTAAGCGCTGTTCATAGCGAATGTTTAAAAGGTCAGAGATGGCCAATATACATGTGTCATCGTCACACTCGCTGGCGGGTGGTGGATCTACAGGGTTGCGGGAGAGGCAGTCGGCGTCAGCGTGCAATCGGCCGGACTTGTGGACGACAGAAAAAGTGTATTCCTGAAGGCGGAGGGCTCAACGCCCCAGGCGACCAGTAGGGTCCTTCAGCGTAGAAAGCCAACATAAGGCGTGGTGGTCGGTGATGACTTAGAACGGGCGGCCAAACAAGTAAGGGCGAAACTTTGTGATGGCCCACACGAGGGCTAAGCACTCACGTTCTGTGATCGAGTAATTCCTCTCCGCAGAAAGGAGGCGTTTGGCATAAGCAATGACGCGAGGGCGACCCATCTGCTGTTGGGCAAGAATGGCACCAATACCGTGACCACTGGCGTCGGTGCGTACCTCCGTTGGTGCTGAGGGATTGAAGTGTGCCAGGATGGGTGGGTTGGTGAGGGCCCCAATGAGCGCAGAAAATGCTTGAGACTTTTCTTGGTCCCAGCAAAATGGAGCGTCGTTCTTCAGAAGATTGGTGAGTGGGCGAGCAGTCTCCGCAAAGTTGGGGACAAACCGCCGAAAATAGGAGCAAAGGCCTAGAAAACTACGCACGTCACTGGTACAGCGGGGTGTAGGAAATGCTCTTACAGCACGTATTTTGTCTGGGTCTGGTCGAACGCCACGTGCGTCGACCACGTGACCGAGCACCTTGAGTTCACGTCGGCCGAAGCTACACTTCTTCGAGTTAAGCTGAAGGCCAGCTCTTCGGAAGACTCCAAGAATGGCCTCAAGGCGATGGAGATGGCTCTCGAAGGTCGAGGTAAAGACAATAACGTCATCGAGATAACATAAACACGTCGTCCATTTGAAACCGCGCGAAGGAGAATCCATCATGCGCTCGAATAGTGCGGACGCATTACACAGACCAAATGGCATCACCTTGAATTGGTACAGGCCATCAGGTGTGACGAAAGCGGTCTTCTCTCGATCCAGTTCGTCAACAGCGATCTGCCAATAACCAGAACGGAGATCAATCGAAGAAAAATAGCTGGCACCGTGCAAGCAGTCAAGGGCATCATCTATCCTGGGGAGTGGGTAAACGTCCTTCTTTGTATTTTGTTGAGATGTCGGTAAGCAACGCAGAACCTCCAGGTATTGTCCTTCTTTTTAACAAGCACGACAGGTGATGCCCAGGGACTGCTGGAAGGCTCTATAATGTTCCTTGCCAACATCTTGTCGACTTCATCTTGTATGAGGCGACGTTCAGAAATGGCGACTTGGTTAGGGCCTCTGTGAATTGGGCTGGCGTCTCCGGTATCGATTCGATGTGTAACGAGGGACGTTTGACCCAAGGGTCGGTCACCAAAATCAAAAATATCTCTGTACGATGTCAGTAGGGTCGTAAGTGCTTTAGCACGATCAGGGCGCAAGTCAGGAGCAACTATGCCGGATATACGGACCTCCTGAGGTGGGAACGGTGCAGGTCGCGTCAGCACTGCGGCAATAGGGTCACGTAAAAGAGCAGCCACAGTAAACTCCGACAATGGGATCAGTTCGGCGAGAGAAATGCCCTCAGGAAGAACTTGCACAAAAGAGCTGAAGTTAAGGACTGGAATAGAAGTTCTGTTATTCGCTACATGCACTATATTGTGAGGTAGAGCGATGCTACGCTCAAGTGTCACGTCAGTTATGGGGCAAACAACGTAGTCGCCATCCGGAACGGAGGGAAAAGGCGACATCACCACATACACTGCGGCTTCTGGTGGTAGGCGACTAAATGTAGCAGAATGAAGACGGAGCGTTGAAGTTTCAGGAGCTTTGTTGTCAGGGCAGAGGGGCAGGTCTAGATGAATCAGTCCAGAATAACAGTCAATGAGAGCAGAGTGTTCTGTTAAAAAGTCGAGTCCTAATATAACTTCATGAGGGCAACTGGTGAGGACTGTAAATAGCACAGGGATGTGGCGGTCGGCAATGGTAACTCTCGCAGTACACATACCAATGACAGTAGTTGTGTTGCAATCAGCAACACGAACGGTAGACGAGGAAGCACGTGTGAGGACTTTGTTGAGGCGTCGACGGAGCGAGGAGCTGAGAACAGAAATGTGGGCTGCAGTATCAATAAGGGCAGAAACGGAGACTCCGTCCACAAGAATATCAACGAGGTTTCGTCTGGGTGCGGGGGTCAGTTCTGAGTTGACAGTCCGGGTCGGGAATGCAGCCTCACTCCAGGGCGCTGCACTCGCTAGTTTCCCGAGTAGGTACCGGCGTGTGATGGGGAGGAGCTGCGGTGAGATACCGGTGAACGGGATCGACGAGCCAGTGGGGATGGAGATCGGCTGGTGCGACGGGCAGGGGGAACGGTTTCGTTTCGAGTCTCATCTTGTTGAGAAAGATAATGTCCTGGTCCATCGTAGACTGGTAAGAGCTCCTCTGGTTGGACAGGGAAGCGTCGAGGTCCTTGGTAGTATCGGCGGTCGGCGTTGTAATAGGAGCGAGGAGCGGAGAAGGTACGGCTACGGCAATAACGCGCTGTGTGACCGCCGCGACAGCAAATGAAGCAAATTGGCCTGTCGTCTGAGGTGCGCCACTCTGCAGGATGTCGACTAAGGTAGCGACGTGGGGAAGGTGGGCTGGCAATAGCAGCAGCGACTACAGGAACAGAGTGGGATGGTGGCGTGGGCGACACGGGGCTGGAGGACAGGCCGACGTTTGCAAGTTCTTGGCGAACTACAGCCTGTATCATGGCCACGGTGTCGGGTAGCGGAGACATGAGTGGTGTAGGAGCTAAGGCGTCGAGTTCTCTCCGGACGATACGAGTCATGTTCGTGGGATGGGAAGGTTGTTGTAAAGGGGCCAGATCATCGCAGGATGATGTAGCTGCGGTGTTTGGAAGGCGCTCAAAGCGATGTACGAGGCGTCGTTGTTTAGCCTGCTCGAATTTTCGACAGACTTGAAGCACTGAGTCGACGGTGGAGCAATTCATGCAGAACAGGATGTTGAACGCATCATCCGCAATGCCCTTGAGGATATGGCCTACCTTGTCATTTTCCGTCATTGAGCAGTTGACCTTGCGACACAACGCGAGCACGTCTTGAATATACGCAAGGTAGGACTCCGTAGAGGATTGGATGCGAGATGAAAGTTCTGTTTTTGCTGCGACAGCTCGACCAATGGGCTTCCCGAACAAGTCCTGAAGCTTTTCCTTACAGATTGCCCACGTCACCAGCTCTTGTTCGTGATTTTGGAACCACGTGCGAGCGGTTCCCGCCAAATAGAAAATGATGTTGGCCAGCATAATGGTCTCGTCCCAGTGGTTGTTCTTGCTGCAACGCTCGTACTCATCCAGCCAATCTTCCACGTCTGTCTTGTCTTCGCCATTAAATATGGGAGGGTGGCGGATTTTTGTGAGCACGACTGGCTGAGCCGAAGTTGCCGCGGTGGTAGGGGCTGCCTCGGATGTCATAGTGGTAGTTGTTGACGTCGTTGAAAGCCTAGGTAGATGACGGCCACTGCGCAAATCCAGGTTTTCCCAGCGCAAGGGGTAATCTGTGCGCACGGGGATCTTTGGTGACCTCCACCAAGATGATACGGGGCAGAAGGCTAGCACAGAAACCACAGCAGGTGAAGGGCAAGCGTCCACAGCACAGTAGAGCAAGTGTTCAGGCAAGTCTCAACAGTTTCTTCAGCTTCGTCTTCCTTCCGCGGCACTACTGTTAATCGTCCTCTTCTTCAACATCCAGCAACGCGCAGGTGATATATGTAACAATATTATTTTTTTGTTACATTTGCTTAGAGACATTCACGAGTTTTATGAGAGAGCCGAATATATAAAAAAGAATAATAATTTTTGTCGTTAACGGTATAACGTCCCAAAGCTTTTCCAAGGTACGACAGATTCACAGCGGAGGGCTCTGAAAATTTCTACACAACTGGCATTTTTTACCGCTTTGCTTCACGCCTGCATCGAGAGTTGCCCCAAGGCCAGAAATAATGTAGCATGAGAATACTATGCAGAAAATGTGGTATAAAGTTTATTCATGTCGCGGAGGCTGCGGAAAATCCCGCAAATAAACGTTAGGATTCAAACTAATCTCACAGTAGTGCAGTGTCTGCCCAATCCTGCGAAAACATAAAAGCTACGCTTCTGGCGTGCTTTTATTGGCAGAAACTGTTAGGATAGGCCCTGAAAATATATGTGAAATAATCTCCTCAGCGATCGACAGATATCTGTCTATACAGCGGTACTTTCGAAGAGATACGAGAAGCAACAGCCTTTGCGTACACCTCAAATCTGCGGTGGGTGATTGTTGTTATGGAGATCTGATCAAAGATAGAAGACAAATTAACACGTTAATATAACGACGACACTTATGAAGAAATAATTGTCATGCAGGTTTATAACAGCTTGCAAAGCATAAACATGGTTGAGCGCGCTGTATGTGAAGAATCTAAACTATGAAAAAAAAAGGAGCCAAAGCTTAAACGTACTATCAGCACAGAAACTATCTATATTACAGGGCTCACTTTAAATGTCTTTTTATCAATTGAGACAAATTTCGCACGAGAAGCCTCACAACCTGCCAACTGTGTTCTCCAGAACATATCTTCAGAGCATGCCTTAGGTGCCAACTGATATCAATTGTTCAGATGATTAGAAGCACCAACGCACTATAGAGTGCCTGGAGGTGAAAATTTTGCTTGCGGTCTCAAAGATGATTACAGGGGCTGCGCTACAACGCCCATAGTCCGTCATATAAGCAACAATATATTGATTAGTCTTCCGCTGTTTCCCTTGATTTATTGGCATTTCACTCCATCAAAATAGACATCCTTAACGTAACCCTGCTGACATGTTACGTTTATGTGTAGGTATACACTATTCCGATAGAAGTGTTTTTTAAACACATAACAGATAAACGAGTATGATTTACCTATCGCAGCTCACCGGTTCAGAGCGACAAGTTTCTCTATCTAAGGGCTTGTGCCTTGAAAGAGAGGAATAGAACGTGCACGCAATCGACGTATACGGCGTACTGCCTTTTGATGTTGGAGACTATTAAACAGCTCATCACTCGTTCGTTTTCATTGCAATTGTGCCCGCAGATTGCAGGAGTCGAAGCGATCTAATGCTGGACTGCTCACATACACGCTTGCCGTGGCATCACCAATGGCCGAGCGTAAAGTGAAGTGTTGTTCAACCTTTAACTTTTTTCATGCCTCCATAACAGTGCTTGTTGTCTGTGTACAGCACAGGCAACACAGATTAGATAAAACTGCATCGCCGCGCCGTCTGACGCTGCTGCCGAGACATATCAATGAGCTTGCGCATTCTTCCATTCTTGCAGCTATCTTTTTGCTCTCTTTGGGTGAATAAACAGCCAGAAGGGACGTAAGACAAGAAGAAACTACACGGACGAGCGCTGACTCAAAGCTATTTTTTATTCAGAACAATCACATCTATAATTTAAAAACGTTACGTGACTTGAGGTCGCCCGCGCGCATGCCCAGAGTACAACAATCTAAAAACTGCAACATGTGTCAATACTAACATCGTTACAACTCGACTTCAGAGCATCGTGACTAACCGAAAAAACACCAGACAAACGAAAACAAAAACCATACGCACTAAATTACATCACGTGTTGTCACGAAACGAGATCTCTTAATCTACTAACAATAAGGAAGGCTGGCTAACGCATTCACCCTGCCTTTTCCGAATAGGATATCCCTCAATGAACGCCCTTGGTTTCGTATCTTTATGGCGAAATAAAATGCCTGTGTGCGTGACTAAACGTCTGCACAATTTCTTATTTGCTTCTTGCGGGCTTTGCAGTGCTCTTTTAGATGTGAAAAACTTGCGCCCGAGCATCTTCGATCACTATTGGACTCAACATATTCACATCTAAAAGAGCGCTGCAAACCCTGCATGAAGGAAAATAAGGACGTGTGCAGACTTTTAGTCGCACAGACACGCATAACATGCGCATAGCGCCGCATGTTATCAGCTCGTGCTCTGCAAATTGAAAAAAAAGACAAATCTGCCAAATTGAAAGAAAGCGCATGAACACTGCTATGTCTCTGCACCAGAAGTGTGATGTCAGGAGACGTGGTGATGCAGTTTTATCTTATCTTTGCCG